>NC_139698.1:48733141-48735641 GCF_964188405.1 Protomyctophum parallelum
AGCCCTTCCTTCTGAAGCCGGAATGAATGCCATATAGTGCCATACTCACAATCTGTGCCTTTCATGTGTTGGGTCAAACCAACTGTCTTGAGAACTGGTTGACTCCATAGATCCACCAACATCACTAGCTAAAATAAACAAAGAAAACTATTTCCCAAACCTTACTTACAGACATCATAATCCACAAGGTAAGTATAAATCATGTTATTAATTTTATAAGACAACTCTTCAATATAATACAACTCTACAATTCACAATAATAAATTACATGGAAGAATGCACACACCCCACATCCCAATCCCCTTGCCGCCTTACCCCCCACCTCTTCTTCCCTTTCTTTTTTTCTCTTGGAAAAACGACATGATGTGAAACTATGCACAAAAACAAATTTAATCCACTTTTCTAATTGTAAAACTGTGTTGTGACAATAAAGCTGAATGTGTTACCTGGGCTTCGTATCGAGGCTTGGCAGGAACTATGGTGTTGAATGCTGAGCTGTCCACAAAACAGTTACTCCCCTCCAGAGGAGCCTTGGCAATTGCATTGTCAGTAGATCTATTTTGGCGATATGCTAATTGTAATGGGTCCAGTGAGGCAGGCAACCTGAAACAAATTAATTCCCTCCTCTACCTCAGAGCCTTTACTGACAACTGAACTGAGGTAAGTTAACCAACACAAGTAACACAGTACTGACACACACGAGACAACAGACCTGCACATACAGTGAACTAACATACTCCATGTGTGTCATCATACTACTGACACATGGAGACAATTAACAGACCTCACATACTGTGAACTAACATGATCACAATTACAATTTAGGCATTTAGCAGACGCTCTTAAGCCAGAGCGATTTACAGTAAGCAAGAACAACACTGCATTACTCTTCTGACAATCCCTCAATAACAAGGGTGATGTCCTTTCACATGTTAGGTCTTGGTGGTTATTTTCAGAGGTGGATACTACTCATGTACAATTTTGAGGTATTTGTTTTACTTTGCTGGAGTATTTCCAATTTTCAGTACTTTTACTTCTACTCCACTCCACTATCAAATATTGTACCTTTTACTCCACTACAATTATTTGAAAACTTTTAGTAGTTACTTTGTAGGCCTAGATTTGGATTATTATTTAACAAGAATGACACATGTGTCATAAACTGCCAGGTGCAACAAGCGCTGTGCATCTCCCCCCCCCCCCCCCCCCTATTATTATTATTATTATTATTATTATTTTTACTTTTCTCTGTCACAACCTCCCGACCGTTGTTTTTTAACGTGTTTTGTCACTGTTTTGTCATGGCTTTCCTGAAGCTCCAGTTAGCTCATAACATTAGTTAATGTTGCCACTCGCTCCACGTTGCGGCATTTCAGAGAATGGGTTCAATCTCCCATTGGCTTAGGAGACAGCCAATCATGACTAGATCTCTATTAGAAGCACTATAGTGGCTGCAAGCCAGGTTTACAGGCCTACAACTACATTAACCACTTCTGCCCTATATTTCGGCCATTTGAAAATAGCTGATCTACAACCTCACAAAGGCGACGCATTGTGAGCTTGTAGTAGATTGCAGAAGGTTTTTATACATTTTATAATTTGATAACTTGTGAGATGGAAACTTCTGCATAATGAGTCTACTTTTGGTAAATGGTTCATTTATATAGCGCCTTTATCCAAGGCGCTTTACAGAGATTGTGCATTACATTCACCCATTCACACACACATTCATACACCGATGGCAGCGGAAACCATGCAAGGCACCAACTAGCACATCGGGAGCAATTAGGGGTTCAGTGTCTTGCTCAAGGACACTTCGACAGTAACTCTGGGGGAGCCCAGGTTCGAACTGGCAACCTTACGGTTACCATCCAAGCACTCTACCCCTGAGCCACCGCCGCCCGTACTTTTGTGTTATGTTTTTTTGTGGCTTTCGTTGTGGCTTTCCTTTATTTTATATATTTTATGGAGGGACAGACAGTAGGTCGACAGGAAATGGGGAGAGAGATGGGCGGAAGACATGCAGTGAGAGCCGGTGGCACACTGCCAGACTGGATTACCAGCCAAGGTGCCTGGACCACTGAGCCCAGGCCTACTTTTGGTACAGTTTGATACCAATACTTTTGTACATTTTGAATACAGGACTGCAACTTGTTACAGAGTCTATCTACATTGCAGTGTAGATATTTTTACTTAAGTAAAACTATTTAGTAGTTTATAATGGAAATGGAATACAAAAGACCCGGCCGGCCCATCCCAATACTTCACAGATTCTCAAACGTTTCAGGTTATGGAAATGGAATGTTCAACGATGGACACCAACACACCACCGAGCCATGTCTTCCTCACTAGTGATGGTCTGACATGATGAGCAGAAGCAAGTACAAGGTTTCATGTGTGTGCGTGCCGTATATGCATGAGTGTATGATGATGATGATGCCTTTAAAAAGTAGCATGATGGGTATCTGTGAAAAAATTACAGATAAGAGAAGAGAGAGAT
>NC_139698.1:48738141-48760641 GCF_964188405.1 Protomyctophum parallelum
AGTGACATCATCATTAGGCAGGTTTGGTCATTTCAAACAACTTTCTTTTTATTAATTCAAGAATAAACAATTTCATCACGCTATCTTTCCAGGAAGAGAAATGCTGTAGTTTATATTAGCTTGGAATGCCCGTCAATGTGATGTTGCCTGAAATGTCTTTATTAGGAACAATCCCTTGAGATGAACCTACAAATCACTGCACAACCTGGCTCCCCCCTATACCTCTCCGCTCTCCTCGAGCCACACGCACCATCCCGCTCCCTCAGGTCCAGCGACGCCGGCCTCCTTGTGATCCCCAAGAAGATCAGGGCAGGCTCAAAACCTGGGGCCACAGGGCCTTCTCCGTGGCCGCCCCTACCCTCTGGAATGCTCTCCCCAACCACATCCGAGATGCCCCCTCACTCCCCACCTTCAAAACCGCACTGAAAACCCACCTTCAGCATTCCCACATCAGCTAGGGCCTAGCTGGTGTGTTTTTAACTTGTTACATGTACTGTTTTTATTGGGGGGGGGGGTTTATTCTTATTTTACTTGTTTTCTAATAAAGTTGTCCTTTTCTTATGTTCCCCCCCTGGCCCCCACACATGTAAAGTGTCTTTGAGTATTAAGAAAAGCGCTATATAAGTCCCAGATATTATTATTATTATTATTAACCATCTCGTTTTCAAGGGGGTCCACAAGACCCCCTTGTTCACTGGCAGGCACGTTTCAGAACTGTCCATGTCCCACCAATGAGACAGAGTGAGTACAGAAATGGTGCCAATTACAATGAGTATTAGACATTAGTGAGGACCAATTATATGAAAATGGGTGGGGGAAAAGTGGTCCTTAAAGCAAGTAGGCCTACTTCAGTACATTAACTCAAGTATAAATTTGAGCAGCTTTCACTTGAGTAATACTTTTTTTTAAGATATTTTTTGCGGCTTACGCCTTTTATTGATTTTTTTTTTAAGGGACAGATAGTAGGCTGACAGGAAACGGGAGAGAGATGGGGGGATGACATGCGGTAAGGGCCGTGTCGGGTTCGGGAGTCGAACCCGCGGCACACCGCGACTGGATCACCAGTCCGGTGCCCAGACCGTTACGCTATGGCCTGGGCCACTTGAGTAATACTTGACCAGGAGTAGCAGTATCTACTTTCAGTCCACCAGTGTTTCTCACCCTGCTCTTCTGGTATCTATTGTCAATCTGTTCTTCAGGCCACTCTGTTGTCATTCTGCTGTTCCATTCACCAGCAGAGCTGTGTTGCATGTCATGCTGGTCCCCCTCTCTACCCTCAACGTCCTGTCTAAAAATACATTTAAAAACATGTACACACACGTGCGTGCGCGCGGACGGACACACACACACACTCACACACTAATGGAAAAATAATAACGGCATTAACAAAACAATTTAACATTGCACTCATTTTCTAAATGACATACACAGACCTGACCCCAAATGATCAGGTCTGTGTACAGTGTGTGTGTGAATTATTACACATTTTCCTGTGTGTGGTGATGAAAATCATACTTTGTGGTGTTGATTTGCCATATTCTTCCTGTCCTGCAACGCCCCCTACTGGTATAAAGTTGTACAGAGAAGATCCTCCGGTGCCTTTTAATGAAACTCTTGGCAGTAAAGATATATGTCCTCTTCGAGTCAAGAGTGAGTCAAGTCACTCAAATGATATTTTTTAGGGCAGATAAATAAATAAATTACAGAGACATTAAAATTAATACATTATTTCTCAATGACAGCAGCTAGACTGTCAGGTAATTTAAATTATTATTGTACATTGTATCATTCTGAGGTGCAAAATCAAACCAGAAAACAGTCTAATTAAATATATATTTAATATATAGGCACAAATATAAAGAGCAGCTTCATATCAACCGTATTATTAAAAGTTATTGGAGTCCTTGTCTGGTCTGTTGCTCTTCCTCCCAGAAGATGTATGAGACCTGCTGGACATAAAACACAGCCACAGCTCATATGTAGGCTACAGAAAAGCGACACGTTTTATTGTCTCCACCAGGCCGAAGGCATGTGGGGAGAGTATGTTTTGCACTCCGTCCGTCCGTGTGTGTGTCCGTGTGTGTGTCCGTGAACAGCTAATCTCGGCCACCGTTAACCCGGTCGATGCCAAATTTTGCACACACACTCCCTGGATGCCAACGATGAACCTCTGCCCCAAACTTTCCAGAACGGCCTGTTATAGCGCCACCAGGAGGCCGCTTTGTGCAAAACAACCCGGTCGATGCCAAATTTTGCACACACACTCCCTGGATGCCAACGATGAACCTCTGCCCCAAACTTTCCAGAACGGCCTGTTATAGCGCCACCAGGAGGCCGCTTTGTGCAAAACAAGTTTTTGCACAGTACACCTACAGATTTTGTCCAAACATCACGCAAATTGGTACACAGTCTCTCTAGAGCCATTCAACGAAACCGGTCTTTCAGATTTCTCACACTCCATCCTGATTGGTTAAGATTGGCTTCCAAAGTTCACAGGAGTGCTGTACAAATCGCCACAACTCCTCAACGCAGCGTCCGATTGCGATGAAACTGTGCACGCATATTCCCACTAGGCTGAGGAAGAAATCCTGGTGGAGACCTGTGCCCAGAAGGGCACTTTTTCTAGTTTTTAGTGCATTGATTTTGATCAAATGAATTGTAGAGTTAAGAATACACATTGTTGTGTGTCAGACTTCTATCCCTTAGGGCAGTGTTTCTAAACCGGTGGTGAGGCCTTCTCTGTTTGGAGTTAGTCTAAAGCTTTTCAACATGTGTCACAAAATGTGTATGTGTGTGTGTTTTTGTTTGTGTGTGTGTGTGTGTGTGTGTGTGTGTGTGTGTGTGTGCGTGTGCGTGTACACATATTAGACCAGTCAATCTAAGATTTGACCTAAAAGAAATTGCAATAGTAATCGTTCAAGGTTTTTTATGATTCTTAGGGTCATCCAAATAGCATATTAAACATTGATTCTTTTGGATCATGGTAAATTCAGGGGTTGAACGTTGGGGTACCATTGAAAACCTATATGGCAAAAATAATCTAATTTGTAATTTTGAATTATGCTTTAACTATAACGTGTCAAACTAGGGGTTATTCATGATTCTGATTCTGAATCAATTGCAAGCATTAGTTTTGCACAAAAAACACTCTTTGGGCTAAAGACGGCCGTAGCCGTCTTCACAAATGTGATGAGGTCATCACATTTGGGCAAGGACACGGCCCTTTTTAGCTTAGATTGACTGGCCTATATATATGAGGTGTCCCCTGTTACGTCTCCCTTTCAGGAATGTCTGTCTTTAGCAGAATAACATGCATCTCCAGTGGGGACAAGAAGCCTAAGATGTTTTTGTACCTCAGGAAGAAAGCTTCAGTGTTGTCTTTATCCACATGCTTCGGTTTCAGCTCTGACACGCTATCTGGAGGACACAAATGTTATCAGATGATTTAATCTCCGTCATCAGCCCTTATCAACAGCATGCAATGCAGCCAGTATGGACATTTCCATATATTGACGTTGTTGTCAGCCATTGTCCGACGTGGCATTGGTCGCGTTGTCCGACTATTACTAACCCTACTAACCCCCTTACTAAACCGATTTTAAGCCTGATTTTAGCCCGATTTGCGGTGCTTCCAGGCCTTAACCTAACCCTGACCTCAGTCTTAACCAGCCACGCAAATACCCTAACCTCATATCAGTCTTAACCGGCCATGTCAGTTTCACAATGTTTTCGCTTCGGCGGCAGTAATTTCACGTCCGCATTTCCTAGTCGCCTACTCCCAGTAGGCACTAGGCAGTATGTGGAAATGTCTGTCTTTGCCTCCATTGCATGGTCCTGATAAGAACATACTGGTGATTAGCGATTAGTAAGAGAGGGTAAGTAAGTGTGGGTTTTCATTCCAGTCACACAAGCAGACTATAGACACAATAGCAGATCTACAAGCTCTGAGCTTGTAGATCTGCTATTTTCAGCAAGTGTAATATCAGTCATTACGACGGCATCAAGGCCTGCCAAAATACATGTTAGTCGACTAAATCAACTGTAGATTTAGTCGACTAAAATCTTATGATATTTAGTCGACTAAAACTAGACTAGACACTAAAACATTCCGGGTGACTAAAATGTGACTAAAACTAAATGAAAACTATTCAAGAGACTAAAACTAATTTGCTGTCAAAATCAACACTGTGTGAGACAAACATGTAACAGACATTACCGAGTGTAAATGACTTGTGATACAGTGTGTGACAGTCCTGCCCCGCCCCGGGTGGCCTTGTCCTGTCTCCTCTCTCACCTCTCACTGAGCATGTGGACGTTCTGTCAGTCTGTATCTGCCTGTGGGGATAGCTGATGATGAACAAAGTACACAGTTACCACACCACAGAAATAAGACACATGGATTTGTGAGACACGATTCAGTTCAAATCGCCAGGTCTGCCGGACAATTCACTCCATCCACGACTAGCGTCCGTATGCGGTATGCCCACGGGCAAGGCACTTTGCAGTCGCAGGAAGTGCACGGAAATAAAGATTAGACATCACTGGGCAGCCATTTTGGCCTCGAACCCCTGGTCCAGTAGTGCTGATGTAGTGTGTGCACTGCTCTGTGTAATATATTTAGACCTTTTCGTCAAGTGTGTGTGTGTGTGTATGTGTGTGTGTGTGTGTGTGTGTGTGTGTGTGTGTGTGTGTGTGTGTGTGTGTGTGCGTGCGTGCGTGCGTGCGTAATGTTGTGAACACTGTCACATTCTCCTAAATGTGACCTCCTGTGTGTGTTGGAGTTGGCATTGCCTGGCCTGGCCTGATGCCATCATTTAAAAGTCCAGTTTTGTTGTTGTAGCTGAGGACCAACAATAGCAGGAAAAGAGGCCTAATTCATAAACACTACCATTTTATCGCCCAGTGTGAGATTTTATCGCCCCAGTGTGAGATAGAATGTGAGACATTAAATGTCCTTGTCTTAGTACTTAATACTTTGTTTTAGTACTTTGGGCAGTGACGACCAAAATGCAGTGGTTAGCACAGGACCAAAGTATAAGGACATAATACAGGACTCTCCATAGTATACAGTATATAGTACGACAGGACATACTGTACACTGCCAAGCCGTCTCTGTAAACAAACCAAGCTGAGAAGTAAAGTTCCTTAGCGGACAGGCCTGCTTAATGTCTAATGTAGCATCTGGAAGGTTTCTGGAATGAACTGAGCACCACTGTTTAGTCACAGTTCTTCTGTGTTGTGTCGGCAGTCTCGGGACTGTGAAACATTCACATACTGTATACTGTATGGTCTCTGTGGGGGACTTTTTGCCATTCTTTTGGATATCAGTTCTATAAATTGCAGTAAACTTCCAGAAGAACACAACACAAAGGAATTTGCCGACCCACCCTGGGTTGATGGAGTCGTCAGAAACGTCACTTCCTTCCCCATCCTCATCCTCTCCCTCCAGTATTTGTGTCCAGAAGGGCTGGGTCAGTAACTCTGGCCATCCCATCCTTAAAGCACAAAAACAAGAGCCATTAAAAAGCCATCAGCCTGTGAATTCCAAGCTAATTAAGGATTTAAGCCAGCAGTCTGGTACAGTAGTTAAAGGTTAACAGTACACAGAATTGTGGTTAGTAAGCACAGTCATGTTGTTACTGCTTAGTTAACCCAGAAGAGGGGTTAGTTAAACCCAGAGGTGTGGTTAGTAAACCCGGTCATGTGAAACACTAGTGGTTGGGGTCATTAAGCGACATGGCACAAAATGTAGACACAACAGTGAATTCTACAATCCTAAGAACCCACCCACCAAAACTGTGACATTCACCATTCACCTTCTGGATTCCTTGAGGGGGTTCCAGATGGACCCTTACCGGTCTGTAACTCTGAGAACCAAATGGACTCTTACAGGTCCATTTGTAGTGGTAGTAACAGTAATATTTAAACTGACCTCTTATCAGGGTCCTTGATGAGCAAGCCTTTTAGAAGTCTCTGAAACTCTTCACTGGGTGGACTGGATGATCCTTCAACAGATAATCAGATTAATATTTAATTATATATTTTTTATTCAACAGGAAGTTACAGTTAACAACTATGGGGTTTCATAGGAACTTTCTTTGACCTATGGCACCTGTGCGTGCGTGCTTACCTGTCTGTCTAGCGGGTGGTGGTTCCTTGTGTAAAATCATGTCGGTCAGTTCAGTGTAGCTGTCTGAATAGAAAGGAGGTTTACCTGGAAGAGAATAATAATTGCTTTAGTCCAGTATTGTGTAGTGTTGTATTCTGTAGTTATGATGTGTTGTTTATTCAGTGTCAAGTTTAACACAAAGACACTAATGCATATTATCGTTGTTGTTGTTGTTGGGCAGAATCTTTGTATGTCCAAAACCGTTACATATCAGTAAATGGAAAAAAATACCCTGTGTTTCAAACAGTTCAAAGAATATCAATGCATCGCATCACAATGCGTTCATATTTAAGTTAATAATAACATTAAAAAGTTGGAAAATGGAGATACATGGTATTGGGTATGTTGTATGTAGTAAAGTACAAAGTATGTGTGTATGTTATACATGTACATGTAGTAAAGTACATGGTATGTGTGTATGTTACTGTATACGTGTACCAGTGTACATGTAGTAAAGTACACAGCCCAGAGCCCACAGATCTGAGCTGCAGCTGGTCTCTGCTCCTTCCAACACCTCTGGAGCCGTATAGAGTGGACAGCCTGATAACACACACATACACGCACACGCATACACACACACACACACACACACACACACACACACACACACACACACACACACACACGCACGCACGCAGATAAAGATAAACAAGTTAATTTAGAAGTGATGACACAAAGAAATGAGCGGACAAAATTGGAACTGGAAACTACTAAACAAATTAAAATGGGTACTCTTTCCTGATTGGCTGAAATTGGCAACCCACCTGAAAATATATGATCTATTAAATATGAGACCCTTGATTAATACACAATATGTTTTCATAAGTATATATATATATATATATATATATATATATATATATATATATATATACACACACACACACACACACACACACACACACACACACACACACACACACACACACACACACACAGTATACTGTATGTCACTTATCAAAATGATAAGGGGAAGAGAAAAAAGGAATTTAGAAGTCTCTCTGACCTTGAATTCTTTTCCTCCTGTCGTTCATGTCTGGGTTCTTCTTTTCATCTGCTCCTCCTCTTCCCCCTCCCCCCGTCTGCTCAGAGGTGTTCAGTAAGCTAAAGAACTCCTCCAGAGTCTCTCCCTCTGCCTTGGACTGGCAGAAGTTACTGAACTTCAACACACCGGGTCCGTCCAGTAATATCTACAGCAACCAGAAAAAAACGGTTTCCATATTATTACATGTTTAGCCAGGAATTTAATCACGAATAGCAGACTGTCTAGATGGTGAATAGTCAGTAATTAGATGGTAATATAGTGTATTGATAAAGTGCCTTTTTCCTAAGTATGCTTTTCAGACAGCCAGTACAAGCCACAAACCTGCCCATCATGAAAAACTAGGGGTCAGAGTCTTGCTCAAGGATACTTCAACATTAAGTCAAGAGTATCATCATCATTACCATATCCCCACAGTAGTGCTTGTTTGCCTTTTCCATGTTGTACGGTCTACCTTAGGCTCTAAGGTCACATTCTCACCTAATACTTCGGTAGACTCAGATCCGTATGGGCGGGGAAAGGGGATACTTGCATATTTAATTGGCTGCGGTTTGCCTTCACACTGTCATTCGCAGCAATTGGAAACGCAGCAGGGGGGACCTTTATCAATGTGTTCCGTTCATAAACTATAGCCTACACAGTGAAATCTATGGTGATAAAATTACACTCATAACGTGCATGTGTTGTGCCGTCTGGGACCCCCCCCCCCCCTCTCTCTCTCTCTACGCACGCAGCCGCCACACACTGTTCTTTTGGGCATGGAGGCACAGCGCTGCATGAGCGCACTGATATAACTCCCCAGTCCAACACAGTGACAGCACTCCATGTTTACGGCACGCACAGACAGACAGACAGACAGACAGACAGACAGACAGACAGACAGAATATTATGTAGGCTATAATACACTGCAGTGTTTTTATGTGTTTTCTTACGCAATTGATTAATGTAGCCTATACACGTCCTCATTTCGATCAGGGCTTCAGTCTCCTTATTCGACCACGTCTATCCACAGTAACGGGACATCTTTGCGCTGCGTAAAATATGCCTTAACCGTCTCCAACTGTGTTCAGCTCCTCACCCGCCACATTATGTTTGCTTCATTTCCTTTATTTACTGCGGATTGCATTCACACCTGCACCGAATCGTAGTCAAGTGCGATTCGAAGCGAAGCGAAACCCACGTTTTTGGGCGGAGTAAAATGCGGTTATTTGCTGCGCATTAGGATTCGAATGAGCCTTCACACCTGCCAAACGAAGCGCACTTTCTGACAATGCGCAGCAGGATTCGTTTTAATCGCAGCAAAGCTCTCTGGTATGAATGCGACCTAAGTCTGTATATGAGAGTTTTCTTTGATGATCTGTTACCCCCCCCCACCCCATTTCCCCTCACTGTATATGTATCTTTTCCCTTTTTGCTTCCTATATGATGAATTCCTATTCTGTTCTTTAGCTACATAGAAGTGTCTATTTGTATGTCTCTAAATGTTTTGATGAATTGAACAATGTGGACCCTGTTGTAAACAAGTGTAATGCTTAATTGGGTCGTCCACTCACAGTTAACAGTCTTTGTATTGAGTTTGTGCTTAAAATGTACTGTAAATTCTACAAACTGTTAATAAATATTTCAATCAATCAATCAATCAAACATGATGGCGTCCGACAAGATACTCCAACAAACACACTTCTTTGATTCTACACACAACACAAGCACACAAATCTATGTTCCAACCTTTGCCGGAGTGAGTTCGGAGAAGATGATTCCTGATTGGTGGATGTGCCTCAGTCCTCTGACTAAGTCCCGCCCAAGCTCCTTCACCACTTCCTCAGACAGGTAACCATCCTGGCCAATTACACCCTCCAGAGAACCACCTGAAGATGGGTATGAGGGTGAATGAAATGGTAGAAGGTGCACAATATAAATTAAACACCTTTGGTGGTACAAACTCTATACACAAACTCTACACACAATCTTTCTTATTCTTAATCTACAGCATGCTGAAAATAGCTTCCGCACAGGACAACATTTCACGACAAAGTATAAAATAGGCCAGTCAGGTTCTAAAGACTAGACACTGAGGACAATCTCCAAGTTTTCATTGAAATTAAAGACAGGGGTGGAAACAAAAAAAATGCAATGCAGAATCAATCCAAAGTCTTTGGGGCAGTCCTTCATAGTGGGGCTGTGACATACTGGTTTCCAAAGCTGTGGGCATAGGTTTGTTGTTAACAGACGTTCTTGCCACTGTTCTAGCAACTACCTTGGAATTTTACTCCCCAAACATATCAGTACTTGACAGAGATCTCTGGTCGCCTAGCAAGATTTAAAAAAAAAATCAACTTCACCAGGTGTCATTGAGAGTCATCTTTACATCAAGGAAGCAAGCACGACTCCAAATCGTCTCAATCTCTGAGCATTCTTACTGGGTGCACGGTCAGGAAAGTAACTTTACAATAAATCTCTAAAAGAGAATACTAGCACTCCCGGAATTGTAATTTAATTAAGGCACTTTTATTTCAATACGTAATTCCGTGAGTCGTTGAGGGTCACTCACCAGTGCAGAGTTCTGTCACCAGCCACAGATGGTTACTGGTTTCATACCATTCATAGAACGACACAACGTTCCCATGACTCAAATCATGGCTCAAACGAACCTGGTAGGAGACAAAACAATGTATCTCTGAAAGTTGATGGCATAGGCCTACTGGTTAAAACACGCAACAACACTGTTCTGATTGATACCCACTACTAGAGGAGTGATGAGTCAACCTAATTTGCATGGAATTATATACTGAGACAGGGGAGTCAGTGGAGGAGACAGACGGTAGGAAAGCTGAGAGGGAGACCAGTGTAGAAGAGACAAACATTAAGAAAGCTGAGAGGGAGACCAGTGTAGAAGAGACAAACATTAAGAAAGCTGATTGGGAGACATTGAAGGGGGGGCAAACGTTAAAGGACGACTTCACCCATTTTCCAGCTGTCTTCATATAGTTGGTCCAACTCCTCACTAATGCTCATTATAATATGGTACCATTTTTGTCTACCCCATCTGTGTCTCAGACAGAGGAAGAGGAGGGCTGTGGACAGTTCGGAAAACCGCCTAGCAGTGACATCATCAAATGGGAATCCAAGCTAATAGAAACTGCAGGCTTTCTATTACTAGAAATGTAGCATAATGGAAACACTTGTTCTCACATTAATTACAACAACAACAAAAAAAGGAAAAAGCCTAATGATGATGTCACTGGTAGGCGGGTTTCTGAGGTGTCCACAGCCCTCCTATGAGACACAGACCGAGTAGAAAAAAATTGTACCATATTATCATGAGCATTAGTGACTACTACCACTTATATGAAGATAGGTTGAAAGTCGTCCTTAAAAGACAGTGTTGGATGGACAGACAAGTAGGACAGCTGAGAGGGAGATAGTGTGGGAGATACATGACAGGAGAGAGGGCTCTGGTGGGATCTGACCAAAGACCAGCAGACTTACATGGTTGGTTATTTCAGGTCTCTTGCTCTTGTCAGCACAGACGATGGCAACGTAGTTGAGACTGCCTTTCCTTCTGCCTTTATAGACCACTGATCTGCTGCCTGATCCCAGCTCCTCATACAGAATGAAGTTCTCCATCTACTGCCATAAAGGACATGGGTTGACATTTGAAATGCATCACTGTACTCTGCCATACAGACATGTCAAGAGAAGAGAGAAATTGCTACAACATTTGAGTACCAAGCCAAACCTGTGGAGACCCAGTGAAACAGAATAGATATCAATACATTATATTACTACTGCTACTAATACCACTATGTAATAGTAGATTAAATAATAATAATAATAATCCCCCCTACCATTATTGTCCTTATGCAATGCATTCGCACATGCACACACTTGATACACCTGACAAAAACTTAAAAATTTGATTAGTTCATAATAACTTCTATAGTTGTTTTTGTCTTGTATTGTCGTGGTGCATTTACCTATTGTCATGATCCAAGAAAAACAATTTCCCTATGTGTATAATAATTTATTCTAATAATGATAATAGTGAAGTCAATGATTTATTGTCCATGCATCCTAATTGACGACATGAATATTGTAAAACATGGTCATTTTGGTGAATGTTTATCCCCGACTCATAACAATAGGCTACCCTACTAGTACTGCTGCCACGGATGTGTTTAATTATACTCTTTAGAAACAATGAACAACTTTCTCTCTTACCCTGAAAACAGTACATACAGTAAGCGCATCCCTTAGTTTCCTTTGTTGGTGTTTTCAAGCCTATTATAATACAACTTCATAACAACACAATATCACTCAATAAAAACTTACAATACATTGTACTTTCAGTTTTCCAACATCGTTGCTTTGATACTTTGATGTAGTTCTAGTGAATTTCTTCAACAGCTCGCAGTGAGTTGCCGGAAGTGTTTTGGAACACTTTTAATCTACGGCGGGGGGCGTCAAAGAAGTTCCCCATAAACCGTTTTAAGGAAAACGTACTAAAAAGCAAATGTTTTATTACATTTATGTTGTTTAATTTACAAAAAAATAAAAAGAAAGAAACGACATAATCAAAACAGACAGGAAATTATGTGTTTTATGTCATTGCTTTTAAAGGCCAGTAGGCCTATACCTACCGGTATATTACCTACAAATGTGTTATTCCTGCGTTGCCTAGATACAAGAATGCACCAACCCAACGGATAGAGTTAATTAATAATATCTTGCATAAACATTTTATTTTGATTTGATTGGGCGTACCTGAACTAATAAAAAACAGTTCCTCAGACAGTCACAATTCTGACAAGAGACAGTCACATTCATTTGGGCAAAAAACAACACATAAATCATCATGTTTGAGGTTTGAGTGTTCGAAACCTTTTATTTTTGTATGTATTAACCGGATATCGTTTTCGAAACGTGGTTTGCTTTGCTCTGTGGTGAAGTGCTTCTAAAGCAGGGTTACCATGTCCGCTTATTAAAAGCGACTTTGGGCTATATTTTCTGTAAAGTTGTGTGTACTGTATTGGTAATTGTTTGTGGGCTGCGCTTTTGGGTCTTGTTTCTAAAGTGTAGTACTGTAGTTATTTGCTTATTTACGCTCGTTTCCTAATGTTTAAACCAGTGGTTCTCAAATGTTCATGTATTTGTCCACACTGACCCACATCTGACTACATTTTCTGAGCCAGGGATCCCCATACTAGATGATTTAATGTTGAATGGTTTTTAGCTTGTAGATCGATCTGCTTCTGCTATCATCAAATAGGTAATGAATATTAGATTTAAATTGCTAATTTGTGGAAAGGCCTTTTGGGGGCTTCTTTTCATTAGTCTCTCAAGACAATTGTTTTTCCTTTGCTTTGCCCACTACCCAGATTGTCTTTTCATAGACCCGGTCGCTTATTTCTGTCACAAAATCTGGCAACACTATCTCTAAACTTGTCTGCACCCTCTACTGCACTCACTTTCACTTGCACGTTTTTACATTGAATTCTTTTTTGGCGTGAAAGAGACATATTTTAATATATAACGGGTGGAACCAACGGAAATTAAACTATAAAACTAGGATCTGAATTGTGTGTGTAGAATATTTTTTTTTATTTTCTAGTTTAGTTTAGTTTAGTTAGTTGTATACGAGGGATGAGTCGGTGAATGAATGATCGCCTCCTGCGTCGCAAGCATTTACAAAGGGACTTTCTTCATGTAGCCTATGTAGGCTATACAATTCACCAGCTCCCGACAGGTAAGCACCCCCTAATGTTGACAGTCTTCAATCATTATATTGTAGCCTACAGTCATTCTTTGTTGTTTGTTGATGATTGTTGATGACTCTCATCACTCGAGTTCACGTAATGATGGACCGTATTCGTTTTCTTCAGCTTTGGATTGTGCCAGTATTTTAGTTTGTTCTTCTTTTATTTTTAATATAATTTGCTAATTCGATTGAACTTTACCCTTGCTTGGGTAGTTTCTGTTCTTCTTGTTTTTAGGCTACATCTGAATCTTTAATTCTCTGGGTCTGACACTGGGGATTATATTATCCTCCATGGTGCCGACCCCCCTCAGGGCTCATTGGGGGAGGGGCGTTCCAGGGGTCATGATTGATAGTTAAATGTCACCATTATTATTACATTTTTACATTTACAAGTAAATAGTAAATACGGAGAACAAATATGAATAGCTAACAGTAAAGGTTCTGGAACAAATTACATATTTAACAGTGGAACTCTTCTTGAAATGGTGCCAGTGGTACCATACCCAGAAAGAAACAAGATCATAGGTTTGTCAGTTTGGGTTTCCTGACACAAAAAGGTTGAGAAGGACTGCTCTGAAGTAACCTCAGTTGAATCATGTACGACAGGTGTGTCCAAACCTTTTTCAAAGGGGGCCATATAGGAAAACATAATGTCACGTGCCTCCGGACTATAACAAAGTCACATACTTTACATCTCATTTAAACAATTGTATGTAACTATCATCATCAATATTTAATATCAATGTTTTTTGTGTTAGGTGTGCTGTGAACAAAACTAAAATAACAAAAATATCTCAGCCTTTTTTCAGCCATATTTCACATGACCAAATTTAGCTTTTAGCCATATGTCCAAGGTAAAACATGAAATAAAATAGCCTTTTTTACCCCTTCAGAATGAGACAACAAGGAACAAGGAATCCTTACTATGGGAAACCTGGTATAGGTTAATAAAAAAACTTCAATGTAAAAATGTTGGCTGCACTTTGGACACCCCTGATGCACGACATGTGCATTTTTTTCATTGAACAGTTCTAGGCTGATAGAAGAAATGTAGGCTACCAAACCGTGTACCAGGTATAGACACATTTCTAATGTTCTAATAAGCTTTCATTGTCACAAGCAGATTGTATTGATTGGAGATTATAGCATATAACGAGGCTGGCAGCTACAGTGACTGAGATTAAACCAATCCTCTCCCACTTGTTACACGATGACTACAATCTCCTTTTAGTCAGCATTGCTTCAACTGTTACAAGTCAAGCTGTTGTCAACTTTGGGATTACCATATGTACTGCTAATCTCTTCTACAGTGCAGTTGATACACTTTATAAAGACCCTAAATTCTGTCAAACATTCAAAGCATAGATCTCTATTATCTTCCCTAATCCCTACATGAATATATCTCACTCTTCCAAGCCTAGCTCAGTAGGCTAGCTAAATATTTTAACTTGAATATGTACTGGAGGACTGTGGTCAGCTCTGTAGTACTAGTCTGTAGTGTGTCCCAGTCCTGTGTCTTGTGATGTTTAACTGTGTGATGATGGTCAAGTCTTTTCGTCTTTACAACTGATTTTCAGCCACAGACACAGAAAAATGCCACTGTGCCATAAAGAAATCTCCTAATATCACTGTCACATTTTTGTGGTGCAACCACTCCTACAACCAGCAATGTCCGTGTTCACCTATGTATGTATGTACTGTATGTATTAATGAGCACGAGTATGACTGAGTACCAGTAGGGGCGCTGTTTGCCAGAAACAGAGAGAAAGATAGTATTAGTGCTGCACTGTTGCCTGCTAATGAGAGAGAGAGAGAGAGAGAGAGGAGAGGAGGGGGGAGAGGGGAGTTGCACCACTCGGTTCACACGGGTGTGATTTTTTCATTAGGATTAAGGTTCTCCGCTAAGAAAGCTCACACTCAAACAGGGGCAGAGCAAAACAATAGGGTTAATTTCCTAATGGCTCAAGTGACTTGGCATGCTGAAAGGCCCTGCTCTCACACAGAGCAGGGGGGTTCTCACTGTTTTAATCGACCTGAGATTCACTGTGAATAATAAATAGACAGACAGACAGACAGACAGACAGACAGACAGACTCGAAGACAGGCATGTGGAAAAAAAAGGATCAGCACGTCAGTGAATCTGTTGTGATAAAAAAGTCTTGGTATAATGAGTATGTTGACCTGACCTGTTTGTATTATCTCATGTTCTATTAAACGTGGGCTGATTATTAGCCAGTCCCCTGGCTTTGATATCAAAGAGGTTTTTACCTGGCTTTATGGCACTAGAGTAGTATTTATTATTTTATTAGTCATTTATCTGAACTATCAGAACATAACAGATCAAATGCTTGATGATTTATATAGTGCTTTTCAAAGTAAAAAAAACTATTTCAACAAAAGAACGATTAAAAGCAGTACAATTTGGAATTATATTTAGAGTGTATAAGGCAAGTCTGATGTGTGGGACCACTAGGAGGTTGGCATCAACGTCCGGCAGGTGGAGGAGGTCGGAGAGGTAGAGGGGTTTGTTGAGGGCCTTGTAGGTGGTGAGCAGTATTTTGAACTGATTAACGTCTGGATGTGATGGATTGAATGTTTCTACAAAAGTATGTGACAGTTTGTGTCGAAGGCGGGCAATGTTGCAGAGGTCGTTTTGATGATCTGGTTAAGATGGGGGTGGAAGGAGAGGGTGGGGTTGAGGATGACTCCAAGGTTATGGATTGGGGGGTGGCGATGGCGCCATCAACGTTGCGGGAGCGGGGGAAGGGAGTGATGGACCAATGATGAGCACTTTGCATCCGCTGACTATAGCCTACAGTTGTTGTTGATTGTCCATGGTTAATGGATTACTTTATAATTCAAGTCGATTAACTGGCCCATTGCTACACAGGCAAACCACAGGAGGGTTCTTTCACCTACTACCTCATTGACCTCTGTGTTTTATTTTCCACTGCCTATCTGCCCTCACTCTGTTCAGTTTCATTCATTGTGTGTGTGTGTGTGTGTGTGTGTGTGTGTGTGTGTGTGTGTGTGTGTGTGTGCGTGCGTGCGTGCGTGCGTGCGTGCGTGCGTGCGTGCGTGCGTGCGTGCGTGCGTGTGTTTGTGAGCGTGCATTGGTCATAATAAAAGCAGTTGACTGGAGCTAGCATATCAAATCGGGGACAAAATTGTTGCCTCCTGGTAGATTAAATAGAAGTTGTGGTTAGATGTGGAATAAAAATTGCACAACGTCCAATGTGTGTGTGTGTGTGTGACACTGTGTGTGTGTGGGTGCATGCGTGCGTGCGTGTGTGCGTGCGCACATGCGTGCGTTCTTGCGTGCATTTGCAAGAGAGAAAGGCCGGGGGTTCCTAGTACTATGCAAGACTACTGCTACTACTGTAGAAAGAGTTAGAAGGAAGGAAGTGAAAGTTTGGTGTGCTGTGACTGTTGATGTGGATGAAGACTTGATACAGGAGAGAGAGAGAGAGAGAGAGAGAGAGAGAGAGAGAGAGAGAGAGAGAGAGAGAGATTGTGGGAAGACGTGAGGAGGAGGTTTGGAATCGTTTCTTGTGCACAAAAATGGTCCGAAAACATTCCTCTGCCATCAGAACACCAACACTGTCTGATATATCCACCTCTAGGAAAACCAGTAATATAGTATTTTAAATGTTTTTGTGAGATAGATTTGTATGGCTTATATGGGTTTGGGATGGAGCATTGCGCTGATGGGAAACATCTGAGTGCATGATGCTCGGCTGCACTAATAACTTTGGAGCGGGCCCGTCTAGAGTTGGAATGGACAGGTATCAGTCAAAAGGGAGACATCGAAGAGGAAGGACGGGTGGGGGACATATGGAATGTCAGAACAGGTCAGCTCCATACAGTATCTGTAAAATCTCTCCAAGACAGTTGTGGAATAGTTGGGAGAGAGACAGACATCTCATTTCAACTTGGAGGCAGGTATTTACGGCTTGTGTTGATCAGAACATCTGTGTAGATAAGATCTGAACTGAAGTTCTGTTTTCTCTCAACCCCGGCCCTCATCATTATAAACAACACTTAGATCAGAGGTACGACTATAGTCATCACTGTTGCAGGTTCCTGCCTGTTCTTGTTCTGGACTGCTGTCTTTTGTGTAGGCCTAAGCTCCAACGAAAAACCATAACTACATTAAATGACGTAGACATTACCCACTCTCACACATGAAACATGGCCATAACATGAAAACGCACGCACGCACGCACGCACGCACGCACGCACGCACGCACGCACGCACGCACGCACGCACGCACGCACGCACGCACGCACGCACGCACGCACGCACGCACGCACGCACGCACGCACGCACGCACGCACGCACGCACGCACGCACGCACGCACGCACGCACGCACGCACGCACGCACACACACACACACACACACACACACACACACACACACACACACACACACACACACACACACACATACACAACCAGGAGGCATGACTCAAAGGCCAGGCCTTTTAAATACCAACCCCCCCCCCCAAAAAAACCCATGTGAAAACAAGATCACAACATAAAAACTTAGAAATGCACTCTGTCGAGCTGACAACTTGGTACGACTACTGCTCTGAGTCCTGAAGCTCTCTGCTGCTGTCTAGGTTTGAAATACAGCTGTGGTCAGTGGTCCCTCATTGCCCGGTGGAGTACACCGACAATCCGACATACACACATACCCAGCTGATGACCTTATTGACCTTATACCAATTTTTAAACGTACTTTAGTTACGTCATCGAGAACAGTGGTTTCTCATTGGCTGGTGGAATGTACCGACATACATACTCAGCCGATCGCCGGTCTTGGTCCCAGACCCTGATTGGCCGGTGGACAACACCGACATACATACATACTTGGTCCCTGATTGGCCACCGGACACCACCGACATACATACTCAGCCGATTACAGTACTTGCGTGCTCTACTTGCGCAAGTATCAAGCTCAAGCTTGTAGATCAGCTATTTGCACAATATGGAACTGAGTCAAACAAAATGTAATGCCTCAAAATTTGTCTCAAGGTCTTGTCAGGGTGGGGGATCCCCAGTTCAAATAGGATTATTTTGGGGGGCGATCTGAAAATGTTGAGAACCACTGGTTTATGTCATATTTATTTGTTTGTCATATAAGCAGGTAAGACACGTTGAATTTTCATTGTGTGTTTCAAGTGCTAGCTAGTGGTCATGTGATGAGCGATGACCATTGATTAGACTAAGAGATTATTGACAGTTAGGCTAGCTGGCTAAAGGTGGCCACACACACACACACACACACACACACACACACACACACACACACTGTGAAATATCGGCTGTCTGAGTGTCGTTGCTCCAGACAAAATTAATGTCCACATCGTAGCAAAAGCATGACAGACTATCGGGCTGTTCAGTCAGTGTCAAAGGGTCAAGGTCAAGGACAGCATGAGCAATGTCAGAAATTGTGTGGCTGGTGCTACAATGATTTTCAAAGTGATAACTTATAACAAAAATGTAAAAATAAAGGGTCGTGAACGAAATATTTGTATAATGAAATGAAAATTTCCGACTGCGTGCAAGGCTTTGTTGTGTGTGTGTTACAGAAAATACTACTTTTATTGGAAAGAATCAGATTACTTAGACAAATGTACCGGTTTCATCTTTTAAATCAATCATTATCTGCTAGTCTACAATATTTGACAGTTTTTCCGTGGAGAATCCTGAATTCCTGGCATTTGTTTTTGAAGTATGCCACCTTCTGAGAACTGGGACCACAGTTATCATATGGACAGAGCCATGTGTTGTCGTCCTCTTCTGTCAAGTCAATTGGTTGACATAGACTCTGTTCAATGAGGGGATAATCACAATTTGACCTGTTTCACGTCGCACAGTGTGACATGTTATGATCGTATAATAAACTAAAACATGCAGAACCATATAAAAGACTGGGCCATTGAAAGCCCAGTCCACACCCAGATCGTACTTCTAAATCTTCGTTATTTGTCATCAATCAGGATAGGTTCAGCATTGCTGCTCTATTGGAAATTAAAGAAATTACTTAAATGATTCTAGATGAGGATCCAAATATTGGCAACCACATGAAGAATGGTAAATGTCCGTTATCTAATAATACTATTTGTGTAGCAACTTTTCATACATGTGTAGAAAGAATGTAGTTCTTAACCCACTCTGGGGGGGAACCCCTTTTGGTGTTTTACCCCTTCAGGCCGGGAACCCATTTTGGGGATTCAAAAATGTGAAAAAAATCACACCCGTGTGAACTGAGTGGTGCAACCCACACCTCTCTCTCTCTCTCTCTCTCTCTCTCTCATTAGCAGGCAATACTGGTGCTCATTAACCAACACATAGACACATAGGTGAACCAACACATGTTCCTTGGAGTGGTTGCACCACTCAAAAATGATGCTGCTATATAAATATTTGAAGTTTTTCAGAAAACGTAGGTCAGGATTTAGAAGGCCTTTTTAGAATCTGCCTCAGGCCGTGACCTCATGAATGTCTTGCAACAAATCTTTCGGTCATGATCCTGTGATTGAGAAACACGTGTGTTTCATCAGACATATTCCACAAGTGGTGATAGTTCATAGACGCAAAGGTAATACTTCATCGGCTTAGCTTTGGCTCATACAATACTAGTGCAGTAATGACCCCAAATTTGACAATAAAGTATAAACCCAAAGCTATTTCTATGGACATTACTGTAAACTAGAGCTTCACAAGATAAATACTCAGAAAATTAACCACAAGTGACATGAAACCGAGCATCAATATCAACGTGGCACGACGTGATCTTGTAGATCGTCTATTTTCTGTAAAGAGTAGGGCTGTCAAAAAAAGTTTTCTAATTGTGTAGACTCACTGGGAGAGAGAGAGGGGGAGAGAGGCGGGGCTCACTGACTGCCTGCATTCACATGCATGCGTCTCTCAACCATTCTGTCAAACTTCACAGTGCGTTAATCGCGCATTAAAAAAATTAGTGCCATTAAAAGGATTGTGAGTTAACTTTGACAGCCCTAGTAAAGAGATTTTGGTGTTGAGGAGAAAAAGGAAGAGACCGTAGACGTGGATAGACCCCTGGGGGACCCCGGTCAACTAGGGTTGTGTCTGACATGGAATCACTGCACTGACTGTACAATACACAAAGTTCTTGCATGTTTAAAATGATCCAAACAGTTCACATTCTGTTGTAAAAGTACCTCAGACCTTGAAGCAGTGCAGTAGGTGTTCTTACCAGAGGGCAGGAAGGAAGCTTTGGTTTGTTGTTGCTTGTTTTGTTGTTGAGGAAGTGTCGGGTGGAGCTACGAATAAGGATTTGTGGTCACATCTTTTGTCATTAATATGAGTATTTGTATGACTAGAACACAATGACAATATTGGCACTTTGGCTACCAGTGTGTCCCTTGAAGAACACTATTTAGTCTATTCTCCTGTGGACCAGTCGTGCACAGTGTCGACCACAACAACATGATATGTGTCAATACATCTATTCACAGCTTCTGCCATAGTACAGTAACATAGTACTGTGCAGTAAAATATGATGATTTTATTTTTGCTGATGTTGGATATTTCATTTTCTCCAAAGTTATTAATATGCCACGGAACTTAATTTAACCATTGAGTCAATGTTGTCTAAACATAACGGCACTGTAAATTAAATCACAAAAATATATTAGAATATTTAGATATTAGAATTGAATTTGTAAAGCAGTCTTTTCCTCAGAAAAATAAATGACACCGGAAATGTAACTGTCCAGAAATGTATTATTTTTGTATTTTTAATAAGTTAATAAAAAACCTTCCAAACCATCCAAAATATCCCTAGGCACTAGGATTTCACTGATTTCAATTTACTGTAACATATACTTGACGGTGTAAATGCATTCTTATACATAATACAACAATTCACTGTACACCTCTCTGAATTGTTGCCCTGGTTTTCAGAGTTTGGCTCTGTCTTGACTTTGAGTCTGCCACTCAGTCAAGGCTGTTCGACGTTCTATTGTTA
This sequence comes from Protomyctophum parallelum, assembly GCF_964188405.1. Taxonomy (NCBI): domain Eukaryota; kingdom Metazoa; phylum Chordata; class Actinopteri; order Myctophiformes; family Myctophidae; genus Protomyctophum; species Protomyctophum parallelum. The sequence continues at coordinate 48,759,131 of NC_139698.1, forward strand.
GTGGACTTAAAATATACATTAACTGTATGCTCTTCTCTCTTTCCACTTCTATTTTCTTCTCTCCTCTCCTAGGTATCATCTGCACTTTGATCTTGATCCAGCAGTGTGGGACTGGTTCTACACTCCAGCCTACAGTATCTGACCAGTGCAGTCCAGTTGCGTCTTCCCCTACTGTACCATAGAGTCGAGTCCAGTCTGTGTAATTCTGATCTGGTACAGACAGTCCAATCTGGATTTATTGAATCTAGTGGCAACCGTGGCATGGCAGGTAGCATCGTTAATCTGTGACAAATCAGCGCCAAGCTGGAACCCAAGACTCTGCCTCCCTTGACCTGTTCCGCGTCCTGTATCCCGTCCCCTGGACAATCATGCAAGTACATACTGCGATCCCCTGGCGCAGGTCTCCATGCAGCCAATGAGGAGGAGGAGTACCTTTGTGAAGCCCCGTCCCCGGAGTTCTCAGCGACTTACAGAGATGCAGAGACCATTACAGGTAATCTATTACCCCATGGCCAGTTGCCTTAATCCAGAGCAACATACAGTAAGCAAGAACAACACAGAGAATACATCAAATACATAGAAATAATCATCAAGAAACATAAGTAAATAGTCAGCAAGAAACATAAGTACGCTAAGAGCCTAACATCCGTCTAACAGTAGAATATCTGTATAATGAAACTATACACTATAGTATGATACATAATATGCTATCTATCTGTATCTTTACTGTTGAGTGGTCGCGTGGACCTGTGGTTGAAGGGTGCGCGCGAGTGTGTGTTTGTGTGTGTGTGTGTGTGTGTGTGTGTGTGTGTGTGTGTGGCGCTGGGTATGTGGGTGTTGTATTTGTTAACTTGTGCTGAAAGCTCTACAGTGAGGAATGTAGACTGGATATATTTGAGCCAGGGTCAGGTTAAGGTTATGAGTTGGATAACACACTGTAGTGTTATCCAACTATAATGCCAACAGACCATTCTCACAAGTGTAGTTACCTGTACATAATGTGCATGCGTACGTGCGTGCGTGCGTGCGTGTGTGCGTGCATGCATATTGGGGTGGGGGGTCTGTGTAAAAGTTATGAGAAAGTGTCTCTTCATGACCCTTTGCTGTTGTCACATCCTGTTTCCAGAACAGTTCCAAGGGACTTCAGTTGTTTGCGTGTGTGTGTGTGTGTGTGTGTGTGTGTGTGTGTGTGTGTGTGTGTGTGTGTGTGTGTGTGTGTGTGTGTGTGTGTGTGTGTGTGCGTGTGCGTGCGCGCATGCGTGTGTGAGAGAGAGAGAGAGGGGACTTGGCCTGTCCATCCTCTCTCATCCTCCCAACATCTTTTTCCCACTCTCCATTCCTCTGCTATTGCACCCTGGGGTGTATACAGCCATGAGATAGGATAACACAAACATATCATGACATAACATAACTACATGACACACAACGCAACGCAATGCAACACAACTCAACACAGCGCAATGAAGGTGGCGGTGGCTCAGGGGTAGTGGCTGGATGGTAACCACAAGGTT
>NC_139698.1:48763141-48808141 GCF_964188405.1 Protomyctophum parallelum
CTCTCTCTCTCTCTCTCTCTCTCTCTCTTGCTCTTCCTGTCTCCTCCTTCTAGCTCCCGGCTCCTCTCTCTCCCTCTGTTTCTCTCTCTGTGTCTGTGTGTCTCTCTCTCTCTCTCTCTCTCTCTCTCTCTCTCTCTCTCTCTCTCTCTCTCTCTCTCTCTCTCTCTCTCTTTTCTCCCTATCTCTCTCTCTCTCTCTTGTCATCTGTGTGTCATTTTTGGTTGACCTTGCTGTTTGGACTGGAGGAAAATGTGACTGAGAACAGGAGCTTGTTGGTTGTTGGGGCTGCGAGCAGTGCACCATGAGTGAGTATATACCGGGCACACTGTGTATACTGGACAGGACATACAGTCAACGGTCTGTTTCAAATAATAGTTTCTAAGTTGAGGTCAAGTTTAAAAAGCAGTCTGGCCAACAGCTGTCTGTCTGCTGTCTCTGTCGTTCATGACTCAGTCTAAAAAGTTTAAACAGAATCCTAAAAGTTCTCAATTCATCATTAGAAGTCGTTGTGTAGGTGTGCGTTGAGTAAAAAAAGAAAACGTCTTTAGTGCTATAGGAAGGAAGGCTGGTTTTGATTGTGTCCTTCAGCTGGTGCCGGGTCTCAACGCTGCCATGTTTTAGAGGCAGCAGACATGTTAGACTGGACTACTGTGTTTGAATGTATCTTGGCTCTGTGTACTGACTGAGCTGCTTACTCAGCATGCAGTGGGCTTGAATACTGCATGTGCTTTTACAATAAAATGATGCAGAAAGATGGAGAAAGCAATATGTAATGTAAATTGGTTGCTTGAAGTAAAGGACAATGAACATACATTTGTTTAAAAATTAAGACTTTCCTGACATTTTGTGGACGATGTTTCCAATGCTCCTGTCTCTGTCAATGTGTGGGTGTCCTTGCATGTGTGTCTTATGGTGTACTCACTGTATTTCTACGTACTGTATGCAGACATACAGTATATACTGATCCATGTCTGTGTAAATATTGGAGGACGACTGCAGACATAACTCATCTATAATTACATTTGAACTTGACCTTTTAACCCATTCTGAACGGGCACCCATTTTGGTGTCAGCATCATGTTATGCTTTAGCTATTTAAAAATAGCAGATCTACAAGCTCATATCGCGCCACCGAGTGGCGCGATACGAGCTTGTAGGTCTGCTATTTTTTGAAAAATCGAAGAACGACTGACATTTTTTAGAATCTGATCTCAGGTCAGAATGGGTTAATCAGACCAGTGTGTGTCCAGTGGAAACCTCGTATGAATCTGATCTCAGGTCAGAATGGGTTAACAAAGTCCGTCCTCCTGGAGATATCGGCTAGTAATACCGCTGTAGGATACAGCTAGGATTGACCAAGGTCTCAGATTCTCTTGGATAAGTGGAACTAGTTTAATTTGAGGGATTTCCGTTTCCTTCTCACACTCTGGTGTTCACAATGCCCAGAGAAACATGAAGGAGTGAAAGGCAGGAAGTCATGGTAATATATAGCAATCAGAGGCAGTATTCAATGGATCAATGGCCCAAATGTGTAGAACTGATTAACCCATTCTGACCTGAGATCAGATTCATACGAAGGTTTCCACTGGACACACACTGGTCTGATTAACCCATTCTGACCTGAGATCAGATTCTAAAAATGTCAGTCGTTCTTCGATTTTTCAAAAATAGCAGACCTACAAGCTCGTATCGCGCCACTCGGTGGCGCGATATGAGCTTGTAGATCTGCTATTTTTCAATAGCTAAAGCATAACATGATGCCAACACCAAAATGGGTGCCCGGTCAGAATGGGTTAAGTATATTCCTGTTGACACTTTTGATTGACAACTCGACGGAGAAATCAGACTACGCCATGTGTTATTTTATTGTAATAAAAGCCAGTCAGTTGTGTTGTGTGAACTGACACAGAGCTTCTGGTCTATTATTAAACTTAAACTTGACCCTCTATTAGTTTTTGAATCCCAATGACTGCGCTGGTTGATTGGCTGGTTCTCTCCCAACTAGCAATTCACAACCAGCAGGTCAACTCACTGACAGGGTCAGTGAGTCGAAGCAAAGGACAATGAACATAACCAATAACCAATTTACAGGGCCAAGAATCAATGGTCTTATTTTTAGCCCCCACTGACAGGGCCCTAATGGTGAGTCTGTTGGTAGCAATCCACCACTTTTAACCAAATAATACCACATTATCTTACAACTAATTAAACAAATAATTATGAAACTTAATGCAGTCAGCAGCGGATACACCCCCCTACTGATTTTGGTGACATCATGGCCTTTCCTCTAGTCTTGAGTCACCCTTAGGCCAAATATTACATTTGCGAGACTGGCATGACATCTGTGAACACATTCATCGATCCTATGACCCTTCCTCTAGTGCCACCCTCAGGCCAAAAATGTCAACTGTGAGTGTGCACCATTTTTTTTTTACAGTCTATGGTGTGCACACACAATGTCTAATAATCAATTTCGCAACTTCTAGAATGAACCCTATACTTTTCATGGCCTCTTGTCAACATTTCCAGCTGGTTGTGCATGGAGAGGTCTTGGGGATCTTGGGGTGGCTTTAAAATGGAGGCTCATGTCTTGTTAAAGCATCCTTTATATTTGCTGCTATTTAGTGAGGAAAAAGAGAAACAGATGGTGGAAGATAAATAAGAAAAAGAGGTTGCGCATCATCAATGGGTTTTGTCATTAGAGCCGGCACACACCATACCAACAAACTAAGGCTCATAGCCGAAGTGTTGATTTATAAAATAAAAAAATAAAAAAAGTAACTCTTAGTTGAGTCATGTTGAAAGCATATCTGACAGCCTCTCTGTCTCTATGTGGGTGTGTGTTCCCCTGTGGACTGCCCATATTTCCGATATCCCATGATGACTCGACTATATGTGGCTTCACGTGCAGTTAGGATCCTGGTTAGGATCATGCCAATGACCCAGGCCAAAACCTGAGCACGGTGATCAACGTTGGTGCAGCGACAAAGATGCCCAGCTCACCTCCCTTGAACATGGCAATTCTTTATCCATATGGACACCCGGCCAAGCCGTGGAGGAGTTGAACGCCTAGTCTGGTGTGGACAGGAACTGCCACAGCCTAACCCCAACCCTGCACTGCCACCCCAGCACCTACGTATATACAGTATCACAATTCTCTGTACAGGTTGTGTTTTATGAGATTTTTAAATCCTGTGCTTTAACCCATTCTGACCGGGCACCCATTTTGGTATCAGCATCATGTTATGCTTTAGCTATTTAAAAATAGCAGATCTACAAGCTCATATCGCGCCACCGAGTGGCGCGATACGAGCTTGTAGGTCTGCTATTTTTGAAAAATCGAAGAACGACTGACATTTTTAGAATCTGATCTCAGGTCAGAATGGGTTCATCAGACCAGTGTGTGTCCAGTGGAAAACCTCGTATGAATCTGATCTCAGGTCAGATTCAGAATGGGTTAACCCATGCATCATGGGGAGTCTCACCCCCTGGTCAGAAAGCTTGACTACTATACGGCCCAACAGGTATGACAGGTTGTTCAGTACAGTGGACGGACGGTGCTTCTTTTCGTGTCCACACGTACAAACACAGTGTGAGATCTGAGAATGAATGCAATCAGCTTTCTTAGTTACTTAGCAGCTCCATTCATTCAGTACGAGCTATAGCTCATTCTGTCACACTCATTATAGTCACACTCATTATAAGTTATGTCTGAGACCTGAAAGAAGACCATTAGGTCTACATCTAACCTGCTGGAGATAAAGGATGGACAGTAAATCCTTAAAAGAAATGCATGTATAAATGTTTTGACTCTATAACCTAGTCTTACTCTTAGGCACAACCAGCAGCAGCAGCAGCTGAGAGGTCCAGTCATGTACAATGAAATTGAACACATAACAGCACTGAACTTGCATTAGTTTTCATTACAACTAAAACACTACAGAAGCAGAACATCTACCTTGGAGAAATATTGTGCTGAAGGGCATGGCTCCAAGTAAAATAGTATTCAGTCATATTATCTAACATACATAAAACATGTTCTGTTTTAGCTAGTTCCTCAGTAAAGGTATTATGCCTGGTTGTCACAGCAGAAAATGCCAGCTTTGGCACTCCTGAATTTGATATAATAAAAAGTGAATGGGTGAAATGTCCATTCAAGTCTTTGTATTATGACGAACTATTACTTTTCTATATAGTTGTTCCCGTTTTTGTTGTAATTAGATTATGTGATGGAGACACATTGGCTGTATGTGTGTATGTGTAAGTGTATGTGTGTGTGTGTGTGTGTGTGTGTGTGTGTGTGTGTGTGTGTGTGTGTGTGTGTGTGTGTGTGTGTGTGTGTGTGTGTGTGTGTGTGTGTGTGTGTGCGCGCGGCTGTGCGCGTGTGTGTGTTTGTGTGTGTGTGTGTGTGTGTGTGTGTGTTTTGCTGCCTCAGCAGTCATTCCATCTGGATTAGGCATTAACAGCATGTGTGTGTGTGTGTGTGTGTGTGTGTGTGTGTGTGTGCGTGTGTGTGTGTGTGTGTGTGTGTGTGTGTGTGTGTGTGTGTGTGTGTGTGTGTGTGTGTGTGTGTGTGTGTGTGTGTGTGTGTGTGTGTGTGTGTGTGTGTGTGTGTGTGTGTGTGTGTGTGTGTGTGCGCTTGTCATGTGCAGGCATACTACTCCTGAGTCCTGACAGAGTCTTGCCTTTGTAGACGGGTAACAGCTTTACAATGACTGTGGCTGTAGTACACAGAGTCCTTAACTAAAGTATTTCTGTCCTGACTCCATACATTTGGGATCTACAAGCTTGTGATGCGACTGCTGTAGATCGGCTATTGTCGCTGTTCACTGTATGAAAATGTATATAGCAAAGTATTTAGTGGTCAACAAAAACAGCAACAACACAAAAGTAACAAGATGGAAAGAAACCATGTAGGCTAACCATCAGTTATGAACCCAGCTAGCATCTTAACCCATTCTGACCTGAGATCAGATTCATACGAGGTTTCCGCCGGACACACACTGGTCCTGATGAACCCATTCTGACCTGAGATCAGATTAAAAAAAATGTCAGTCGTTCTTCGATTGTTCAAAAATAGCAGACCTGCAAGATCTACAAGCTCATATCGCGCCACCGAGTGGCGCGATATGAGCTTGTAGATCTGCTATTTTTCAATAGGTAAAGCACGACATGATGCTAACACCAACACAGGTTCCCGTTCAGAATGGGTTAATAGGCGAACATTTGGCAAAAATAGCAGATTGACAGGCTCCCATCGAAGTGCATTTGAGCTTTTAGAACGGCTATTTTCACAGAAGAGATTTATTGTGGATGGAAAAAAAAGCAGCAGACTAAATATAGAGCCCTGGGGTGGCCCGGTTTCCAGCCTGATTCGTTGCGTTCCATCACGTTCACGGAACGCAGCGAATCAGGCTGGAAAACCAGACTATAGACCTGGGTCACCCTGGTCAAATAAGTATACAGTATATAGGATTTAAGTTGTTGAAGATGAACCTTCTGAAAAGCATAGACCGATTTGAACGGCCCTCACATCCAATGAGGCTGTTCCACAGTCTGAACACATGTCCGGTTCCATAATGTGCTAAGCAGACCCTGGAAGACGGAAGCCTGGTTAAGATGACTAGATTTTCCACTGTAACTCATGGATCATGTGCCCACTGCCCTCCAGTTAAAATAGTATGGCGTTTCACAGGAACGCTGTTGGCTGTGTGACAGCAGAGAGCTTACTGCCCTGCTTTGTTTTACGGTACAATGTTCAAATTCATACTGTTTGTTATACATTGAATTCGAATCAGAAATATCAGAAATGTGCAGTGACCAACCAAACATTAAACAAAGACCAGTTAATGCACTACAAGTAAAGAACATGACATACTCTACACATAGATCAGGACAGGACACTGCAGTAAATACATTGAGGCATTTATAAAATCATTCATTCACTGTATTTCTTATTTATTTTACACATAACCATATGCAATCTATATACATATACACAATTTATAAAGTGGCCCGAGGTTTAATTGCATATTTATTTACATAATCATTTGTATAATTCACATTTTCATACTTTTTGCTGTTTTGGTCAGCATGTTAAGGCAATCATAAATCTTAGGGGATTGTTTTTGTCATCCCTTGTATTACAAAGAAGTTATAGATAATGCAGTATACCTTGAATTTGAGACAGTAGTAGCCCTCCAGTTAACTTCAGCTAGTGCCATTCCAGATGGTTTGCACACTGTATTATGAGAAGTGAACCTATTGTTATGGGACTTTTTGGCAAGTTCTTCCAGCCTAAATGCCCAAAATTGGTTACCATAGCTTTCAACAATCTTCTCAAACCACAACACGTGGTGTTGTGTTTGGTAACCATGGAGTGTGTACAATTTTCCTGGCTCTTATTAGCACAGTCACGGTGACGCCTAAATGTTAACACAGCATTACTGACAAGTGACAACCTATGAACCTACCGTAGACATGGTAGTCACATTCTGTTCACCATACATAAAGACAGTACAGTATAGACTAGACTATAATGTAATGTTTTTGAAGTCGTAATGTTGACAAACTGGTAGTGGTGGTGCAGTTCCTCAAACCGCCACATGAGGTCCTCCTAAACCTTCCTTTGCCACTTGAAGAAAGAATACAACTATAAACCGCCAAGGAACTTCCCTTTTTGCTGACCAAAAGGTTGCCAGTTCAAACAACTCAAGGTGCCCTTAACACGGTATTTTACCACCAACACGGCAGGTGGAGCCGCTTAGTGGCCCAAAAGTATGACCAGTAACTGGTCATACTGGTGGGGTGTAAATGTGTGACACACTAATGCCTGATTTATATTTGGTTGCGCCTCGTGCTGCACACCGAAAATAGCCAAGCTCACAACATTGCAGGAATGCGTTGTAGAGTGACCATACTGTGGTGTGTGATATCGGCACGCAACTATAAGTATACTGTAAGTTAGGCATAACAGTGTAGTAGAATGCAGCCTCAGTGCTCACTGCTCCCTCAACCATCCCTGATTTAGATAAAAGGTGAAAAGGCGAGAATAATTTCCAAATACACTACTTATGTGAATCACGTAGTTATACATTGTTCTTAAACACTGTTATGCATATAGGTTAAGTATTTATAAAGATGACAATTTCCCTGTCGCCAAATGAGGCTAATTCTGCCACCAGACTAGGACATGCACACAAGTAGCCAGCCCGTACAGAGTGTAAAGGTGTAAATAATTCATTCTAAACTAATTCTGTTTGTCTCTTTCCCTCTGTGCAGATGTGTGTAACAATACTGATTTGCCGGAGCTTGAGATCATCAGCTTATTGGAGGAGCAGTTGCCCGTCTACCGGCTAAGGGCAGATACTATCTTCGGTTACGAGCAAGATGATTGGCTGCACACGCCACTGGTTGCCCCCGACGCCGCCCTTGGCCTCACTACCGAACAGATAGAGGAGACTCTCAAATACTTCTGTAAGTCACCCAATATACTTTTATCAGATGAAGGTGAAACAAATACCCATGCCAAATAAGTCAGCAACTTAATGCTCTTATCAAAGATTTCAGGATATCCTAAGTAGTGTTTGAAACACCACTTGTACGTCATTTAGTCCATACGGAATGTTGGAGCCGATGTAGATTTATCCTTTAAAGATAAGTTCATTTTTAAAGTTTATTCATCATTCATCATTTTATCAGACTGACAGAGACAGGGGACAGCATACAACATGTAGTACATGAACCGGATTCTACATAAACAGTTATGTTCTGAATCACTTGTTAAAAGTTTGTATATTTGTGTCTGAACAACTAACTGTTGAACGGTACTGCGGTGATAATGTGCGACAAGTCTGAGGCAAGTCTCACGACTCCTTGGAATGCATTGTCATCAAAGACAAACTCTGTATATATTTTCATCATTGAATATATTAGTAGAGAAACGTCAAACAAAAGCTGTGTTGTCTTCATTTCCAACCAACAACAGTTGATTTAATATGGTTGTAATGGTTCCATGCAGTTTAATATCATGAACATTGATTGCATTTGGTTAATTCTATTATTTTGTGTTCTGATGGCTATGCGGCGTGGATGTGACATCTGCACAGTGTTTCCACAACAAATGTAGACATGGCTGTCTACACAACCTATGATGGTGGAGACTGTTTGTGTGTGTGTGTGTGTGTGTGTGTGTGTGTGTGTGTGTGTGCGTGCGTGCGTGCGTGCGTGCGTGCGTGCGTGCGTGCGTGCGTGCGTGCGTGCGTGCGTGCATGCGTGCATGTGTCTAAACTAAGAGCTGTCCTATAGGCTTGACCTTTATGTACTCTCATTTACCTGGAGAGAGAGAGAGAGAGAGAGAGAGAGAGAGATATGCATTCTCTCAAAGATACAGACTGGTGGTCAGTCAGGTCTTGTGGTTAAGGTCTGCTGACCTATAGTCTAAAAGAGTTCCCAGGTCTGGTGGTACATTCATTCTAAAACAGTTCTCAGGTGGTGAAACAACCCTACCAGAATGGTCTGTCATGTTTAACCCATCGAGTATGTCTCATGGTGTACTTTAAGGTTGACCATTTTCCGAAGCATACTGCTCAGCTTTGGAAAATGGTCAACCTCAATTCAGTTTGTTAGATATTTTGGCGTGCATACTGTATCTACTGCAATATCTGTACTTGGTGGCCCTCCTCTGGTTGAAAATGTGATAATTAGTAATTACTAATTAGTGTGCATCAAGTGCTTCAGTGTCTGGTCACTGGCATAGAGAGTGTTTTAATTATGTAATGATCTCTGGCATGATATCCTTGTTAACCCATTCTGAACGGGCACCCATTTTGGTGTTAGCATCATGTTATGCTTTAGCTATTGAAAAATAGCAGATCTACAAGCTCATATCGCGCCACCGAGTGGCGCGATACGAGCTTGTAGGTCTGCTATTTTTTGAAAAATCGAAGAACGACTGACATTTTTAGAATCTGATCTCAGGTCAGAATGGGTTCATCAGACCAGTGTGTGTCCGGCGGAAACCTCGTATGAATCTGATCTCAGGTCAGAATGGGTTAAATATTATTGACATACATGTTGCATCAGAGAGGGGAGAGGCCAGTTGATGACACGACTGGCAGCCGACCAATCATGGTGCAGAGAAACCTCATTCTGTGCCTTACTCCATGTTTTGATGACATCCCGCCATGTGAGTTGTACAGGAAGTAGGACGGAGGGGCGGGGGGGGGGGGGGGGGGGGGGGGGGGGCTTCTGATTGGCTGATGTTCTCCAGATGTAAATCATCTGCCAGACATTCTGTCTGAGTGTTGTAACTGTCAGTCATACAAACAGCAGCTAGAGATATACTAGGTATACTGTAGGTACTCGCTTGCAGATGCATTTTTATTCATACTAAAAAACAATATAAAAAAGCTAAACCAGGGTATATAATGCTGAGTCCTGTGGCGGTCTCATGGATCTAAATCAACCCAAATAGTGTGATAGGAGCCGCCAAGCCAGGGTTCAGTCAAACACCTCCTTCTCATATAACAAGGTATTTATTATTCATTGGTTAACATGTAGCCTGTAGTGTCTTTCAGTTTTTGTTTTCTTCTTATTATTTTATTTACCTTTTAACACAAATTGTAAATAGTAAAATTCTGAAAAAAGTGAATGAAAATAGTTGGTTATCAATGCAAAAAAAGGAAAGAAAAGTGAATAATGCAAATTAATTTACAGACATACATTTAAGGAGCCATTCAAAAGATGAGATGATGAGATCTATATGAAATCACCAGATGAATGGCCGCTCCAGAACACGGATCCCATATCAAATAGTCCTTTATGTTTGCCTCATGGAGGTTTCCTGTTAGCCTCCATGTAGCATTAACCCATTCTGACCTGAGATCAGATTCATACGAGGTTTCCACCGGACACACACTGGTCTGATGAACCCATTATGACCTGAGATCAGATTCTAAAAAATGTCAGTCGCTCTTCGATTTTTCAAAAAATAGCAGACCTACAAGCTCGTATCGCGCCACTCGGTGGCGCGATATGAGCTTGTAGATCTGCTATTTTTCAATAGCTAAAGCATAACATGATGCCAACACCAAAATGGGTGCCCGGTCAGAATGGGTTAAGCTATGCCAACACTACAGCTCTGTCTTGCCAACTGGCCTCATATGCTGCTCCCGCCTTGCTGGAGTCGGAGCCTGTTACTATAGCAACCTTTCAGAAGGACAAAGTAGGCGAGGGAGGGGGGTGTAAGGGATGATGCTGATGTAAGACTGGAGGAGGGACCTAGCAGAAGGCACAGCGCCTTATACGATTGGTCTTGAATAATCTGTAGTCCCGCCCACATGCCTGAGTCATCATTGCCAATTTGTCATCACTTCTGCTGCAAAACCCGTGACTGCTACTGCTGCACTCTTCTCTTCTCTCCCTCCTTATTCCACTCTCTCTCTCTCTCCCTCTGTCCATCTATATCTCTCGCTCTCCATCTCTCCCTCCCTCTCTCCCTCTCTCTCTCTCTCTCTCTCTGTGTGTGCATTGATGGTTGCAGTCCATGTGTGTAGCGCTTTTTGCAGGATGTTTTGAAAAGGAAACATAGGCATGTCCTCAGCAGAGGACAGACAGCAAGCAGCTGAGGACAAACAGACCTTATCGGAAGGCAGGCAGCCGATTCAAGGACAGACAGACAGGAAGAAACAGACACATTGATAGATGGAGCCACAAAGAGGATGGGACATTGTCACATCAAGGTAGTGATTGAAGGCTGTACAGATAGTTGGACAACTGCCCAGACAGACGAGAGGAATAGTTAGATGCAGGGACAGACAGACAGACAGACGTTTCTCATTGAAGGGAGCACTAATGTCGACATCTAAGGATTAGGACGGACAGAAGGACGTTAGAGTATTAATGATGCTGGGATCATAACAGGAGAGACAACTCTGAGACAACACACCACGTAAGCATCCTCGTTAGGAGGATAAATGAAGATGGCACCCAACACAGCGCCGGTTGGCTTCTGATTAACCCGGGACAAGATAGGACATCCGATGGGACATCATACATACATACAGGCTGTCACCGACGAGAAATGTCCATGGAGTCCCGACCGAACCTCGTACCAACGGGTGAGCCCCTAGGCATGCTGGGACACAGGAATCTCTAGAGGACAGGCGACTATAGGCTAACGATCTGAGGACAAACCAAGTGTCTTAAATTCTAAACATGCCGGGACATTGGAAGTCGCCAGAGACATTGAGCTGAGCATGGTGGGACACGGTGAAAGACACAGTATTGTCTCTGAACTGAACAGTGAGACGTGATGAAGAGACGACAGACGAGAGACCGGGGGTTTGTCAAGGCAGACTACTATGAGCTGGATTGGTACTATGATGAATGTACTGATGGTAAGGGATGTGCACTCATTACATGTCACATCCATGATTCTCACTTCTCAGACATCGAATGGGGATATTCTTCTTTCTAACTTAAGGAGAAAAGGGAGGGGGGGGTAAGTTAGACAGCAGAGTAGAGAGACAGGAAACTAAGGACAGAGAAGGTGAATGACTTGCATCGCAGGACTCCTAACAGAATTGAACCGGGGACATTGCTCTGGCCACATACTGTGGATAAGAGCATGAATGGATGGCTTTAGCAGACAGTGATGCCAGCTATTGTGTTGGTATTAACATGCATGCATGCAGTGCACGTGTGTGTGTGTGTGTGTGTGTGTGTGTGTGTGTGTGTGTGTGTGTGTGTGTGTGTGTGTGTGTGTGTGTGTGTGTGTGTGTGTGTGTGTGTGTGTGTGTGTGTGTGTGTGTGACTTTGTTGACAGGTTCTGTCACCGCAGTTGGTTTATTACCTGCCTCCCTCCTGCTCCTTTCTCATCCTCCCTTCCTCTCTCCATCGCCTCTCTCTCTCTCTCTCTCTCTCTCTCTCATGGATGCTGTGTTTGATGTTTACCTGCTATCCTCGTTTCTTTGCAGCACATGCAGTGATTGTACAGTAAGTCACTCTGGATAAGACAAGAGCATCTGCTAAATGCATACATAGTAAGATAAGTAAGATATTTATGTTTGTCCTGTGGTTAAACAAGGCTAATTCCCAGAAGAGCAAACTTCATCAAGGATGAGGAGACTTTAGCCACAAGTGCAGATGATCGGATGAATAGAATGACAGGTTGGGTTAGTGTTGTGGCTGGGTGAAACCACTAGATGTAATACTACTAGTGAGAGTAGAGAAGCAGAAGTAGAAAGCAGCTGATTCGGGGGGGTTATTCTGAGCTGGTATACGCAAGAGCGAGTTGGAAGTAGGTTGTCATATATTTAGCTCATTGATTTACATGGCTGCCTCCATAGCAGCCTGCCAATGGTGCTCTGGCATACGCAGACCTCTGAAAATGAAGTATGGCTGGATAGAGGCTGACCAGAGTGTAGGGCTGCTGAAGGAGGACTCTAGAGGGCTGGTAGACTGGAGGACTGAAGGACAGAGCTTTAGTGATTGAATACAGCTTTAATAAACTCTGTTCAGTTCAGTTTGCACTTTGTTCAATCCATTTTACACAAGTGTACTGTTAACTGAAAGGCATTTAACTGGTGAATCACAAATATAGGCTAAGTAAAAGCAAGCAGTACATAATGCAGATATTGTGCATAGTGAAAAAGTATGAAAGTAAAACGCTAATACGGTAGTCGGGTACAGTACATGATAGTAAGTCATAGTGTTAACAGGTGTTAAATCCACATTCAAATGATCTGCTTCTCCGGCTGATATTTGCATTTTCATATCATACTGACATTAATGGGACAGACCAATGGCATCCTCAAAAAATTATGGACAAAATCAAATATCACAATAATTGTATAATGTTTTACCTCAACATTGATATTGTGCACTTATTGTGGGAATGATCATTGGTGTTTTAGCAAAATGTACACATCAGTAATGCCTACATAATAACAAAGTGGTTAAGGGGAAAGTATCGTTAGTTAGTTTGCAATATTGTATGTAAAGTATAATGTTGATTTTAAGAATTGGACTAAACATGCTGTGGTCACCAGGATGAGCCTATAAACAGTTAGATTATATTGACAATATAACACTGCTCTTCCATCAAGTTCACATCACAAACTGTGTTGAAATGCAGGTGATCTCTACAAGCCGGCAGAACCACAGACAGCAGAACTTGTTTCCACTATACATTTTGATAATCGTTAATTAATCATAATCGAGGCAAAACTTTGAGAAAAACTGTGATATTAATTTGAACTCCTATGAAGTGCTGCCACGTCTAAAACAGCAGAGCCATATAAAGAACAGAGGAGAGGAGAGGTGGGAGGTCCTGGGCTGGTTTGTACCGGTATCTAGGACCGCTTGCTCTATTGTGTTCATAGGAATGTGGGGGCCAATTGAGCTCGCCCATTCAAGCAGGTTTCACACCCGTTATAGAGTAATTATAATGATTAACAGTGGTGGGAAAAGTACTCAAATGTTTTACTTGAGTAAACGTATCAATACTGCGATGTATAAATAACTTCATAACAAGTAAAAGTCTGGAATTCAGAATTTACTTGAGTAAAAGTACAAATGTATTCGTATCAAAATGTACTTTTTTTTTTTTATCCCACGATTTTGTAACCCAGTTTTCTTTTCACCCAGTGCCAATTATCTAATGTAATCCTGGGCGCTACACTTCCTCTGCCAACCTGGGGGGGGCAGCGGAATGACCTCATGCCTCCTTCTATGCATGAGGAGTCCAAGCTGCTTCTTTTCACCTGACAGAGGGGAATTTCCCCGGCTGGACGTAGCGCGTGGAAGGGACACGTTATTCCGACCAGTTCCTTTCCCTTCCATCAGGCGCCCCGGCTGGCCAGGGGGAGGTAGTTTATCAAAATGTACTTAAAGTATCAAAAGTAGAAAGTGCTTATTGTGCAGAATGTCCCATTTCACAAGTTTTCAAATGTATATAAAAAGCAGATATACAAGCTCACAATGCATCGCATGTACAGTAGATCGCCAAAATGTATATGGGCTGAAGCAGTTAATGCATGTTTTGTAATAATAATCACAATCTACAAAGTAACTAGTAACTATAAAACGTTCAAATAAACGTAGTGGAGTAAAGGTAGAATAGGCCTATAGAAGCAAAGTATTGGAAATTGGTAAAGTACAATTACCTCAAAATTTTACTTAAGTACAGTCAGAGCCGCCTGGGACAAATGCAAGGCCCTGTGCGAACATCTTTTTGTTAATTAATTTATTAATCAATCAATTAATTACATTTGTATCTATAAGGCCAAACCTTATTAGGAAAAATATGAATAGTATATGAAAGCCTTATGTTATAGGTTACTATTGGAATTGCAGGTGCTGTGAAATTATACCTCATGCCAGTCAGCAAATATCTAGGTCATCAATTAGCAGAGCGGAGCAGCTTCTCACTCTGTGTCAGGGCTGATGTCACGCCTACCTAGTTGTGACGTCATCCCCTCCTTATATAAGGCATCTTGCCAGAATTGTACTCTGTCGGATTATTAACTTCAATCTAGTCTGTATGAGAATCTAAAACTAAGCCTTGCAATTTAAGCTTTCTTAACTTGTCCATAAAGATAAAAGCTATCGCCAAGACCTAACTTCGGATTATACCAGCTGGTCAGCACTTTCCCCAAGAACCTTCTCCAACCTTACACTCTGCATGCAGCACAATGACCAGCTCCTCTTAAAGTTTACTTTAAACCATCCATAATATGACATAGTGTTGGGTCTCCAGAGTCCAGACAAACAAACCTTGGATTGATTATTCAAACGACCAGCACAAGGTAAGTAACTAGAGTTCTTCACAGTTCACACCCAGGCAGCGGGTCTTACAGTGGACGTGTGATTTCTTCATCGGTTGCTTTCCCATCAAAGTAGCCTCACACTAACTTTGTGATCAATCAAAATAAAGCGTGGCATTTCTTAATTAGCTTATTTTATTTGTAAAAAGCAACACTGTAATAAGACATGGCAGTAAAATATGGGTGCAAAATGGAAATTTGTAATTAAATAGTTAATATCTCAATTAAAAGAAGAGATAGAGACAGAGAGGGGAGCATGTAAAGCCGTTCCCATTTCAAAGAATGAAAAAATGCTGTCTAGCGTGAGGCCTCGCGCCTTGTGAGCCTCGCACCTTGTGAGCCTCGCACCTTGTGAGCCTCGCACCTTGCGATGCCTCGCGCCTTGCGATGCCTCGCACCTTGTGAGCCTCGCACCTTGCGATGCCTCGCACCTTGCGATGCCTCGCGCCTTGTGAGCCTCGCACCTTGCGATGCCTCGCGCCTTGCGAGGTCTCGCGCCTTGCGATGCCTCGCGCCTTGCGATGCCTCGCGCCTTGCGATGCCTCGCGCCTTGCGATGCCTCGCGCCTTGCGATGCCTCGCACCTTGCGATGCCTCGCACCTTGCGATGCCTCGCGCCTTGCGATGCCTCGCGCCTTGCGATGCCTCGCGCCTTGCGATGCCTCGCGCCTTGTGAGCCTCGCACCTTGTGAGCCTCGCACCTTGCGATGCCTCGCGCCTTGCGATGCCTCGCGCCTTGCGATGCCTCGCGCCTTGCGATGCCTCGCGCCTTGCGATGCCTCGCGCCTTGCGATGCCTCGCACCATGTGATGCCTCGCACCTTGCGATGCCTCGCACCATGCGATGCCTCACGCCTTGCGATGCCTCGCGCCTTGCGATGCCTCGCGCCTTGCGATGCCTCGCGCCTTGCGATGCCTCGCACCTTGCGATGCCTCGCACCTTGCGATGCCTCGCGCCTTGCGATGCCTCGCGCCTTGCGATGCCTCGCGCCTTGTGAGCCTCGCACCTTGTGAGCCTCGCACCTTGCGAAGCCTCGCGCCTTGCGATGCCTCACACCTTGCAAGGTTTCGCGCTTCGCAACCTTGCGATGCCTCGCGCCTTGCGATGCCTCGCGCCTTGCGAGGTTTCGCGCTTCGCAACCTTGCGATGCCTCGCGAGGCCTCGCAAGGCGTGAGGCGCGCAAGGCTCGCAAGGCGCGAGGCCCTGTGTAGCCGCACCGTTCGCACTACCTAAAAAGCGTGGCTCTACAGTACAGTAGGCCTACTTAAGTACTAGTAAATTTACTTAATTACTTTCCACCACTGATGATTAAGAAGCTAACGATGGCAAAGCGGCTTGCCTTTTGATGTGGCACATATTTAGAAATGTGAGAGGAGATCTGCTCAGGTGACCTGGTACTTTCTCACGTTCAACATTTCACTTGTACATTATACATGAATTTGTGTAGCCTAAGAAACATGACACAAGACATCACATCAATGATTTGTAGCATTGGCATATTGAATTCTGCCTGTGTCTGTGCGTGTGCCATGCGTCTGTGTCTCTGTCTGCATGTGTTATTTTCTTGCTTGCTTAATGGAAAATGTTCCAAACATTGTGTGTGTGTGTGTGTGTGTGTGTGTGTGTGTGTGTGTGTGTGTGTGTGTGTGTGTGTGTGTGTGTGTGTGTGTGTGTGTGCGTGCGTGTCGTGTTTCTTGCTTAATGGAAAGTATTCCAAACATTCCTAATGTTTAATGCACATTTAGTGTTGGCTTTGAATGTTCATAAAAACAGGTATGAAGTTTTGTCTGAAAATAAATCACAAGCATGTGAAGTGAGCAGTGCCTTTTATCACGATGATGATGTATTGACCCACAGTAACTACAGTAACCGGGCATAATTAATGCTGAACTAATAGACTAATAATAATGCTTCACACTATAGTCACGTGTTGGAGTGTTTAGCACCGCTCAAAAAGATTAAGTTAAGACATAATTTAATATTGTGTTCACCGTGTGCTGCTGGGGGTAGTGTCATCATGTGAGTGCCGTGCGGTCATTCACCTGTGAATGTATCATTATGTTTAGCTCCACCCTATGAACAGGTGTGGGTTTGTTATGGTTCACTCCACACTGCCCTGTTTCCATAGAGGACTGTACCATTTTCTCTGCACTAGCAGTGGAGTTTTCAATTGGACTCACATGTGTCTGTCTGAGATGGCTCGCTAAACTCTACAACCAATTGCTGTTGACTTGGACTGTACCATTTCAACCTCATTACATGGGGGTGGGGGGGGGGGGAGACTGCAAATTGATGTCTGAATTTAAAAGCCAAATAATTAAGTGGTATAGTCTACATTAATACATTATTTTAAGTTGTTTCATAGCTTATGTGCAGAGTATTTTAAACCCAGAGAGCCGTTTGCTGGACAGCTGTCAGAGTAGGTCTGCCCCACTCCAAAACTCTCCAAATAGAGTTGGCTGATCAATAGCCAATCAGAGAGGAGAGAGGGAGGAGCCAGTATTGTTGACTGTCTGGCGGACGGATCACAGATCAGATCATCACACACACGCATGCACATTCACACACATGTTCACTGACTCAACCTTACCCTACAGAACATCAATATACCTTTCAACACAGAACACACACACACACACACACACACACACACACACACACACTCAGATGTGTTTCACAGGGAGTCTCACACTCGCATACAGTACACATGAACTGATGGACACACATACTTGTACAATGTTTGATACAGAGATATACACATAGCTGCACACACCCACAAATACTGATTAACAGATGAACACTCCGCCCACAGAGAGATTGTAACTCTGTGTGTCTCTCGCATACACACACACACACACACACACACACACACACACACACACACACACACACACACACACACACACACACACACACACACACAGTCACAGTCACATTCCCAGTGCCCTGACATGGCTTTGTGGATGGTGTGGTTCAGTACATAGTGGTGGCATTCGGAGGGGGAGAGGATGGCGCTGTCCCCTTCTCCGGAGGGCAGCGAGGACAGCCTGGAGTACTCTGACCAGGTAGAGGAACCGGCGTGTGTGCCCAGACAACACGGGAAGACAGAGGAAGAGCAGGATGAGGACGAGGAACAACAGGTTCTCCGTGAACTGCATGAAGGTAGTCTGCGGTTCTCCCTTTGCTTCGTTTAATCGCCTCTGGGTGCTTCCCAGTAGAGCCACACAGCAGTCTCCTCCTGGGAGTTGCCCGGTGTACCCACACTGTACAACCGCATTGTGCAGCAGGTGTTGTTTAGCTCCTTCTGTGTAAGACTAAACGGTGCCCTCCCTTATTTTGTGTGTAGGAAACTGACCTGAGGCAGCATATTCTTGTGTCTTTAGATAAGCTATTGCATAACGTGGATACAGTTATTCAATACAGTGCCATTGTACCTGCTTTTGTTCTTGCGTTGTTTTTTTGTAGTTTTGTTGTGTTGCTTATAGTCTGTGTTGCTTATTGTCTGTGTCGGTCAAGAAGCACTGAGAAACCCCCTGTTAAACAAATTACAATGTGTTATTTATCTGTCCTTGAACGTGGATAGTCTGGGTCACGGCGTTGTAGCAGCCAGTAACACCAAGCTGCTTGTAATTGTACACCTCTGGCCTTATTGTGTCTGATTGCCGTGAAGCAGCTCCACTGAAAACCACCTTTAAATGTTAATAATTACTGCTGTGTTCAGCCACTGACGCAGTTCTGAAGGCATACAACTGGAGCACAGTTAGTGAGAAACAGAGGTGGTGAACGTCTCTGTACCAACATCATCTCTGTCTTTCTTTCTCGCTCACTCTCTTCATCTCTCTCTCTTTCTCAGTGGAGGTGATTTAATAATTGAAGTCAATATAGATGACGTCATTTACCTGTTCACCTTGTCTACACTGTCTGTTACACTGTAGTGTGACACACACACAACATGGCACACAGACTGATCTTATCTAATCTATGAACTCATAGATCATCAGGGAATTGGCATGTGACGCGTGTCGTGTCGTGTGTGTGTGTGTGTGTGTGTGTGTGTGTGTGTGTGTGTGTGTGTGTGTTGTGTGTGTGTCACTGCGTGCCTCTTCTGGGCTGTTAATGGTAACGCTGATTTGTATCCATGGCAATGTGCTACCCTCTAACAACACACCCACCCACTACTATAGACAAGACTTGTGTGCATGCGTTGCGCGTGTGTTTTATACCAGTTCTATACTGCTTGTACGACCCCACCTTGGAGTCAACAATCAACATGGTATCTAACATTTGAACCATTTGAACCTCGGCATGCCTATTATGGGGGGAACATTTAACAAAATTAGCAGATGTAGTTCTGGTATTTGGTATATAGACGTTACAGAAGAGATTTGTTATAGACGAAAAACAGCGGTCTGGGTACATACAGCTGTAACTCAAGTCTGTTTCTCTATAAAACCAGAGGATTTATTTAAGTGGTTAGTGCTTCAGTCTCAATTTACACAGATTCAAAGCTGTGACTTCACTCAATTAGCATACATCTACTTGGTTCAGGAGGTAGAGCTACCTGGGAGCTGCAAGGTTTCCGGTTCAATCCCGGCTCCTCACGGCATCGCGTTAAAGTGTACTTGAGCAAGACATTGACTGAACCCCTAACTATTCCCATGAATGAGCAGTTTGGTGTTTGCATGGTTAATATTGTCGTTGTGCGGCAACTTTAAAAGAACCAGTATGGTCACTGGCATTAATGCCTCACTTTGTATTTATTGAAAGTTCAACGAGATCATGTGACAGCCATTTGGTTGTTCAGCCATCTCTAGTAGTCCACATAACTAACAATTGTTTACAACACATTGTTGCACATCTTTCTACTTTTCTGCTCTCTCTACACTTGTCCGGTCAGGTTGAAACGTCAATGAAATGTCCTCTGCCTCGGTCCTGTAAACATGGAAATGATGTAGTTTGCATCAGACAACTCTGTTTTGCATCGTTTCCATGGGAGTTCTGTCCAACATGAAGCTATCACTTTGCATTCCAAACTGCAAAAACATTCTGTTCAAAATAGCAATGAAGTGCTGTGAACTACTGTATTGTCCTAGTCATCACGATGGCTAGCCTCAGCCAAGCACTCTGAGATGTGTTGATAATTCCCATAATGCATGTCCTAGACAGCTGCCCTGAATGGAAGTGTCACTTTGTACTTTCAAGGAAAATAACAATAAAAACAATCTCTTACTGGAATCCAGCCCAGCCTAAAAAGTTCCAAGGAACTTTAACAATGTCCACCCTTGACACAGCTGGCATTTTTTGACAAATAGATATGCAACAGGTTAAAACTAGAAAAAGTGCCCTTCTGGGCACAGGTCTCCACCAGGATAGGAATGTAGGACATTGCAGCTTGCCTTCATCTGGTGGTTGGATAAAAGGGCAACAAAAGTAAATCAGGATGGAGTCTGAGAAATCTGAAAGACCGGTTTCGTTGAATGGCTCTAGAGAGACTGTGTACCAATTTGCGTGATGTTTGGACAAAATCTGTAGGTGTACTGTGCAAAAACTTGTTTTGCACAAAGCGGCCTCCTGGTGGCGCTATAACAGGCCGTTCTGGAAAGTTTGGGGCAGAGGTTCATCGTTGGCATCCAGGGAGTGTGTGTGCAAAATTTGGCATCGACCGGGTTAACGGTGTCCGAGATTAGCTGCTCACGGACACACACACACACACACACACACACACACACACACACGGACGGACGGACACACGGACGGACGGAGTGCAAAACATACTCTCCCCCCATGCCTTCGGCCTGGTGGAGACAATAAACCCTGAATGATAGGTAGCACATGAGTGGAGGTTTGGATGAAGCTATTTCAACCACATGCTGTTGGTTGAAAACGGTTATGTCCCTTAACAACTTTCAAAATCTTAAACAAAATCATCAGAAATAGCTACAATTGTCCTTCTACAAGCTCACAATGCATAACGATGCAACACGTTGTGAGCTTGTAGATCAGCTATTTATTTTTATGTGACACCATACATCCAATGAAGTATAAAATATGGCTTAAGTGGTTAAGCCTGTAACCACTGGGCGTGCTTCTTGAGGCATTTAATAACTTACCTATTCTAAACTACTCATTAGCTAGATATGGCGCATTAGCACAAGTGTAAATACACATAGATGTGCATTTGTGTGGACTTACCTGATATATTGACAATGGGTTGGCCTGTGTGTGTGTGTGTGTGTGTGTGTGTGTGTGTGTGTGTGTGTGTGTGTGTGTGTGTGTGTGTGTGTGTGTGTGTGTGTGTGTGTGTGCGTGCGTGCGTGCGGGCGTGCGTGCGTGTGTCAGGAACTAGACAATGAGCATGGTACAATTGTGAAAAGATGAAAGAGGGATTCAGTATTGGTGGGTCATGTTTCCACAATTACCTAATAGGGTCTCTCTTTTTGTCTTTCTCTGTCTGTCTGTCTGTCTGTCTGTAGTGTTGTGTTCTGACAGAGTGGGCCAGATGACAAAGACGTACAGTGACATTGACGCTGTCACTCGACTGTTGGAGGAGGTAAGACTGTAACACAAACATGACAGTAAATCAGGTTCCAACAGCATAACAGTCCAGTAAAATGTGTCTTGCATAGCCATGGGATCAGAGTTCTCTGCTTTACTCATACATCTAGTGATATTTAAATTCAGTGAATGGACTAAAACTGCGTGGAAACAATTTGGAGTTTTAAAACATAATTTTAGGGCGGTCGGTCATATGAGATGGTATAAGGATTGGTTTTCAGCGCAGTAGGCGTAGGTTTGTTACTGCCGGTTTTATCCGGCATTCAAGGCCATTCATTGAATTTAGATTTCCCAGACATATCACAAAATCTCTGGTCGTCTGGCTATACACGAGCCTAGTAGAATATATAAAATTAAATATATATACAGTATATATATATTTTAGTTTTGTTGTTTTTGTTTATTACTTTCAATCTGTCATCTGTGTTGGGCAGGTAATTGTAGCCAAAATAATCAAAAACTCATAGGAAGGTGGGATGAACAAGCTTACAATGCTTACTGTCACGATCCGTGACGTGCTGGTTTTCATGTTTTCCAGTAATGGTTGGTGTTTTACTTTTCTGTTGTTGTCTGATTTTTGAAGTATTGTGTTCTTGGTTTCCTAGTTCCTGTTTGAGTTTTGCTTTGCCCTTGTGTGCTTTTATTTTGTAGAATTGTTCCTAGTGTTTCCTGTCTGCCTTGTTACTGTTTGCCTGCCTTGTCAACCTGTATTGTGATTAGCCTAGTGTTTCCACCTTGTCCTGTTAGTTCCCCAGCCTATCCCAGTGTTGATTTTCAGTTGTGTTCACCTGTGTCCTTGTGTATTTATACCAAGCTCTCCTGACTTGAACCGTGACACTTACAAGGGCTGAGCATTATTTAGGCAATGTGGCAATTGGCAAACTGCATAATAATGAGTCTACGTCCCAAACTTTAATTGATTCTTCATCTCACTATCTTGTCACTTGCCGAAAAGAACTGCTTTTAATTAAGCTAGCTTGAAAATCCTTTCTTGTCGCCAAGCAACGCAAAATTAGGCTCGAAGCAATAAACCACAAGCTGCAGACGTCAGTTGTCCTTGTGTGTTGACCTTGATCCTCTGTGTTGTGTTGTGCTGCTCAGTATCACCTTGGTGAACATGACATTCTAGAAGCCTCTATTATCCTCCCAGTTAGTCAAAAACCAGTCCGAATAAAAGAAGGAATGTGAGTCGTGGTAACAACGTCACACAAGCTGTTAATTACTCTAAGAGGGCTTTATACTGAGACTGTCTATGAGGTCCATAGAGGCCCTGACATCTTTACTCAAGCTGATAACATACATGACAGGCCTTATAAATAATGATCCAAAGTAGCTCGATGCGTTTTAATTATTTTATTTTATGTATTACCATGTGTTCTTCTTGCTTACTGTAAGTCGCTCTGGATTTAGAGCGTACTCTGCTAAATGCCTAAATTGAATATTGTACAGTGTTTTAACAGCAGCCATACATAGGAGAAATTCAGATGTAAAGTTATAACGACACAGGACACACAGCACAGCACAGAGACTATATTAAAACTCTGATGACTTATTTTTCCAGCATATGCAAAACACTGTTTACACAGGCTGGTGGATATTTACCAACAATATGAACAATTAAAAAAGAATGTGTCCCTTTAAGAACTTCGTGGATAGCGACGATGTAAACACAGTTTACGGGTCATTACATCAGAGAAGTGATCATGAATTATTAATTAACAGCTTACATAACATTGCATAGAGTAAGACGAATAGCTCATTGCTTCTAAGGGGATAAAGTTAACCAATCGGATGTGTGTGTCTGTACAGAAAGAGAGAGATCTGGAGTTGGCAGCTCGTATCGGCCAATCACTGCTGAAGAAAAACAAAACTCTCAGTGAGAGAAATGAACTACTGGAGGAACAAGTGGAACACATCAGGGAGGAGGTACGTAACGTCACTGTGTGGCGGTGGGGGGTGTATATGTGTGTGTTGGTGTTTATGTGTGTGTGTGTGTGTGTGTGTGTGTGTGTGTGTGTGTGTGTGTGTGTGTGTGTGTGTGTGTGTGTGCGTGTGTGTGTGTCTTAAATTACCTATACTCCAAGTTCAAATCGCCCTTTCATTCTCTGTTGTCTCAAATATCTGTTTAACCTTTCTGCTGCTTTCCCATCTGTGTGTGCGTGCATGCGTGTGTGCGTGTGTGCGTGCATGTGCGTGCGTTGCGTGCTTGTGCTTGTGTGTGTGTGTGTGTGTGTGTGTGTGTGTGTGTGTGTGTGTGTGCGTGTAGGTATCTCAGCTTCGTCACGACCTGTCCATGAAAGATGAGTTGTTACAGTTTTACACCAGTGCTGCTGAGGAGAGTGAGGGAGATTCCACTACCTCTACCCCGTAAGACTCTGCTCTAATCCAATGGGTCTTGATTGACCCATTATTTTTATAGTGAAAATAGCCAGTCTTTTAGATTAGGCTATTTTCACTGTTAAACAGAGATTAAATTGTTTAATAATGTACTTTTGCACGTTTGGGTCCCGGGGAGACACCAAATTTATGTTTTGGGTTTAGACCTGAAAACTTTGTGAACTGATGCTCTAGTCTTCTCTATTCTTCTGTACTCTACTGTACTCCACTTCTTTCTCCTTTGTCTCTACTTTTCTCCTTTAGTCCCCTCTCATGCCCCTGTCCTTCCCTTTCTTCTAGTTTGTATTCCCATGATTCCCAGTTCATTTTTTCATTCTAATTCCAGTAGGATTGAACACAATGTAATGCAATGTAATGTAAGGATGTAATTTAAATGAATGCAGTCAACATTTACAAACACCCTTAGAATGAGTTGCTTAAAATTCCTGATTTGTGTGCATGCATGTGTGTCCAGGGTTCGTCCCAGTATCGACTTCAGTCTTTCAGCTCCTCTCCATTTTCCTCTGGATTCTCTGCATAAGAAACTCAAAGATCTGGAGGAAGAAAACCTGTCACTAAGATCAGAGGTAAACACACACACACACACGCACACACACACACACACACACACACGCACACACACACACACACACACACACACACACACACACACACACACACACACACACACACACACACACACACACACAAACCCAGGCCAGATGCATGTGTCCAGCTCCCAAGGGGTTCTGATCTTATTTAAGGGTGTGGGGACTGTAGAGAGCAGAAACAAATGAAAGTACCGGTATTACAAATGTTAACAGCATTGTGTGTGTGTGTGTGTGTGTGTGTGTGTGTGTGTGTTCCCATCAGGCCAGTCACCTGGAGACAGAAACCATCTCCTATGAGGAGAAAGAACAGCAGCTGGTTAATGACTGTGTTAAAGAACTACGTGAGTTTATTCATTGATGATGTTGTTATCACAGCCTCACAGGCTGTGAGGCACAGGATATATTTTCATATATCATTATAATCAACTGCATATACCAGTTGATACTCTCATGTAGCTACAGTAGTGTCAGTAGGAGACAAGCCAAAACCCTTTGGACACATCTGGAGAGTCAGTTATTGGTTGGTTCATTATCGTTTTGTTAACATAACATCTTATAGTAGGGTCACGATAAGTTTAGCAACATTAACATTAGCCAACCATGGAGAATCCCTCAAGATGACATTTAGCATTATATGTAGCTGCTTAATCTTCCGGCTGACCAGCAAGGCGTCATTCACTGATATTGTTATCAATTTGCAACTGCCGATAGGGACATTATTGAAGTGCGTGACAGTTTTATTGTATTAAAAGACTAGGGAACTTTGCTAACTGTTGTTGTTTGTTTATTTGACGTGTGTTGACTGTCTGTGTGGTGGTTGTTGTCCAGGCGATGCCAACTTCCAGATGTCCAGCCTGGCAGAGGAGCTGTCCAGGAAGACAGACGACGCCTCCAGACAGCAGGAGGAGATCACACACCTCCTCTCCCAAATCGTAGACCTGCAGAAGAAGGCCAAATCCGTGCGTGTCTGCAATTTTCATTTGAATATGTCAGAGATTTCACAGATATCACCCTAATTTATAATCCATTGCACACCGTTGTTGCTCGTATTCATATTCTATAAGACAACAATAGTCACAATATTCTATGTATCAAAGGCGGCTGTAGATTTGAATAGGCGTAATTCAGTTTAGTCAGCTGGCTAATGTGGCTAACTTTGTGTGTGCGGGTGCGTGCGTGTGTGTGTGTGTGTGTGTGTGTGTGTGTGTGTGTGTGTGTGTGTGTGTGTAGTATGCTTTGGAGAATGAAGAGTTGACTCAGCACCTGGGCGCAGCCAAAGATGCTCAGCGACAACTCACAGCCGAGGTAAGGACCTCTCTAGCGGAACATTCACTTTGCCATGTGATGCCATGATCATGGTAAAGGCAGGATTTTTATTTTATTTTAGTTTGAGCAAAGCTTTTACCATAAAACGTACAAGTAAAGGGCTTCCCCTGACATCAAATATTGAAGCCTTTGCTATATAGGTGTGTGAGCATAGTAGCCGCTTTGTACTGTGCACTTTACTTAAGGACTTTAGTTAAGCTGTTAGAATAAAAGATGAACACACCTGCTGTGCTGCTATACCGTAGTAAAACAGCACGTCCTTTCATGTGTTATTGCTTCATTATGAGCCCGCAACATGTTTAAAAGTTAAAACTGTACAATTGAATTATTGCTAGTGTTCTTAACCCATTCTGCGCGGGAACCCATTTTGGTGTCGGCATCATGTTATGCTTTAGCTATTGAAAAATAGCAGATCTACAAGCTCATAGCGCGCCACCGAGTGGCGCGATACGAGCTATTTTTTAAAAATCGAAGAGCGACTAGAATCTGATCTCAGGTCAGAATGGGTTAATCAGACCAGCGTGTGTCCAGTGGAAACCTCGTATGAATCTGATCTCAGGTCAGAATGGGTTAAATGTGTTGGTGGTGTTGTTCTCGGTCTCTCCTGTTGGGCGTGCTGCAGTTGCGCGAGTTGGAGGATAAATATGCTGAGTGCATGGAGATGCTGCACGAAGCCCAGGAG
The DNA here is from genome assembly GCF_964188405.1 of Protomyctophum parallelum. NCBI lineage: Eukaryota > Metazoa > Chordata > Actinopteri > Myctophiformes > Myctophidae > Protomyctophum > Protomyctophum parallelum. The sequence continues at coordinate 48,789,519 of NC_139698.1, forward strand.
GAACTCAAGAACCTGAGGAATAAGAATCTACCTCTCAGCACGTCGAGACGCTTCCACTCCCTGGGACTGTTCCCTATGGTGAGGGAGAAAGGGATCGGTGGAGGGAGGGAGAGGAATACAACAAAGCTCTCAGGCACACCAAGGCACCACATGGAGGGAGGGAGAGAGGGATGGAATTAGAAAGAGAGAGAGAGAGGGATACATGGATGAATGGAAAGATTAATCAAGGAGATGAGAGGCGGATGGAAAGAGGGAGACAGAGTGGGGATACATGGATGGATTGAAAGTGGAGGAGTCAGAGAAAGGGAGTGGATGGAGGAAGATGTGTGGAATTAGAGGGATATCGGTATGTAATGTGTTTATTTAAACATCACCAAACACTTAAAAATGTTAACTTCCTGTTGATTTTACTATTTGAAAATCTGGATCCGGATCCAGGGATCCAGTCCAGTTTTCTTCCTAATACAAATGGCATAATCAGCAGGAAAAACAGGGGTTTGGTGATGCTCTCTATATTGTCTGAATCAACTTTATTAATTTCTAATCACTGGAGCAATTATCTTTTTATTTCTTGTCCACATTTGGAGTTACATCATGACAAGGTTACTAACTACACAACTCACAACTCTACCAAAGTGGTCTTGCCATTTAACTTAACAGCAGGTATTAGAGGTGTCAAACTAAGACATGCTAAGATTTAATTATTTTTAATCCTCTGGATGAGGAAGGTGTCAGGCAGAATGCAATCGTCATTGTCAACACAAGACAATTAATGTTGCAAGACAACAGCAACAATGCAAACCAAACCATTCTGAACAGCTTTAGAGACTAGTGGGTGTGCGCTTCTGTCTTCCAGGACTCTCTGGCTGCAGAGATTGAAGGAACCATGAGGAAGGAACTGAAGATGGACGACCCAGATGTAGAAGAACAGAAGTAGGTTTACTCAGTCAGAAACCAGATGTACTTTTATCATTATCATCATTAGTTATTGTTAATAATGTCTGTTAAATATTATGTCCAAATATCGTACTGTAACGTTATACATTTGTCACTGGCCCTCAGAGTCACTTTCTGGGTTGAAGTCAGGGTGAAAGGTCAGAAAGTTAACTAGAGTCAAGGTTAAAGGTTAGAGAATGAAGTAGTCAGTGAAAGGGGAATGTTCCCAGAAATATAGTGTAACACAAGTGTGTGTGTGTGTGTGTGTGTGTGTGTGTGTGTGTGTGTGTGTGTGTGTGTGTGTGTGTGTGTGTGTGTGTGTGTGTGTGTGTGTGTGTGTGTGTGTGTGTGTGTGCACGCACACACGTGCGTGCATGTGTGTGCGTGTTCAGGCTCCATCCAAAGCGAGTGTTCCAGACTGTGAAAAACCTCAACTTGATGCGGCAGCAGCGTTCAGCGCTGAACATCCCAGGGTCCAATCAGACGTCATGTTTCACATCTGGGCGGTCCAGCAGGGTGAGCTCGCCCCGCTCCAACTCCATATATGGTAGCGACACAGGAAGTGGCTTCATCCTGGACAACAAGAACAGCAGCATCCTGGAGGCCCCTAATGACGGGTAGGACAACATGACTCAGCATTTTACATCGCCTTACGTTACATTAACTTATGCTACATGTTAGCCTTGAGAAGAGTCGTCTTGTGTCTCTATAAGTGAGTTTTAAAAAGCCATTGCAATAATGACTTAAGTGATTTTAATTAAGCTACGTGATGCTCATGACAAATTACATCTTAATCTGGAAAATGTTGCTTTATCATTTTTTTATGTCAATAATAAAGTACAAGATCAGAAGCATTACTAGCAATCAGATTGAAAAAAAGGTGCACTCATTTTCACCTGATGTCACCTTCAGCCGACTCAGTGCCGTCCAAGCTATGTCAGAATAGTACATCATCGTCCCCCCGAGTCTCTGTACTTCCGAGACGTCATTTCAATATATTCTTTTAACGTCTGAACTTGAAGAAAACGAACACTCCTTTTTCAGTAGCACTTTTCACTTTTTACTTCAAAATACAAATTTAAAAGCCTTCACCTAGACATGGAAGTAAATGTAAATTGAAAATGAAATTCAAGGACAAGGAAAAGAAATACAATCGTTGACACCAAAATAAATGTAGGAAGCATATTTCACTAAAGGCCAAGAAAACTACAAAATAAATGCAAAGATCAAAAAGATAGGAAAGAAATGAGTGCATAAAAAATAATTCGAACCATTTCTCCCGTCTCCGCTGTCCAGATCGGAGGACTCTAACAAGCGTGGGACCCCCGGCGTCCCAGGGAGCAGGGACCTGGAGGCTGCCCTCCGGCGCCTCTCCCTCCGCCGCGACAACTACATCTCCGAGAGACGCTTCTTCGAGGAGGAGAGAGACCGGAAGCTGGCCTACCTGGCCAAGGAGGAGGAGGGGGAGGATGGAAGCGGCGGGCGCGAAGACGGCCGGAGGAGCCCCACGGAGAGCCTGCTGTCGCTGTGCACGCATCCCTCGCTGGGAAGCGTGTGGTCGGGGTACTCGTTCACGTCCAGGTCCTACCTGCCAGACAAGCTGCAGATCGTCAAGCCGCTCGAAGGTGATTATCCATCTCAGAACCGCAACTCCCAGAATCCACCGCCGCCGCTGCCCGGCGGCGAGCAGATCCCTCTCCGCCACGAGGCACAAAATAATTCAAACCAGCGCGTTCAGAATCCCTCCGAGAGCCTAAATCCAAATGCCCCCGAGTCCCGAAATTCGAAACCCGTAGAGAGTCAAGATCAGCCCGTTGACAATGCACCGCCCAACCAAAACCACAGTGTTCACAATCAGACACAGAGTCCAGAGCAAGCCCTGTTCAGCTACATCCACCACAGCGTAAAGCAGGAAGCACAGTTAAAAGCTGAGAGGCCAGCGAGCAGCTCCATGCGGGTGGTGCTCAGCAGCCTGCCCAGGCCCCGGTCAACATCTGGGGCCTCGCTGGACCTGGTGACAGGCCTGCTGGACATACTGGAGGAACAGGAGGAGGGCTTAAATCTCCAACACTCCTTCTACTTCAGACACACGCAGCCGCGCTGTTGGTTTCAGATCTAGACTCAACATCAAAATGAGATTAATTCATTGATTTAGAAAGTTACAAATACTTAAATCTGGAATCAGAATCGCTTGATTTGTTGCAAGTTTGCACACATGAGGGATTTAATTTGGTGCCCTGTTCACATAAGAACACAACCGGAGTCTAAATGTTTATAACAAATCAAGAGATTCAAATTATATATAACACAAGACCATGTGTACAAGTGTACACATGGTCTCTTTTTTAATAATTCGCTCAAAATACAAGAATGTATAATGTAAACACACATGCTGGTTTGAAATATGAATAATGTTACTGAATAAATGCTTCTGTTATGTTATGTAAACTTCATCAGACCTAGTTTAATAGTGTTTAAAATAGTAATTTACTTAACAAACAGGCACAGCAAATCCAGTGCAAGAAGCTATACAACCATGCAGCATTTTTTTATTTTACTTTGCTTAAAGCTTATAGATATTTATTTTCATACTGTTTAAATATATATGTATTTATAGGCAAATATATAATATATTTGTTATTTGTAGCATATATTTTGGATATAAATCTTGTCTGAATGCCTTAGTGACACTTATAGTGACACACATAATCAGTGCACATTTGTAAAGTACTGCAACCCATTAAAACGCTGCCATTATGAAGAAATGTCCTGTTATTTGGCTCCGTCTAGTGTTCAGATCTAGAATTACATCCACTGTCACTATGGGACAGTATTCAGGCAGTAGAACATATGCACCTGTTCAAACTCAAGTGTCGTTTGTCGATCGTTATATGAAGAAAAATAATTGCACTTACTGATTTATTTCAAGCCTAATTCAAGATGGTGTGATAGGAGTTAACCCATTTAGACCTGAGGCCAAATCAAAAAATGCCTTCTAATATTGTACCTACGTTTTCAGAAAACGTATTCAAAATAAAAAAATGATTATGTTGCTACAACTAATGAGACACAAAGGTAGCTGCCGGATTGAAAGGTTTAACACTGTAAAAGTCTAAACAGGTCTAAATGGGTTAATTATAATTAATAATCATTAATTGAAGAAGAGGTACAACAGTGCATGTGCTACACAGACATACCATCCGTTTCATTTCCTCCCCTCAATCAGTGTCTCCATGTCTCTCCTCTGTTTTTATCATTATATTCTCTGTTTTATTCTCCTCCCTGTTACATTCTGTTTCAGTTCAACTTGTCTTGTTTTTCCCTCTGTTGAAGACTTCTTCAATAAAATCCACTAAATCTTCTCGCCATCTCCCTTTTCTTTCCTGTTCTGTTGGCCTTTTAGCCATGTCGCATGTATTCCTAAAGTTCTGTCTTCAATGCAAAACAGAATGCATTACAGCATGAGGCTGATTCAGCCTGACATTACAAAGATAATGTTGTGTGTGTGTGTGTGTGTGTGTGTGTGTGTGTGTGTGTGTGTGTGTGTGTGTGTGTGTGTGCTGTGCGTGCGTGCGTGCGTGTGTGTCCGTGCGTGCGTGCGTGTGTCCAAACATGTGTTCCTTTGTGTGAGACAGACATATACTGTCCAGATATTAGGCTGCACATGTATTTGGCCATTGTATATAGACAATAGACATGCTGGCTCTGACTGTCTGAGTACGTGCTTGTTAGCATGTGTCCATCTGTGTGTGTGTGTGTGTGTGTGTGTGTGTGTGCGTGCGTGTGTGTGTGTGTGTGTGTGCGTGCGTGCGTGCGTGCGTGCGTGCGTGAGTGCGTGCGTGCGTGCGTGCGTGCGTATGTGCGTGCGTTGACGTTGAGTGCCATATCAAACATAGATAGATAGACCTTTATGAATCCAAAAGGAAATGCAGTAACCACAGCTAACAGATCTCCACACAGCAATAGACAGAGAAAATTAAACTCTGGGGTGTCATGTCTGTAATTCAGTTCCATTTGACCCGTCCCCTCTGACACACTAGTAGCCCAGATGAGCACCTCCTCGGGTCAACTGTGACGTTCCAGAGGCTCTCGGCACTGATCAAACCGTACATACAGTACAATTAGAACATGTTTACATTATTCGTATATCTTGTTTATCTTCTCTCCTCTAGGTTCAGCAACCCTGCATGCGTGGCAGCAGCTTGCCCAGCCTCACCTGGGAGGTCTCCTGGACCAACGCCCTGGCGTGGTCACTAAAGGCTTCCGTACCTTGGACCAGGACCAGGACCAGGACCAGGAAGACGTCTCCTGGGAGCTGGGCCAACCAGAAGAGGACGAGCGGTCACTTGACGCGACCTGCGGCCTGCAGTCAGCAGACAGTGCAGGGAGTTCAGAGAGTGCAGTTCGCCCGCGATCGGCCTCCCCCATATCGGATAGAAATTGCAGCGATGACAGCAGCCAATCGGAAATGGCTCCCGGAGCGAGGGGCAGAAGCGTGAACACGCTCCTCCCTCCGTCGTTTCCTCCTCTCTCTCCTCTCTGCTCCTCGTCCAGCGTGAGCCAACAGGGGGACGTGGCGGAGCTCCAGGCTGGTGTGGTGGATAATATGCCCGGTGAGGGAGCCTCCTAGCTGGGGTCATGCACGGCAGAATGTCACTCCCCTGGAACGTGTGGGTTGTGACGGGTGAGGGGTTAGAGCGGAGGGGGGCATTCATTGGACATGCAACCACAGACCCCCCCCGGTCTTATCCACACCTGCACACGCATGTGAAAACACATCCAGCCAGGCCTTGTGTGTGTGTGTGTGTCTGTGCAGTCATCATAGCCCTCATGAAAAAAGTACTTATTTATTTATTTTACTTCATCTTAGTTGCATCTTCCTCCCGAGTGATCTCTCCTGTCATCGATTCATACTCTCTAAATCCTTCCCACTCACTCCAGTTCATCGACTCATGACTCACACGATCACTCTGCTTCTACAATTATTTCAAAATTTCCCGCTATTTATTTATTTTTCTCTGTAAATCTATGTATATATATAAATATATATAATATATATATATTATATATATTTATTTATTTTATTTTGCTGTTTTTGCATTTATTGATAGGTTACAGTAATGTGACAGGAAAGGGGGAGAAAGATGGGGGAACATCTCATTCCCGGCAAAGGCTGACGGGCGCGGGACTCAAACCCACGACACGCCGTCAGGCTGGATTTTTTTTTTTTACTTTACTATTTTATTATTGATCCTTTATTTCAAACCTGCTGAAAGTAACTACTGTCCAATCACATGACATGACAGGAGTGTGAAACTCCTGTCATGTTTGCACATGTTTGGACAGTTGACAGCTGTTATGTGCCCTAAATTCAAGACATACAGTAGAGAGGTTCATATCATGGTGATGTTATGGCTGAAACGTTGGCTGCACTGTAGGAGCTATTTTCAACCGGCATTCCACTCCTTGAACTGGAGGACAGCCAATGTCACGTGTGTGCGTGCGTGTGCCTGTGCGTGCGTGCGTCTGTGCGTGCGTGCGCGTGTCTGTGCGTGCGTGCGTGCGTGTGTCTGTGCGTGCGTGCGTGTGTCTGTGCGTGCGTGCGTGCATGTACTGTATGAGACAGAGAAGAGTGACAGAAATCTGGCATCAGAGTTGCAGCTGTCTAGGTCACATGTTCGTGACATCACATGCCCGGCTATATAAGCTTGGAGCTGACCCAGTCGCCATGTCCCTGGGTCACCTTCACACACACAAACGTACATAAACATACTTTACTCTAATTACACAGCAAACCTTTCCAATGTTACTGTCCCTTCTGCGGTGTAGGATGAGCACCTACTGTATTTAAACCCCTGCGCAGGAGATCAGATGGAATTAGGGTTCGGTGAGAGACGAAGTGTCTCCTATCACAGAGATCTGACTTTTGCATTCCAAACACTGCAACCACCTTATCCTAACAAGCACATTCACTGTGCGTGCACACTAATATGGCAATCTTAGCCCGTTTAAGGGGTAACAAGAAGACTCGCCCCGTTTCTGTTTTCCTCCCAGAATTTTCCCCAATGTGAGGGGTGGGAGAGGCTGGACAGCAGACGGCTGGACTTTGAATTTCTCTAACTATAAACTTTCATGACAGCAGACAGCAAATATAAGTACAAATATAATTTATGAAAATCTACTACATTGAAGTCTGTTCACAGAAGTTGTTGTAGGATATGTGGGGATTATCTGACGAGGTACCATTTGAGTGTGCAAAACCTTACATATACTAAATAATACTAAATTGTTTATAGGGTCAATATAAGTAAAATAATATAGCCTTTCTACAGGAGTATCTTTTTATATTTTTCCAAAAAGAATACAAACAGCCAATAGCATATTACAAAGTTATCCCCCTCACTGGTGTCAATTCCGGGAGGAAAAACGGGCAAGCACCGGGTCGAGTCTTCCGGTATTAATTTAAGGGCCACCATTTACCATTTATCTGATTTCTAAAAACATTTAAAAAAAACAATAATAATAAAAAACTGTTAAAGGTATATTCAGTGATTTCACTCAAAAAACCTTAGGTTTCGTTTTTGACTGGGACCTAAGCCTTTCATCCAATCAGGATAGAGAGTCAAAAACGAAACCTAAGGTTTTTTGACCCCCAGGGGTTAACTGGGGACAGGGAGGAACTCCTTATATGGTCAGCACACTCTATAGTAGAGAGGATTATCACAACAAAACAAAAAAATAAGTGGTATTTGAATTAAGTGAAATCACTGAATATACCTTTAAGATATAAATATGTTTGCCAAAACCCGAATGTCTATTGAAAAAAGCTTATTACCAATACCTGTATGCAAGTATCATAAACACTTCCTTATAAGTTATTAACATAACCACAATGCACATACAGTCAACGGTTCCATCAAGTTATCATTATAACCACATTATTCCCCAGTAATCACCAGTATTGGTGTGGATATTAACCTAATCCTATGCTTTGGGTTGTTCTGTGATTCCAACTTTATTGGTTCTTTCTTCTTGGTGCTCTTCTTGATATGTTTCTTATTATGTTTGATCTTATTGTGGGATTGTTGTTGTTGTGTTGGCACCATTAAACACTAACCTGTTCCCTTTTTCTCTCCTCTCCTTTCCAACCCTGCCCTCCTATATTATTTTCCTTTCTTCTCTTCTAGTTAATATTCCAGGGAAGTGTTCTTCTCATTCTTACTCCACCTACACGTATACCACCTGTCGGATACTCCACCCGTCAGACCAGTTGACCAGTGTGTCGCCCAGGTGAGAGAACCCAAGTTAAACACAGCAGTGTGTGATTCTATTTCATTATTGAACGTCTGTCGATGACTTCTAACACATAAACGGACATCCGTGCACAAGCGTGTCTCTTCCTGGCCATAGCAGCATGGCATACACATTGTTTCCAAAGAGGAAGTAAACGCACTACAATATTATACACAAAGGCAGTGTGTAGCCAAGCATAAGTGGATCATCAAAGACGCTCACCCAACCAGTCACAGTCTGTAGATGCTGCTTACATCCCACTGGCAATACAAAATGCCCAACAGTGAGTTAGGGACAATTTCCACATTCGTAACTAGCGTGCGTGACACAGACAACGCAATTGCGTTGGGGCCCAGAGGCATTTGGGCACACGGCCGCCCACCTGTGCTGTCGGTAAAATACAATTATAAATACATATACAGAGATGCAACGACAGGGGGGGGGTGCTGTCGGGGGCCTACTGACGTCTAGCTGTACGCCACTGATTCCCATAAATTTGTATGTGCAGTATATTTGATATCTGCTATTTGATGTTGTCTTTTATTTGCAAGAGACTGAGGTATTAGTCTTTATTATTACATACATATACTATGTAAATTACTATGTGCTTTTTATGTTTTTATTTTGAAATATATTATTCTTATTTAAAATGCAATTGCAATTTGTTGTGGGTACACACTTTTACACCTGTAAACGTCGTGATGTCAAGTTGAAGTTGAACAAGGGTTGGATTGTACTCACAGTACTACCTACACATGACTACACATACTGTACTGAGTGTACTCATTCACCTAATTGTAATGCTTCGCACCAACCTAAAGGCTCAAGGCACTTAAACGCTATACAGTATACTTGTATATCAAAATAGCTGTTTTTTTGCTGAATGTTTGCCTATTATGACATGCCCTGAATATGGACGCTACGGTTAATTTGGTTAACCAGTCCTTTACTTTCACTTCATCCTTAGTTCTTTCCTCCGTAATTCCACATTGCGAAGCTAGTAGTTTAGCACTGATCCTCATTTCTGTTTGACAGAAACCTATTTATGACCATAGAGCGCTCCTAGAGGACAGTGTAGTGATTAACATAGCAGCAGTTAGCCTTCATCGTTCTCTCTCAGCTGAATCACTGTTGTCCTATTGGCCCTCAGCAGATCATGTGACGAGGAAGAGGAAGTGGGGCTGTATCACGTGGTTGTGATGGCCGATGTAGAGCAGGCCCACTGAGCGTGCACGTGGGTGAGGCAGTGCATGAGAGTGCGATCGATGAGCTTGTCGGGTGTGTTTAGATGAGGAGAACTTAAGACACTGTTTTGCAACCTGAAATAGTGTGGTTGTATACTGACTGACACATGTAATAGTGTGGTTGTATACTGACTGACACATGTAATAGTGTGGTTGTATAGAGCGTCGCAGTCCCGCTCCCTTTCAGAACGACCAGGAAATTATTCCCCGTTCATTTTCTCCATTGGCTTTTCAAAAAGTATTTATTTAAAGACGGTTACACCGCAGACAAAGCCAACTCGGATCGTGACAAATCATGACAATGAACACAATGTTTTGGGCCGATCAAATAATTTATAAGAAGAAAAACAAAACAAATAGTGTTGTATCCTGCCTTTATTTTCTTCTTTCTAAAGAACAAAATATTGTGTTTGTTGTCATGATTTGTTACGATCCGAGTTGGCTTTGTCCGCGGCGTAACCGTCTTTATATAAATACTTTTTGAAAAGCCTATGGAGAAAATTGACGGGGAATCATTTCCTGGGCCACTCGTCGTTCTGAAAGGGGGCGGGACTGCGACGCTCTATACACACTATACTGTAATAGTGTGGTTGTATACTGACTGACACATGTAATAGTGTGGTTGTATACTGACTGACACATGGAAGCAAAGGAGATGGATGGTACAGGAACTAAAACAATGTTTAGTAATGGTCCCAACTTGAATTCCAACCACAGCTGTTTGTCGTGTCAAAGTGTCTTTGAACATGATCCCTGGCAATACGGCAAAATGAATTAGAATTTACACTAAAGCATAGAGGACAAAAGTAGCATTATGGCTAGATTCCTGTATGTATTCATGAAGTCATCCATCTACTCTGCCTCAAATGTTTCCTCATTCTTATCCTGTACCTCACCTGTCAAAACAACGAACGAGTTGTTACATGAAGACATACTGTGTCTCACTGATCCAACTAAAAGTAATGCTGTAGCAGGGGCTGTGGTCCATGAGTAACTAACTGCGTGTCAAATCAATTAACCTGATTCTGTAGTTTGAAGTGAAACCTGAATCCTATGGGTCTGTTGTGAGGACATGTGACACACACGTCATCCATATAAGTTTGATGTTCTGATTGCATTGTTTTCCATTGCTCCTTTTAGAGCGAGATCTCAGCACACCGAACACAAAGTGATTTTCTCGTCCTCCTCAGGAATAGGGATGGAGCTCGTAAATGTTTATTGATAACGAGCACCTTATCAATCATCCCTATTGAGCCGGGTTCTTATCGAGCCTACTATCAGGGGACAGACGGGAGACAATAAATTCTGAACAGAACCAGTATCTTTTACTAGGGCCTTCAAATACAGTACTTTTCTCACAGACGGAAGGCAATTGACCTTAATTTTGTTTACCCGGACAGCGCTGGTTGGCAAGTATTTGTGCCAGCATAGATGATTACATTTATTTCTTGATCGCCTCTTGTCTTGATTGTTTAAAATAACATCATGGACCGCTATGCTCGATAACAGGCTTGATAAGCCCAAAGCTTATTATTGATAATGGGAACTCAATAAGCTTGTTATCGGATTTCCACCGGGTATCGGTTATCAAGCTCCATCCCTACTCAGGAATAGAATGATGGGATTCAGGTTCAAAATCTGGAGAGTCAGCCTTTAAGAACAACAGAAAAACCTTCTGACCTCCGCTTCCTTCTCTTCTCTCCTTCAGCACTCCTGTACTCCGCCGCCCGGCCACAGCCTCCAGAGAGAGCATGTCCACCTCCACCACAACCTGCTGCACTCCACGACGCCTCTCCCTGTCCCTCTCCCTGTCCGAGTCCTCAACCAACCTCCGCGACTCGACCCGGACCACCAGCACCTCCCTGGGCCTTGTACGCCTCCTGTTGGAGAGTGGGATCTCCGCCTCGGTGTACGACCCGCGGACCTGGGACCGAGGAGCCGACACCAGTGGAGCCTCGACTCCGACAGGAGGAGGAGGAGGGGGAGCCGGACGGACACACAGGGGCATCTACGGCCGCACAGAGTCCAAAGATGGAGCGAAGGAGTGGCAGACGTGCGTGGACCCCTTCCTCATCCCCCCCTCCACTCCACCCAACTCCCCAAAGCCGGGACGCAGACGGGGACGCAGACCTTGCTCCGGGTCTGCGTCCTCCCCGGACGCCTCCTCCTCGCGTCCCCTTTTCCAGTTCAGTCCCTCCACAGAGGAGCCCCCGTTCTACGACACCTTCCTGGCCTCCAAGCCAGCTCGGACCATCCTGAGGGAGGTGCTTGGGGAGGCGGAGAGGGAGCGAGGAGCAGAAGGAGGAGGACAGGGGTCGACGGATGACGGACTGACGGAGGTTTCCAATCTCGGACTGGTGGACAAACTGAAGCGCTTTCGCACCTTGCCCTCTAGCGGGGCGTCCAACCCTTGCGGGGCGGCGGCCGCGTTGCTGGGCCCCTTCGGCACCTCGACAGCGGGGGGTGGAGCTCTGGGTGGTGGCCTCGCCGTTCTGAACGTTGGTCTCAGGAGGAACAGAAGCTACCCTGCGATGGTGGGAGCCAGTATGGCAATGAAGGGAGCCCCCCTCCTGCCCCACACACAGGAGACACACACACTACACACAACCAACCTGGCGAAAACGCAGCAGCACGTACACACACAGGACGTACATCACACACCATACAGCCGCACACACACACAGACTGATCCCAAGTAACGACGGAAGATGACATTAGCCCCCCCCCCCCCCCCCCCCAATTGCTCCAACGATGACATAAACACTACACACACACAACCTGTGAGAACAGACATTCTTCAATGATGGACAGTGCAATCGACCAACAAAGACCAGCTACAATGATGACCCCCGCCAGACGGACTAAACCAAAAGCTTACCGATTTGACCCGACCCATGCAAACCCCAATAAACTGTCATGTAAAATCAATGATTGAAGATCAAATCCACCCAGAACTGACCTGGTGATGATTATATTGACATTGTATGCTCTACATTGACTGATATACTGTGTCAACCCTAAAGGGATCAGTACGGACCGGGTCCAGTTTGCCTTCCTCTGTGTCCATCTGTGTCCGTATGGTTTACAGTATACTGTACCATGATGTTTTGTTAATGTCTAAGTTCCAACATACATACACACATTGAATGGGTCGCACAATCAACATGAGTTTTGAATCCATTTTAAATCATGTGCCATGGAAGGACGGGCATATGCACGTTTTCAGCTAAACAACACATCACGCCTGTTCTGCCAACAACTCCCTGTTATTTTAAGTTCCCTAACAAGCCCATCGAATAGGCTGCAGATATGTATAACCTTACCAAAAAGAATATTGGAGATCTTTAACCGAGGCATTTAATTTCATTCTATTTACCATTTAACCTCCTTATTGATTGATTACGTGCTTTACTTTTTGCTGTTTTATTTTTATGATTTTCTTCTTTTCTTCTTTTGATGCAAAGCACTTTGTTCTTCCTGTTTGCTTCCTTTTAATATGTTTACTGTTTGTATAATCTCTTACATGTAAAGCACTTTGAGCTGCATTGTTTTGTATGAAAGGAACTAAGAGAGAGGGAACTAATTTGTTAAACCAGCTGGTGCATTGGGTTTACATAAAAACAAAGCTTTATTTGTGGAGCACTTTTCATACACAGAATGTAGCCAAAATGTGCTTTACATTTTGAGAACAAAACAGCAGTGGTCATTACAAAAGACTCACAGGAGGTTACATGCTCAAAAGGAGGATAAGCAACGGAACAGAATATGGCTTCCATGCCACAATATGATTGGATGTTAAATACTGTAAAGGATTTGTGTACACTGGAGTCAAATGGAACTTGAACTGAACTGTATTTTTGAGTTACTGTAGAAGAGAGACTGGTCCTATGATGATAATAATCAGCAATGATTACTGGGTTGCCCTGTAAATAATGTTTAAATCAAACCATATACCGGCAATATATTTTACTATATTTGAATGCGTCGCATTGGCGTTATAGCCAATGATAATAATTATCACATTTTTATTTGAGATGGAAAAGTTTGTCATTGTGGTATTAATGTATACAGTAAATAACGGAACAATTTGTTGAATAAACATAACCTCACAACATGGTGGAACCACAACTAAACAAAATTGTTTAATCTGTCACCGACACATTTTGACATTTTACTTGACAATTGGATGCAAATGTCGCAACTGACTGAATACTTTTACGTGCCTGAACGCAGCCCACTTACTGTAGCTTATTGGAAGGTGGCATTATATTTTTAAATATTATTTTATGACATGTCTGCTTTTTTATGAGATGGTATGCATTAGAAAGAAAGAAAGAAATCTAGCAGGGTCACATTGATAGTGTTTATTAGAAATCTGCATAATGAGAAGCACATTGTAAAATCTTTCTTTAAGTTGTTTGTTTCTAGATTATATTTTTCCTTATACTTTAAACATGAAAATGGAGGTTTTGAATTCCCTGCTGCCCTGATTGGCACTTTAAGAGTACAGGTAAGTAAAATATTACTGTTCTGGCTCTTTCAATCCGTTGAAACAGTTTGGTTGGAGTGGTGAATATTTCTTTGGAATCGATGAGTATTATTTGTTGTATTACAAAGGCCTAACTCAGTGTATACTTTCCATGACTTTGAATGAAGGAGGCTAGCAATGCTAGCAAGCCGACTTAACAGAAGTGCCAAAACAACATTTAGGTTATTATTATTTTAATAATAATAATATTATTATTATTATTTTAATTATAATAAAATAACAAGAGAAAGTTGACTGAGCACAAGATGCCCTGCTTCACGCAGTTAGACGCATTCACACACATTCGCACCTTGAACCGATCCAGTACAACCAACAGTGTGTTATCTATTCACAGACCAGGCAGCGTTGGGCACTGCAGTGGTGGTTATTGAGGGAGTGGGCTAGACTGATGAATGAATGACAATTGCACTGCTCATTGTTAATCACAACTGCGGGATTCAAACCGTCTCTTACCTAGAGTGACAACCACTACTGTAACAGCTGCCTGGGAAAGACACGGTATTAAAGATACTGATCCAGTCAGTCAGCGCTTGGTGTGTTTTTGTGTGTGTCACATGTCATCTGAATGTATGTTATTACCAACAATAATTCTGCTGTATGTTCATATATATTTACTGTATATACGGTATGTCTGCCTTGTTTTAGCCGTAATTGGGAATTTCAATCATGCGGTGCATTGTAAATCATATGTATGCTATGCATCTTGAGTTGTACATTTTTTTTTTTTTTTAATAAAATGTAAACATGAACAAAAACTATGTTATGCTGTCAATATTGAGGGGATTAAACACTCAAGACACTGCCCCCGCTGCCACCCTTAGATCTCCATTATATGCAGCTGACCTGTTCTGACATTCCATATGATGATCTGACCTCATCAAACCCTGTACACTGAAGACACAATCCATATATGGCCAGTACAGAATTCATTCCATACAGTATGTCGATCTGACCCCCATGCCAAAGCGCCTACACTCGCCCAGGCGGATGCGTGGACGCAACCTCGCCCTTTAGGGCGAGGTTGCGTCGCTTCTCGCTCCCTCAGGTGTCTTACTGGTTTTAATTGTGTTTTGTGTTAATTAATGGTAAACTGAGGCCATCTTTTGGCTCAACCAGATGGAATATGTTGACAGACACATAAATACAGAGTCTTTATACAAATTATGTATACATTTTCCATCCCAGACAAATACAAAAGTATTTATAATACATATTTCAAATACATGTATTTAATTTTATTTACTGTCCCTTTCTGAGTGATAAGTAGCGCCTCTTGTTTACTGCAGTCAGTGCTGGAACTCTACTGCCCTCTTGTGGATAAAGCTGTAGGCCTATTGTGTTTTAAGAGTAGTCTCCAGTGTTTCACTCCTTTCCTTTGGGGTGTTATTTTGTCATTATTGTGATTTGACCATATACACCATATGATATCGATATGACTCAGACACGGCACATGGACTATTGATTACTCAGGCAGTGTGTTCTTCTCTCTTGGTGCAAGAATGTAAAATGCATTATTCTGAAAAATATGAGCCAGAGACTTCAGCATTTCCGAAAGCCTTCAAAAATGACAGACCAGACTTGTGTTGACCTTGCCAGCGAGAAAGGGATCCTCTTCAACAGATGGTGCTCAGCATGCAAGGCTTTTAAGACCTGGCTTCAGTGCGTGATTTGATGTTGTTAGAGGCGTTTCAAAACGGTGTAGGCCTACTGCAATCTATTTAAACAAGCAGAAAGTAAATCAGCCTATAATTAAATGAGCAAGTAACTACACTGCAGCAGGCAATTTTTGGCTGGCTTTTTTAATACATATTATTTCTCTACATATAGATATGTTAGAACTGTGTACCACTGAGTGTTGTTTGTGCATTTCAGAGTTGTGGATCTAGTCTTGTATCGAATTGCCCATTTGCTCTTATGGGAGGGGATATTATTACTGTAGGCTAGTGTTGTGTTTTCTCATCTTTCATCTGTTATTGCCCATGTGCAGCTCCACAGTTGCAGTGAATGCTTATAATCATTAGACTTTCTCGGTTATGAAACATCCATGTTGACCCTTCCAGGTCAGTGATTTCTTCTTGAAAGCATCAGTGTACACTAATCTCATTATATTATAATAACGTTTTATGAAGAAAAAAAACAGTACATTAACATTCAATACTATTACTATATGTACTGTCTGGAAATAATATATGTTTAAATAACTTCCTGTGAGGTGGTCTGACAGTTGAACCTAGAACTCACCTAGAAAACGATCTGTTGTAATTACATATATAGTGCCTCAGAGCAGCAGCAATAACTTTCGTGTACAAGCAGATCCTCCTGAAGGAACAACGAAATGAAGGTCTCACTGACAGCTCCTCTCATCTCCTCTCCTACTCTCTCCCTCCCATCTCCTCACCCCTAGTCTCCTCTCCTTTTATCTCCTACCCAGTCCACTCCTCTCCTCTCAAGTCCTCCTCCCCATTCTTCTCCTCTCCCCTCTCCTCATTAAAGCTTCACTGGGACACATTCCAACGATAATTATATTTGTATACAGTACGTCCAAATCATAATTTGCCATGCTGCAAATTCAATCAAGTTATATAAGCTAGTCTTGCTTTTCTCTCCAAGATCAGCACATGCAGTCTGTCAAGAGAAGCTGTTAAACAATTAGTATTCCACAGTTCCTCCATGACAGCTGGAGGGAACGTTCTCCTCGTACTGAATGACGTCCGTGTCTTGGTTCTTGAGGCGGAAATGTAGCAGTGAACCTGTGATGGATTGATTTATTATAGCCAGCTACACAAAATGTATAACTTGTGGTGTAGAATTAGAAATGATAGAACAGGCATATTCCCTGCAGTTAAACCATCCTGTGAATAAAATTGCCGCCAATTCATGGTCATTATCATGAGACAGGAACACATCTCAGATTATAGTTCAGACCTATAGCTTCAGAAGAGGTTAGAGAAGAGGGCTTGGCGGGACAACAGACAGTCACCGGTTCAAATAGGCCAAATGCTCTCTCTGTGTGGCCATGTCCCAGCACTGTGGCGCAGGTGAAAAGAAGAGATAGAACCAGGGGAGGCTCCCCCTTCTCCGGATTACCACCAACTATACACGGGGGCCGTTACACTTCTGAAAACCTGAAATAAATGAGAAAAACTTTATCTCAAGAGGCATTCACTTGCTTGTTTTTCCCAGCTAATGTTGCTACATGTTTCCAATGACTATAGAGCTGTTTTTACAGTAAATAAACGTACCATCTATACACCATCTGTAGCATTCTCTGTTTTGTCACCTTCTTTTTTTTATATATATTTTTTGTCCCACGATTTTGTAACCCATTTTTCACCCCTGTGTCAATCATCTAATGTGATCCTGGGCTCTACACACCCTCCGCCAACCTGGGGAGAGCAACGGACTTAACTCATGCTTCCTTCATGCTTGAGTGTCCAAGTTGCTCCTTTACACCTGACAGGGGGGAGTTTTCCTGGTTGGACGTAGCGCATGGAAGGAACACGTTATTCCAACCAGTTCCTTTCCCCTCCATCAGGCATCCCGGCTGGCCAGGGGGAGGTAGTTTAGAGACCAGGATTACGGCATGTTTTTGTGAGGGTACCTACCCTAGGGGACACGGGGAGAACATGCAAACTCCACACAGAAAGGCCCTTTCGCCAACCCCGCCTTCGGGTATGGGCACTGATGACGCGGAGGAGGAAACACGCCGCCAGCACCCACAGGACCTTCTAGCTGTGAGGCGACAGCACTACCAACTGTGCCACCGTGCCCCCGTTTTGTCACCTTCTTAACATACAGTATATCCTATAGTGCATTGCAGAGTGAGCTCCCCAGCCAGACCCACTAGGGTCCCACATAAAATTGCCTAGTTGGGGCCCACCTAGGCAAAACAAATCAAATTGGTCAACAAGTAGTTACACCAAGATTGTTTTTGTCTAGTTTTGTTTATATTGGTAAAGATGATAAATATTGCTACATCTCTTTGCATTCTATATGCTGATGACACTGAAATGTATTAATCCATTGACCCATTACACACAGCCTCACTCACCCCTCTCTCTCACCCCACTAATGAACCGTCTCACTGCCATAAAATCCTGGATGTCAAACAATTTCCTCATGCTTAACAATAAAAAAAAACAGAGGTAATTGCGTTTGAACCAACAATTCCCTATTTTCAGGCCGCAAAAGGCCTCAAACCGCAATAAATCGCCTCCAACTGGTCCAAAATACTGCAGCTAGGGTTCTTACGAGAACCGAAAAATATGACCATATTACCCCGATTCTATGGCCTCACTCCATTGGCTACCTGTGGCTTTTAGATCAGATTTAAAAACTATTATTACGTGTCTAAGCACGGAATGGCCTTTCACCTGCTTATATTTCCAACCTCGTGCCCCCTATGCCTATACCTCAAGGTGACCATGCTCATTGCAGAAGGTGATAGAGCTTTTGTTGTAAGGGCCCCTCACCTGTGGAATCAACTTCCATTAGAAGAAGAAGCACTTTTAAAATTCTCCTAAAGACTCATTTTTATAGGATGGCTTTTTGTCTTTGGCTAATGTTTGTGCTCAATTGATTGCTTTTGTTTTAAATTGAAA
>NC_139698.1:48813141-48830641 GCF_964188405.1 Protomyctophum parallelum
ATGGGCCACTTAATGCAATGTGTCTTGTCTGGAACAAAATGTGTTCCTTCAACATAATATGCCAGATAAACATCTGTTTTCATTAAAAAAAAAGAAGAAGAACAAGTCTCATTAATGAAACTTCAGCTTCTGTATTTCACAACTGCAGGTCATTATGATGGCTCCCATACACAACTGTAACAAAACACAACATGAACAGTGAAGAATTTACTTGTAGCCTACTTTACATCTTGTATGAAAATGCTATACACATAAATAGTGTATTATTATGGGCTATCCAACCTCCTGAGTGGCACTGGTACCGCTGGCTCCTCCTGGCGTAATAGTGTCAAAGTATCCTTGAGCAAGATACAACTATATGGCCACTATAAATACAGTATGAGTTACTGGTGAGCAAGTTAATTGGTTCCTTGCACCACCATTGGTTTGCGAATGTGTGTGGGTGAATGGGTTAATGTAACGCACATTAAATGCTTGCTATACTAATCCAGCCTAATTACTAGATCTTTAGACCTTTATTGATCCTGCGGGGGAAATGAAACACAGCTACAGAAAATTATAACAGGGATTAAGAATAATAGCCCAGGTCGATTTAGGCTCTCTGCACTTATTTGACCACCCAGCTATTAACGGAAATAATTATAAAATATATACAGCAGTGCAGCCCCAGGAGGCACTCAAGGAGCAGGAGTTCAGTGTTTGGTCAGGGGCACTTTGACACTAAGCCAGTAGGAGCCAGTTTTATTGTATATCAATGAATGACAGCATAGAATAATATAAACCAGTAAGACGCCTGACGGTGAGAAGCGTTGTTATTATTTTATTTTTTATGTTTTTTTTGTGTGGCTTTTGCCTTTATTTTATATTTTTTTATGGAGGGACAGAGAGTAGGCTGACAGGAAATGGGGAGAGAGATGAGGGGAAGACCAGAGCCTGGGGAAGACATGCAGTAAAGGCACGGGAGTCGGCACACTGCCAGACTGGATTACCAGCCAAGGTGCTGGTCCATGCTTTTGTTCTTGCCTAAATGTAAGTCGCTCTGGATTAAGAGCGTCTGCTAAATGCCTAAATTGTAAATTGTAAATTGTAAGGTGCCTGGACCGCTGAGCCATGGCCCAGGCCACGAGAAGCGTTATTAACACACACATTATTCATATTCTTTCCATAGTGCCGTTGGTGCCTTTTTTCCATACATTATTGAAGTGGATAGATGGATTTATGACATGTTACACGATGCCTGGACACAGCTTAATATATAGATCTTTCTGTTGTATGAGACTTTTACTCTATATAGCATTCTTACCTAACCCTGACCCTAAAATCATTAAATAAGATTTATGAGGTCACCATGTCCTCAACCAATAATGACCCTCACTCACAATGCTGTTCAGTAGTAGAAGTAATTGAGGTAATAAGGGTAATAATAGTCATAGGGAATGCATGGTAAGCAAATATTTGTGTGTTTGTGAGTGCGTGAGCTCCTACATGCTCCTATACATTCAATTCATGGATTTCTGTCAACAGAACGTTACTTAGGACTATGAATGAACAATCTTTATATGATCCTCTGTCGTACTCAGAGACAGACTCTCATTCACAATGATACTGACCAACAATGACCGATACTATTCACAATAATAATAATCCTACAATAAACATTACTATTCAGACAGACAGACAGACAGACAGACAGACAGACAGACATTGATTGCTCCTATTTATAATTATCATTGGGGTAATTTGACGTTCTATGTACATATTGTGTCCCGCGTAGGAGCCAGGTTGTATTTGCAGACTGACAGAATAATCATTGATTATTGTTTGATGTATTTCAATTGCTCGCTCTAAAAGACTGATTCATCCAGACTTTCCACTGCAGATAATGTACTGATCACAAACACATGTGTGGCCTACTGTAGGCCATGTCCTCTCTCTTTTATTTCTCTCACAATTAGCATTCACTGTACAAAGCATCTACATGTTGATTCAGCTGATGTGATTGATAGAGGAAGATGACTCATATCAGGGACTAAAATGTTAAGGTCTTGTTTAGATAAAAGATCTTTGCCAGACAATCTATGTGGCCTTCTATGTGCCACCCTGAAACGTTGATCATCACGTATTATGATTATACTAGGAGGAAGATTATTTTCAAAAAAGTGTACAGAAAGTGTGAAAAATAATCAGTTTTTATGTGGCCACACCCACCAGTTCTTTAATTGCACCTGGTGCAATTAATTCAGGTGCACGGTGACCAACCTGAACTGAAGTCACACCCTGACAATCTATGTGTCCTTGTCCTAAACAGCTCGTTTAGGTAAGACTTTATGTTAGAAATACTTCATTTTGTATGAATTGAGTTTACTGTATGATGAGGGTTCGGTATGAGAGATTCTTAATGTGTAGCCCCCAGCCAAGACCCAGCCCGCAACAGCCCTGCCAATCGGGCTCAGCCCTGTTGGCACGGTAGGTTGCGAGTTGGTCCGGCGAGTGGGAGCCCCGGGTTCAATCCCCGCTTCTGTGTAATGCTACGATCTGCTGTAGGTGTGAAGTGAGAAGCGCAAGACTGGGGGGGTGATTGTAGCCCCCAGCCAAGACCCAGCCCACAACAGCCCTGCCAATCGGGCCAGGTTGGGAGTTGGTCTGCCCTAGGTTCAATGCCTGCTTCTGCGTAATGCTATATGCAAACACAGCCAGCAGCAGTTGTTGCTAACAACAATGAAATGCTTGGATTTGAAGTCTTTTTTATATTCTTAAATTTTATTCATTTTTCATGAACAAACAATAAGACACAAAATTGGCTTAACAATGCAGGTATAAAACAAGAGTCAAAATATAAATCCCCCAAAAGTCACAGGCATTATACAAAGTAAGATGCAACTTAAAGGACCACTTCACCACTTTTCAACCTTCATATAATAGGTCCTCACTAATAATCATGAAAAAATGGTGCAATCTTTCTACTCGGTCTGTGTCTCATAGGAGGGCTCATCCTCCAATGACATCATCGATGGGGAATACAAGCTAATGGACACTGCAGGCTTTCTAGTCCTGAAAAGTTGCAATGCGAAAATGGAAGCCATCGTTCTCACGATAATGAAAATCTAAACATTTTTGTAAAACAATCTTGTTTAAAAAAAAAGTCTGCCTAATGATGATGTCACTGGAGGACGGTTTCTAAACTGCCCACAGCCCTCCAAGTCCAGCGGACTTGGACCTATGGGATCACTAATCCATGAAAACCTATGCTACAGATACAGTGGCCCTGTTCTCCATAATTGTGCTTACAGTATGGTAAATCAGTTAAGTGAGAAAGAATTCCACAATGTGAACAGTATAAACAAACAAACAAACAGAACAGAACTATCTCAAACTAGATGGCTATGGAATATAATTTCAATTAGGACCTTATGTAACTAACTACACATGCACTACAGTCACTTATTATGAGCAACACTAATAAAACTATTTTTTATTATGTGCAGTGTGGCTTGTCAGCGGTGGTTAAATGACATGAGCAATTTGGTTTTCCCTTCTTAATGTGGGACCCCTGAGCACACATAAGAACTACTGGTGTGTTCCTATCTGTCTGAAAGATTGATGCGATCATCAGCCATCTGCATGCCATGTCTAACAGTTACAACTTATTTTTATCCTACAATTTTGTAACACATTTTTTCACTCGCGGCCAATTGCCTAAGCTGTAATCTTAATGTACTTTCCCTCTGCCAACCTGGGGAGAGCCCCGAACTGAGCTCATGCTTCCTTCAATGCATGAGGAGTGAGCTGGCCGACAGAGGGGAGTTTCTCCGGTAGGACGATAGCGGGAGTCTCTCTTTTGCTGAGCCTGGGGAGCACCACACAATCACAGACCCACTGCACACTCTGACAGTGACATACACACACACGCACGCACACACACACACACACACACACACGCACGCACACACACACACACACACACACACACGCACACACACGCACACACACACACGCACACACGTGCACACGGCCAAACGCATGCACACACACACACACACACGCAAACAAACATGCACATGCACATGCAAACAGTGACACGTAACAATATTAATTTGTTATTTTTATTCTATTCTATTAACATTAGCCACATACTGTTTGCAAGCAAACATGCAGCAGACAGACAACACACACAACATACTGTACAAAACCATGTGTACCCACACGCACGCACATTGCGTCCCCACAAACATGCTCTAACACTCAACCCAGGCCAATATTGCGTGGGTTTGGTGATCAGTCATGGCAATACAAACAAACCGTGCTCCCATGTGAATGATATTCAACAATCTATTGTTGAGTTATCCATGTAA
This sequence comes from Protomyctophum parallelum, assembly GCF_964188405.1. NCBI lineage: Eukaryota > Metazoa > Chordata > Actinopteri > Myctophiformes > Myctophidae > Protomyctophum > Protomyctophum parallelum. The sequence goes on from NC_139698.1 coordinate 48,817,494, forward strand.
CCTGAGATACAGCAGCTGCTGCACAGCACAAAGATTCTCAGATTTTCAGAGCACGTTTATTTTACTGATCAATCAGTCGATTGTGTTCAATGCACTATGTTAATGGAATTAACATAGTACACTTTCCTAAATTGATAAACTTTTCAGCTGAGTTACATGACATTATACAGTACATTGTCAGATACTTCAATGTGAAATGTGGGTATAATTGGATGGTGTGTTCATGGTATTATCTTTTGTAAGAAATGGGCTCCACAGTCCACGTATTTGTGAAGGCAATTGCAGTGTGTGTGCAAAGTTCACAGCAATCGGTCCAGCGTACCCGAGACTATTTTTTTTATGTATTTCATCATGTATTATTACCATGTCTTGTTCTTGCTTAATGTAAATCGCTTTGGATTAAGAGCATCTCCTAGTCCTAAATGCCTAATTGTTGATACAGTAGCTAAAGATTGGACAGGGAGGCCACGTCGTTATCAGATGCTATCCTCTGATTACATCAAGATTTCAGGCCAAAATAGTAAATACACATTATAGCCTTCTGTGATTCAACTGCTACTGTTTGTCTCCTGTCTCCCTCTTTTAGCCTTCCAGTGCACTGTCTGAAACCTCTTATCTAAGGCAGAGTAACTGGTGGTTAATTGTCTTGCCAGGAAGGACACAGAGAGATCATCTCAAGCTAAATGAGGATAAGACAGAAGTTCTCATAATCGGTTCTAGCGAGCAGAAAGAATCAATAATAAGCAGACTTGACAACCTGACTGTAGAAAGTAACAGTACAGTAAAGAACCTGGGGGTTATTATTGATTCTGAATTGAATTTTAATTCACACATTAATCATGTTACCAAGATTGCCTTTTTTCACCTTAGAAATATTGCACGAATCAGAGCCTATTTGTCCTTGGACGATGCAAAAACGCTAATCCACGCCTTTGTTTTTTCTCGGCTTGACTACTGCAATGCGCTCTTGTCAGGACTGCCTAAGAAAACAACTGACAGACTACAACTTGTCCAAAATGCAGCAGCTAGAGTTGTAACTAGAACTAAGATGAGAGAACATATTACTCCAGTTTTGGCATCACTGCACCGGCTTCCTGTTGTTTTTAGGATTGATTTTAAAATTATTTTACTTGTCTATAAAGCTCTAAATGGTCTCGCACCTCCCTACCTACTTGACTGCCTGCCTAAATATGTCCCAAACCGGCCCCTAAGGTCTTCCACTGCTGGCCTGCTCGCTTTGCCTAAAAAAATGGCAACAAAAAAATACGGGGAGCAGCTTTTTGCTTCTACGGGCCGTCGGCATGGAACAAGCTCCCACTGTACCTTCGTCAGGCAGCCTCTGTAGACATTTTTAAAGCTCAGCTTAAGACCCACCTCTACAACATTGCTTTTAAGTGATCTTTATTTTTTTTATTTTTTTTATTCTGTCGTTGCCTTATTTTATCTGTTCTTATCTTTGTACCATTGTCCTATTGTTTTAACTGCTTGCCTGTTTTAATGCTGTTTTGTTTTGCTTTTATTATCTTTTCTGCTCTGTAAAGCACTTGGAGCTACATTTATGTATGAAAGGTGCTATATAAATAAAGTTTATTATTATTATTATTTGTTCTGGACACAAAATGACCCTCACCTGGACTTCCTGCCAGTGGAACAAAACTGATTAAAATATTTCTGTTGCAGCTGAGCAGACGTTTTTCTGAACTGATATCGATCAAGTGAATTAGAGCTCAGCCACGTACATTCCAGTGGTTTCTGTAAGAACTGACTTAATTCTACATAATCTGAGGGATTTTAAACACAGTCAGTTGTCAGTTGCTGATTGGCGAGAGCGCTTCTGTGCTTGAGAAGTTGAGAAGGCAATGTAGGGGAATAGTCGATGAGGGAACAGAAAGGATTAAGGAGAGAGGGTTTGATTGGTGCAGTGGTTCTGCTCTTTCATTAAGAGTGAAGAAACCTTGGATTTGAAATTCATACTCCAACGGCGGTGTAGAATAGAGTGACCCTCAACACATGCACGCACGTCTGTCTGTCAAAGAAAACAAAGATACTTTTGTCAGATTTCAAATATTCCTTGTCCAACTGTCTTTTACTCAATTCCTCTGGGGGCAATTAGTCGTTTACAGGCTTAACAAATACAGGCAGAGAATTTGGGAATTACTGAAAGAGGCCAACAATTTGTATATCATCTTCCACACAATGCCACTCACAAGTGTTTAATAAGCAGAATTGAGTCAGGGGACACATATACAAACATGAAGATGAGAAAACAAAAGAGAAAAATATTGTTAAGAAAATGCACTGCCAAGAGACAGATGTAGCCACAAGCATCAATTACAGAAGGAGAAGATAACTTCAAACTCTCGTCTCGACACTAGTAAACTGGGCTTGAGTTGACTCTGTACCTGATTTATTTCTGTCTACACCAATCTTCATCAGAACATGGTACAAGCTCACAACCTGACTCGTTGTGAGCTTGTAGATTGAATATTATGTTTGGCGAATTTCCCCCTCAGAACATGGATGCTGAGATTCAAGTAGAAGTAGTCAAGAAGAAGATGGGGATGAATGAGAAGATGATGAAGGTATAATGAAGATGACAAGGATAATTTTGAAAAGATTGCTCAAATAATCAAATAAACTACTGTTTGCTTTGGACAGTTTTCAGTATAGTAATGCCAAGTATACCGTGAGTTGTAGTCATTTTGCTAAACGTGCCACTAGTACAGTCATGAGTCATTATCACAGGCATACAGCCAATTGAAAATTGCAATGCTACACAGACCATGCAACTACTGTAAGTGGCTATGCTAGTCAAGTTTAAGAAAACACACTTCACTTACAACAGGAAACTCACTTGTTTTAAATAAAATGTAAATGTTTTTGAGGGGTGCTAGCCCCTCCTATGCCCAGCTTTCCGGGTTTGTGTAAACACAAACATTGGCTTGTGATTGGCTGATCATGCCACAGAGATGATTTGAGGGCAGAAAAGTGAAGACGCCAAAAGTGATTGGCCGGAATGACATTTGTGATGATTTGATTGGTTGAGCACGGAATGTGATGTATGATGATGTATGATGATAAGAGCGCCTCTCACTTCACACGGGGGTGATTTTTTCCTTGCACTAAATTTCGGATTTAGACTTTTATTATGGAGTGTTGTAGTCGTGTTTATCATCTGGAGGCAGGCAGAAGCCGTCCATCTCAGACATCGTCAAATCGTACCAGGAGAATGAGAACAAACTAGAAAAAGTGCCCCTCGGGGCACAGGGCAGGTCAGATTGTGGCCTTCTGGTGGCGCTATAATAGACCAATGTGAAAAGGGGGCCATTTGTCCTTATGCCTTTGATGGCAATTGGATGATTTGAGGCATTTTGTTCCAAAAATGTGTTTTGCAAAAATCCACCTGTTGGTGGCGCTATAACAGGCCAATGTAAAAAAGGTGCGATATATTCCTCAGCCGAGTAGGAAAGTCTGTGAAAGAGTTCACGTAAATTGCACGCTGCCTTCATGATTTGAGGCTTTTTGTTAAAAATGGGCCAATCCTGCAAACATTGAAAGCCAATTAGCCAATGGAATATGAAATATCGGACAGATCCGTCTTGAACACAGGACTATAGAGATAGGGTGTAACGATTTGCGGGATTTTTGGACAGAGTAATATAAAAAAAAAAGTTTTTCAAAAGTCAGTCTCCTGGTGGCGCTATAACAGGCCGTTCTGGAAAATTTGAGGCAGTAGTTCATTGTTGGCATCCAGGAAGTGTGTGTGCAAAATTTGGCATCGACCAGGTTAATGGTGCCGGAGATTAGCTGTACACAGACAGATGGACACACACACATGGACGGATTGCAAAACATACTCTCTCGGAGTCTCTCCCCATACCTTCAGCCTGGTGGAGACATTGACAGCTAGTATCTAGGAATGTAGCATTTACATAATGAATGCAAAATGATGGATTACACCATGTGTGTGTGTGTGTGTGTGTGTGTGTGTGTGTGTGTGTGTGTGTGTGTGTGTGTGTGTGTGCGTGCGTGCGTGCGTGCGTGCGTGCGTGCGTGCGTGCGTGCGTGCGTGCGTGCGTGCGTGCGTGCGTGCGTGCGTGAGTGCATGCATGCGTGTGTACGTGCGTTGGGAGTGAGCACTGTTTATGTGAACACTACCATACATTTGCTTCAGTGTTAATCTGTAGATGTTACATGGATTGTGATGTATCCTCATTCCCGAGCTTTCTAGCACCAACTAGCAGTCAGCCAATGCATATTAATGACTAATAAGTAGTTGCAACTGCAAATAACCTATGAGTAAGAAGAACAGGAAAGAGGCAATGGAGACGACTTGATAATTGAATACATCCTCTGTGTGTATATCAGTACATGTTAATCAATACCTCCTTCTTTCTCCTCAGCCATTTTAACCATAGTAGTGTCATTGAAAATAGAGTCCAAACGGGAAGCATGCACGTCTCACGCACATCTCAAAAACATTCTACAGGTGCTGAACAAAAATACATACAGGCACTGGGCAGTGAAGAAGGAAGGCAGTTCACACAGTGACCTTGAAACTCCCAGAAAGCACTTTATTTTTATTTCAAAGTTACGACGCTTCGACCCGTGTGGGTCGTCGCCAGGTACCTGGCGAAGACACACACATGGTTGAATGAGTTGCGACTCATTGAAAACACGCATCCCAGGTTTTTTTTCAATTACGAGATGCACTCTTGCCTCTAAAAATATAATGGGCATGAGAGCAGAGAGTGGGAAGGACAGAGAAGAGGCAGGGGAGAGACCCAGGGCGTTAGAAATTAAGGGTGGGACTGGGGAGTGATGAATATATTACTGGTTGCATTATTCATGCCTACGTGACCAGGAGATATGAGTCATAATACCGCATATAGAATAGAAAAGTCTATTATTGTACAACAACAGTTGGATCTTGTATCATTGGGCATACACTAGTGCCATGATAAAGCAGTGGCCATGGCATCACACGTAATCATCATCATCATACAGTTCCTGGGCGCACCAGGCAATTTGAGGCACCAGAAAATAATGTTAAAGTTGAATGTAAAGTTGAATGTAAAGTATTATGATTATATTATTAAAATAATAATCCGGATACAAATAATACATACAATATAATCTATACGTATAGAAACAACACACTCTGTGAATATACCCAGCCAGCACGCTCACTTGGGGCCCATGTGGTTTCAATGCGGGATACATGGGTACCAAGTGGGAATGGGCTTGAACTGGGCAAATTATGAGGGTCCCATGTGGTCTACATGTGGGCTAACTGGGCATGGGTTGGAAGTGGGCAAGCCCATGTAGTTCCAACATGGTCTACACGTGGGCTAACTGGGCATGGGTTGGAAGTGGGCAAGCCCATGTAGTTCCAACATGGTCTACATGTGGGCTAACTTGCATGGGTTGGAAGTGGGCAAGCCCATGTAGGTCCCACGTGGTCTACACGAGGGCTAACTGGCATGGGTTGGAAGTGGGCAAGCCCATATTGGTCCAACATGGGCTACATGTGGGCTAACTTGCATGGGTTGGAAGTGGGCAAGCCCATGTAGGTCCAACATGGGCTAACTTGCATGCAGGCTAACTTGCATGGGTTGGAAGTGGGCAAGGCAATGTAGGTCCAACATGGTCTACATGTGGGCTAACTGGCATGGGTTGGAAGTGGGCAAGCCCATATTGGTCCAACATGGGCTACATGTGGGCTAACTGGCATGGGTTGGAAGTGGGCAAGCCAATGTTGTTCCAACATGGTCTACATGTGGGCTAACTGGCATGGGTTGGAAGTGGGAAAGCCCGTCTACAAGCTCACAGAACAGGTCACAATGCAAAGAGCCCTGGGCCCAGTACAAAGTCCTGCATGGGAAGTTGGGAGCCCCGGTCAAGGAAGTATATACAGCTCAAGTTCTACAGGCAGGCAGGCACTGCTAGCAAACAGGACCTCTATAGATATTTAACTCTATTAAATTAACTCTATTTAACACATAGTGGCACATAATAGTAAGGGTCTGTCTGTCTGCGTGCCTGTAAAATTACAATATTTACCTCTAAGATGTGGAGTAGAAGTAAAAGTATTCTCTCCCCCTCTCTCGCTATATTCTATGCTCTTTCTCTCACCATCTCTCTCTCTCTTACTTTTATTAAAAGGTTTGTTTACATTGTAACATGTAGAATATCGCACAGTGTTGATTTAGACAGCACATTTTAGTTTAATTCAGTCTTTATAATAAAATTGCATTTAGTTTTACTATTAGTCTAGTTTTAGTCAACTAAATATAATTGGATTTTAGACTACATCTAATGTTGTATAGTTATATATGTGTACTATACAACACAAATTGTAAAGATTATGGTTCTGAGCCGTGGTTGGGTTTACACTCAAGCACAATATTAGCTTCCTCTCTTTCTGTATCTGCATCCATCTCAATGTGTCTCCTGCACCTTCCTCTCAAGGTAGTTTATAAACATGAGGATATATTATTCACTATACCCCTGCATTCTATCTCCCCCAGGGTGGTCTCAAAGCTCCAGGGCCCCTCCAGGGCCCCTCCATTTGCCAGCTCTTGGCTGACAGCTTGCCCATGCACCTCTAGCATGGTGACAGCAGGTTCTGAAAAGCAACGAAACACAATAAATTCTGTCTTGGCATCACTCTCACTTGGCAACCGAAGTGGTTCTTATTATTGTATCCTAAACACACACACACACACACACACACACACACACACACACACACACACACACACACACACACACACACACACACACACACACACACACACACACACACACACACACACACACACACACACACACAAATATTTTAGATGTAGTAAAGGTTACATTCACAACCTCATCAGCACTCCATGGGCAGTAGTAGTGGTGGCTCCGTCATATATGGCAGTAGAGACAGCACTATAGGACAATTTGGCCTAACCAAAATCATAAACAATCCAAAAGTTTACAATTTTGGACAGAAATAATGTTGTGAGCTTGCAGATATTATGCTATTTTTGTTACTTTTGAAAAGAAGTGTGTCTGTGGCTTGTATATTTAGTATTAACAACAGCTTGTGACAAAATAATAACACGTGCAGCCATTGGAACATATTTTCTTCTTTCTGAAAAGTGAAGGTTTTGGACATAGCTACAAGCTACATTTCTGCCCGACAGCGACGATATTGTTTGCTGTCAAATTGACACGGCATGAGACGGAGGGATCATTGTTCATCCAGTTATTTCCAGCACATTTTGTTCAGTCAACCAGATCAAACCAAATCTTTTTTGTTTCCAGTTAGAAAGTGACAGACTGACCCCAGGCCTGCAATCTAACTGTCACAACTCCTGAGGAGATGAAAGAAAAGAAAATGAAAGGAAAGAGAGAAGGGATTAAAGGTGAGTAGACAACATGAAGAGAGGAGTGCAAATAAAACGAACAAATGGATGGGGGTGCAGGAAAGGACATTGTGACAATAGAAATTGAACCACGATAGATAGATAGATAGATAGATAGATAGATAGATAGATAGATAGATAGATAGATAGATAGATAGATAGATAGATAGATAGATAGATAGATAGATAGATAGATAGATAGTGATAGCATGGGCAGCATTCCATTTCGGGTTTATGATCCGGTCGGGAGCGGATGGTAACTTTCGTCATGTTGTACGTAGTCAATGATTTGTATAGTCATCTGGCAGGAAACCTGCAAGGCGGAATCAGTACTATGAATGGGTACTTCTTATTCCGCCTTGTGATTTCATGCCAAATCAATGACTACAACATGACGTAAAGTACCATCCACTCCAGACCGGTTCACGCAGCGATTTTGGAACACAGACCAGGCTTTCGTCCGAGGTGGAAATGAAGCCCATGGTGACGAGGGGTTAGACCTGCTGTCTTGTCTCACCTCCCTGGGATTACTAGTTTTCTCCACCTGTGTTAGTCTCCCAGCCAATCCCTGTGTTGATTGTCAGTTCTGTTCACCTGTGTATGATTCCCTGTGTATTTTAAACCCTCAGTTCCTTGTGTTAGATGTTGTTTATGGTGTTATGTTCCATGCAGTCCTGTGTTTCTGGAGAACAAATCAGTGTTAATTTGATCTGCTCTGCTCCTGCCTGTCTGTTCTGCATTTGGGTCCCACTTCTCTTGAATCACACCGTGACAGATAGATAGATTATTATTACATCACAAACACCAGAATCTCAATAGAAACACACACACATACATTTCACAGATTACTGTTAACACCTGTAGTACGTAGTGTCATGTCTTGTCCACATCCAAAAGCTAGTGGTAGACCTGACATAGGCTTATATGCTGGATAAAATCATTAAGTTATAGAATGGATGATAAATGATATCATCCGTACAGTGAAATTAAAACTCTGTTATCTAATAGTGACCTACCAAGGGGAGGCTGAAATGTAATTAAAGGTAGCATTAATCCCGGTGTGCACATTAACAGTATTTATCCTGGCCGCATGCAGCAGCATTGTGGAGAATTGTGTGCAGCATTGTGCAGGATAATGTGATCACAATATCTTCAAAATAACTTCACAATGTATGGTCAGATTGGTGGAAATGATCAGTATAGGCTGCCTTAAATAGACAATGAACAAAAAAGATCAAAGGTGAAGTTCAGACTGACTGAATTTCATATCTCGGGCACGGAGAGACAAAATGACAAGAGAAGTTTGTCGGGTTATTCCATAAAGGCTCTTTACAACGCTATAAGCTCTGTAGTATTTTATTTGCAACCGCACAATAATATCAAGTAACACACAGTGGTAGCAGTGTCAACAAACTTCCTTAGTATCCTCTCTCCGCGTCAACATGCACTGACTAACATACCCTTAAAGACATATCATGCATTCCACCATAAAATACTACCACAAAGTTGGTGTGGGCACATTTAGAGGTGTTTAAAATGTTTTCGCACGCACGCACGCACGCATGCACGCACGCACGCACGCACGCACGCACGCACGCACGCACGCACGGGGGAAAGCTTTAATATTGATCAAGGATGTATTAAAAAGAGCTGATTGGGAGGCCCACAATATTTCCCCTGAGAAACACTAGGCTGAACACAGTGGATAAAATGTCTCTGTTTCCTGACAACTATTGTTATAATTAAAATCACAATGTATCTGATGAGTACTGATGGTGATGGATGTAGGAAGGATGGCTTTAAAATAATAGCCAAGATCAGAAACCCAACCGTTGTAAATTAGGTTGCAGCTCTGAATGTCCAACATATCAGTCCACAGTTGTCACATTTCAATAGGTTGAAAATGTCCACACATGGATGGATGCATGCACACACTTCACATTAATAGCCTAGAATTGTGGATCCAACTGTTGCCTCTACACAATCATTTGATATCGGTGTCTCTTCTCTGAAGGTTATTCACTTTCATTTCATTGTGACAGCTTATAGAAACACAGACATCACGAGCTCTTACAAATCACCCAGTGTAGCATTGTGCCTTATTATGGGATACCTGCCCTCCGCCAGGATCCATCCTCTTCTGTCTCATAAACAATAAAAGCTTTTTCAAAGAACACGCCCCCAAATGCTACTTGACACAGAAACACTGTGTCAAGTAGTGTCTCTCTCTCTCTCTCTCTCTCTCTCTCTCTCTCTCTCTCTCTCTCTCTCTCTCTCTCTCTCTTATAAGCCCCACTCAGCTGTTTAATTATTTGTTTTCCGCCTCTCTCTGCCCTCCTGCCCTCTCACTCAGCGCACTCTACCTCTTCTTTACTCTCTCACCTCACTGTACACTCCCTGTCCATATCTCTCTTTAGGTCTATTCCTCTATCCTTAGAATTTACCTAAATTAACATTTGCTATCAAGCCATGGGCCGTTAAGTCTGAAGTTCAGAGTAAAAGTAGCTAAATGAGCATATAGTTTGCATAGTTCCTAAGTTCCCATAGTTCCAAATCCTATATAGCATCCCTGTTCTTGGGTGAGCATTTGGAGAAAATAGCAGCTTTATTACAACACGCCGTATTGCATGTGCATGCAGGTAAGTCACTATGTGGAACGGGTGACGGGACAGACAAGTGAATCACTAACATGCAAATGTGCTTGTCCGATAAAAAATGACATCCTGAATCTGTTTCCTTATTCAGTCTAACAGCGTGAGGCAGTTGATTATAGCAAAGAAGAGGCTCTGTACTGGAGACTGGAGAGGGGTCCGAGCTGAACAACCATGCATGCAATTAATTCAAGTGCCTGACTCACCCCCGGGACATAGAACTGAGAGAGAGAGAGAGAGAGAGAGAGAGAGAGAGAGAGATAGAGATAGAGAGAGAGAGAGAGAGAGAGAGAGAGAGAGAGAGAGAGAGAGAGAGAGAGAGAATAGAGAAATAGAGAGAGAGAGAAATAGAGAAATAGAGAAATAGAGAAAGAGAGAGAGAGAGCGAGAGAGAGAGAGAGAGAGAGAGAGAGAGAGAGAAATAGAGAAATAGAGAAATAGAGAAATAGAGAAAGAGAGAGAGAGAGAGAGAAATAGAGAAATAGAGAAATAGAGAGAGAGAAATAGAGAAATAGAGAAATAGAGAAAGAGAGAAAGAGAGAAAGAGAGAGAGAGAGAGAGAGAGAGGAAGATATTAAAAATGCATGCGTACATACAGTATACAGTAGAATGCTCTACGCTATATACTGGGCAAAATAAATGGTATACCCATTGTGATGAATCAAACTAATGATGTAGAATATTGGACCCACTTGCAGAGACAACACAGGGGCATAGTACGGTGGTTGGTTTCTTTCAGAGAGGGAATCTGATTGATTAAGTTACACACGCTGACTGTACAACACTACAGTCACAGACAGAAACAACAGCCTATTTATGACAGATTTATGACAAATAGCTGATCTTCACCATTGGCCATGACAGACAGCTCACTTCTACCTGTCTACAGAATTCCAATTCCAGCACCATGGACAGCGATCTGGGCCACATTACTGCATGTAAAGCCTTAACCATTTAGAAACCTACTATTCACTAGACTAGGCTATAGCCATATAATTAGACACCTACTATTCACTAGACTATAGGATATAGCCATATAATTAGACACCTACTATTCACTAGACTATAGGCTATAGCCATAATTAGACACCTACTATTCACTAGACTAGGCTATAGCCATATAATTAGACATCTACTATTCACTAGACTATAGGCTATAGCCATATAATTAGACACCTACTTACTATTCACTAGACTATAGGCTATAGCCATATAATTAGACACCTACTATTCACTCTATTTGAACAACAGTCCCAAATTTGAGTGCACACATGGGACAGAATTATAATACTCTAGTCTAGGCCTATGCTGTCTCTCAGCTATAACACACACACACACACACACACACACACACACACACACACACACACACACACACACACACACGCACACGCACGCGCGCGTGTGTGTGTGTGTGTGTGTGTGTGTGCAAATGCATGCATGCAAGTGTGTGCATGTGAGGATTACTTTATTCTTGTTTAATAGGTATTGAAGCAAAGACACCAATCAAATGAATGAATCAGATGATCTTTGAGACTTGACATGTACACTTGCACGCACGCACGTGTGTGTGTGTGTGTGTGTGTGTGTGTGTGTGTGTGCACGCGCATGCGTGCGTGCGTGCGTGCGTGCGTGCGTGCATGCGTGCGTGCATGTGTGCGTGCATGTGTGCGTGCATGCGTGTGTGTGCATGTGTGTGTGCGTGTGCGTGTGTGTGTGTGTGTGTGTGTGTGTGTGCGCGTGCATGTGTGTGTGCGTATGAATCAGATGTTTGCGTCTCCAGTTGCGTCACTCAGTCATCGTGCGGCAGCAACAAGCTCCTCCCACCGGCCCAAGCCCCGCCCACTGCCTGCCTTGTATGTACATAAAGCTCTCCTCTCTCTGGCTGTGTCTCATCCCTGAACATCACTCTGAAGGTGGCTCCCGCTCTCCTCTTGTTTGGGTCAACCAGAAAAAACGAAGGTAAGAATGGGGACTGCATGGGAGTGGTTCTAATGTTTGTTTTTCATGAGTTCCACGGCTTGTTAGACTTTTGCGATTGCTGTACATTGTAAATTTACTCGAAACATTGACAAGACAAGTTTGCTTTCAAAACATTAACCTTTTTCACCTTCTTTTCCCAAAAAAATATCAAAATGTTAAATATTTTTGAAAATTGCTAAAAACATAATTGTGCTGCTATACAATACATACAGTACAATAAAATACATGCGGGGGCAGTGGATCAGGAGGTAAAGCGGAATCGTATAGTGTTCCCGGTTTAATCCCCAACTCCCCCTGGGTACTTATAATAGTGGGTTACTGTTGAAGTGTCCTTGAGCAAGACACTGAAGCCCTAACTGTTCCTGATGAGCAAGCAGTTTGGTGTCTTGGTTGGATGCTTCTGTGCGTGCGTGCGTGCGTGCGTGCGTGCGTGTGTGGGTGTGGATGCAATGCACGTTGGATAAAGACACTAGATAACTGGACCATGTTTTATTTACATAGGGCTTAAGTGGTTAAGTGGGACATTTTACATCCAAAAGCTTTTATATTTCATCTGAACAAGTCAGAGACGAATGGATGTATTTAATATTTATTCAGGGAGTTACGTTTTCTTCTTCTTCTTCTTTAATTTACAGTATACACATATTCAAATATTTTTGTCTGTTCATCTACTTTTCAGATAACATTCCAGAAATACAGTTGCAAGATGTTTTCCAAAACATACTTCAGTCATTGACATAGGATTATTAACAATAATTTGTCTGTCCTGTCACATGTGGGTTGGGAAAATTAAGATAATTATTGTAAATGCCCGTTAATACATCATACTATATTAATTCATCAGAGGTGCGGAGAGAAAAGGAGAGGAGCGGAGAGGAGAGGAGATAATAATTGAGCATGGTGAATAATGAATAGGTTTTTACCAAACAATGACCAGCTGCTAACAGGAATCATATTAGCATGAACAGAATGTCTATTTATTTGTAGACATAAATTAAAGAACATTTAAATATAATGATGACTGTATACCATCACTGTGCCGTCAAATAAAGTGAACGAAAACCAAAAAAGACAAATATTGTCTTATGTCTATTAGGAATTC
>NC_139698.1:48833141-49098141 GCF_964188405.1 Protomyctophum parallelum
TGTGTCTCTCCATCCCCGTGGCCCCTGCAGGCTCTCTGTCTCCTAGCAGATCCTCTGTGAGCAGCAGAGCCAGTGGCGTCGGCCCCAGCCACAGGATAAAGGACAGAGACTACCTGGGCTGGATGGACTTTGGTCGCCGCAGTGCAGAGGAATATGAATACTCACCTTAATACCTCCATAGACCCTCCGTTCTTATAGTCAACTGTACTTCCCCTCATCTACACAAAATCTCTTCACCAAAAAATAGCAGATCTGCCAGCACAGCTCCCAACTTGCAGATCAATTTTTTTTTGGTGAATGTTGGTTATTTTGCTAATTTTCCACCTGATTTTCAAGCTAACAACGTGAAAATCAGTTCTTGTCCGTAGACTTTGAGCAAAATTCTTGCCCCCCCAGGCTGTTTGACATCTGACATTAACATGCGGGCTGGTCCTGGGTGATCACTTTGTAATTGAGTTGAGCTAAAACATGCAGTCCAGAAGTAAAAGAGGAAGTCCACCTGAGACACAAACGCATCAGATCGTCAACATGTTGTCACAGATACATTTGGTATTAAACTTCAGCAAACTTCAACAATAAAGATACATTTTACTCTGGTGTTAGTGTAAAATACAAATCTGGTTTTTTATGTTTAAAATAAAAGTGAACTACAATAATAGCTAGCATTCAGGATGGAGAAACCTATATACTCTAACTGTATAGGGCATATACTTTTGGGGGGTTCACCCCAAAAGTTCACTAAATTGGGCCACTGCACTCTGGCTTAAGATGTTTTAGACAATTATGAGTGGTAAAGAAAGATAACTGGTTACAACTGGCCATTAATTTAAAATGAATACTTAACATGGTCATGGGCCGATACACAATGACTGCCCATCAATGGTCAATCTAGCTGTAATGTTGGGAATGGGGTTATTTCTTCAACTCTGAACCTTCATGAATCTGAACAAACACCAATGACTCAACATCAGGCTCAACACAGTTTGATCTCCATAGGAAATGGCGTGTGATGGATTTGATGTAAGTTTGTAAAGCTGACAAAGCAATATCAATGTATACGTATTGGATGATTGTTGATGAAAATAACACGTGAGAGAAGAAATGGATGTTTGTTGGGTTTTATTCGGTTTATCTACATAAAATATCCACGTGTGCTCAGTAAATACATGCACAATATACTACTATACGGATGAAAAGGAAACGAATCAGACTTAAAGTCAACACGACAGCCGAGAGACAGCGAAATCCAACTTCGACCGCGACGACCCGCCATGGCACTTTGCGCCTCGCCATGGCGTTTGGCCGAATTAACTGCCAGCCCTGGTCTGACATTAGTTCCTGTAACTGAGCCTTTTCTGGGCTACATTCAAATTCAGGAAAGATTGCCTGTTGGGGGTAATCTCTAGCCTGGTTAATAAACCAGACTAATATCGCACAGACCGCGAGATATTAGTCTGGGGAGGCTCAGCTTGGATTTAATTTCCAGGGAAACATTTTCTCTTTGACGCAATTGGTCAGAGCTACTGTCAGTCAAAGGTCTCAAGCATTGAAAGTCACTGTACCAAAGCCCGCCCATATTGCATACCGTGTCCCGATTGGCCGCCCCATTTCTCTGGTGTAGGAAATGGGCGTACAATTGAGCCTCTCCAGACCGAAATCCGCCGGCAGGCAATTTATTTTTGCCAACGGCTGATTCGGTCTGGTTTATTAACCAGGCTAGGTAATCTCCACCGTCCGCCATCTTGAAGACTATACCAAAACAAGGAAGGGTATAAAGTTCATAACATCATAATGCCAATGAGAAGATGCCATACACAATATTGTCTTTTCTGTCAATATTCAAATCTATATTATGTTGTGTAAAAAAAAAGCATCATTCTATAATTTATAAAAATGCATACTATATTTGCATATAGTATAGGCCTATTATGATATCAAAATTGATATAGGCCTTTTGCTATTGCCAAAAATGATGTTTACAGTAGTAAAAGGTAAGAAAAGGTGAACTCTGTTCTGGATTGAATTACAGATTTAGATTTAAATGTTAAATGTTGTTATATTGATTATTTTGGCAGTGGTGTATGGTATTCCTTGGTGACAATTTGTTATTTCAAGTTTCAACCATGTTTACATCTTCAGGTAGGTAACAAATACAGGAACACCTACGACAAATTCACCAAAAATGCAAAGTATTCATTTGTTTTGAAAGAGTAAGAACATTTTTATCCTGAAATCATAGATTATTATTGTTATTATTTTTGTTATATAAAAAGCTAACTTTTATTGTGACAATGAATGCATGGTGAATTGCTTTCAAATGTCAACAGAATCATTACTAGATTTGTTACTTTATGTGCTCAACAGATGAAATGGTTTCCTTTCCTCTTTTGTTAGTTGTTCCAATCTCTTCTTGTTCTTTATATGATGCAATATGAATTACATAGACATGGGCAGAGAGAGAGAGAAATAAGAGTATAATCAATACCATGATATACTAGTAAAACATATACACTGCTAAACAATGTCCTCGTATATCTTTTCCAATCTAGCTTTACAGATCTATAAAGGTTGCGTGCGTGCGTGCGTGCGTGCGTGCGTGCGTGCGTGCGTGCGTGCGTGCGTGCGTGTGTATAATTTTCACTACATTATAAATTATATGAATGAAATGTCACTATACAAGCATAGATAGTGAAAGTGAAAAAAGGACTTACGGAATTGTTCTTGCATAAACGTTTGAATCATGGTGTACCTATACAAGTAAAAAGCTAGTTTTAACAAGTCATCTGTATCTGATACTTCTTTGTCAAACAGCACTATATTCCACACTCTATGGCAAAGTAGCCGTTGCTATAGATTGTTCAGTAACAGGGGTCTACAACTCTTTAGTAAACAGACATAAACATACATTTTCAGATGGGTCTCCAATTTCATCCAATCAGGCGAGAGAGTTCATACACATGAACTGGAATTTCTATAGCCATATATTTCCTTCTTGATAATGATCATTGGCTAATTTGGTTAAAAATAGTTTAAAAGTTAAAATGTACAGTGTAGAAAAGCTTTTTTTCTGATGTGTTCACAGTACTGTAGCTTGTTAAAACACTTTTACACTACACTTTTAAAACACAAAAATAGAAATGCATTCTCAATCATTGTTTCAGGATTCTATACCGTGTATGACATAGACATACTCACTCTTGGGGGAAGTCTTGGTGCTATCTTTTGTCTATCTTCTATTCTCGTGTTTTCATACTCAGGATCATCAACTTGTAAGTGTTTGAGGGACAGATGAGAGAGAGACACATGAGACAGACAGACAGACAGACAGACAGACAGACAGACAGACAGACAGACAGACAGACAGACAGACAGACAGACAGACAGACAGACAGACAGACATTGTGTCAACAAGTATCTTAGATCATGACAGTTTAAACTAATATCCATGTCCTGATCCAAACATAGTCACATGCATGCATGCGGTGCTTTAATGTTGGTTCTGAGTTCTGACCTGGTTCAACTTCGACGTATATGTCCGAGGTATAATCAGGAGGTGGCGGTGGTGGTGATACAACGGGTATGGGATTCATTGCATGCCCTGTAGGCCTACTGTACGATGGCCTGTGGACCTGTGGCATGGGACCTGTGGACAGGACCAGAGATAGTGTTACTAATACTTACATAAGATTATATAACAATTATGGGTGCACGATTATGAAATTATGACCGATATCCGATCTCCGATTATTTGCAGGGTCATATCTGCCGATACCGATTCTGACCGATTCCGATATATTATTATTATAAATAAGCCTAGGCCCTAGTATAGGGGCTTGGCCCAAAGCCTATTAATAAAGTATTCAATCAATCAATAGAAAGCCATGATGACCGTGGAAATTCATCATCGTGTCATGTAGGTTACAATAGTCATTGCTGTTTGTTTGCCATTGCAGGTCAGCTACAGCATGAAAAATGCTTGGAAGTGCCAGTCGACCATTGGCCTACTTGAGAACGATGCAACTTGGGAACCTAATAATACCCGTTGTCAACTTTACCCGTTTTAACTATCTGTCTGTGTCCCTTTTGTGCCCATACTGTACAGTATATTGAGATCTCTGTATCTGTCTGTCTGCCTGAGCCCGAAGAGTGGCACTGTGAAAAGTGTAGTGATTAAGTAATCAATTTGCAGTTGTGGGGTTGCCATGACTGCACTCCCTGGTGTGGAACGCGTGTGTCGAATATGAAGTCGGTGGGGCAAACGGTTCTCGAGTTACGTGCATTACAACCGTACACACACGTACGCATGTAGTACGCACGCACGCACGCAGAGACATGGCGCATTTATAGTATAGGATTTGAAAAATGATGCTGGGTGGAAACATCAGTGTGGGTGCTCATATAATTAGTTATTTTATTTCTTTAGCCCTATAATCTATCATACACTGTACTTTCATATATAGGCCTTTTAAAATGGATATGGTTGTTCTTAGACCTCTTGGAGGTATTTACAGAAGTTAACAAAATACACCGTTACATTAGAGATGTAACCATTTTTGTGTGGAAATGAAAAAAGTTACCATACTGTACCTGGCCGTTGTTGCTCTGTTGGTTGCTCCCCCCTGAACAATAAAGCAAATACTTTAGTTGAACCATTACTCATACTGTAATTATAAAGCCCTGTCTTTTATCAATATAGTTTTGTAAAAGATAGAAATAAAGCCAGATTTTAATCATAAACATTACTGTATATGAACGTGAATGCCGCCACTATAAAGTCACATATACTGTACGATGCTATCTACAGCAAGAAGTCCTAATATACAGTATAACTTCAGTAACCCATAAGGTGATTTTCAATAATTTTGTCAGCTTTAAATGGAATGATGGTTATCTTATTATATTCAAATTCAAATTGCAATTCGACACTTCATGTCATCATCGTATTATGAAACTCACCTTTGGCGGGTCATGCCAAAGAATAGAATTAGGCCTCCAAAAACCAGCGCCACCACAACCAATGTGACCGCAACCGCTATTCCTGCAGCTGCCCCTGGACTTAGTGATGGACCAGGGATGGGGTCTTTAGCTGTAAACACACGCCCACGCACACATATCCACACACACACACACACACACACGCACGCACGCACGTACTCTTTGTAACATGTGTACATCTTCCAGTTATGACACATTCATATTCATCCATCAGGTATTGTGGATCCTGCTTTCACAACTGCAACCAGTCTCTCTTTGTAGCTTTCTGTGGGACAATACTGTTGGTCCCACTGTCATCTATATCAATACACCCACATGCACGTTACATTTACTACATATATGCCACTCTGCTTCTTTTCAGGAATCAACTTCCTGTCCTCAGAATACCTTTTATCGTCAGGGAGTAGACATAGGTGCTTGAGTTATGCGTAATGTCATTGTAGGCTTCACAGGTGTAGTTCCCATTGTGGTCGTAGCTGGCCCTTTCTATGACGTATCCAGCTTCACGCACTCCTTTGTCCAGCCCGTTGAAGTACCAGTTGAAGGTGGCAGGTGGGACGGACATGACAGAGCAGTATAGGAGGATGTGGGAATCTATCACGGGTGCAGCTGGCTCCAACACAAGCATGGTGTCAGGCCCGTCTGGAAGAATATAAAACGTTTCATAACAATAACAACAACCACAATGAAAAACAACAACAACACCACCAACAACAACAACAACAACCAATTCATGACCTAACGAAGATGTAACTCATCAAAACATTGTCACTTTTTATTTGCACCTTGTTATATTAAAAAGGGCCTAAATCGTCGACTGAGCTGCTCAGTGCCTTCTTTTTCACATTTAACCTGTCCTACTTCTTTCTGCCATTCACAAGAAAATGGTAAACCTATGGCAGCTAATACTACAATTAGCTGTCATAGGTTTACCATTTTCTTACTGATTTTATTTTATTGATATGTATTGCATAAAAATGATGCTATTTTGCGTGGAATACAGTACATGTAGTGTACAGTGTAGTGTAACTGTATTCAGTTACTCTATCCAGTAGGATTCTTTCCATTACTTTGGAGATGATGCTGGCTATAGCTATGGGCCTATAATTATCAAGGCTACTAACTTTACCAGCTTTATCTTTAATAAATGGGAGTCCGGTAAAACACAGTGGATCATAAAACCAGTAAAACTGATAGATAAAATACTAATACTAATACTAAGGTAAATTGAAATTAAAAGAGTATTGCTGGGTATTACTTGGTTAAATTTGCAAGCTGGAATGTATAGTTGCTCTGGCCTCTGTCCTACTGCCACCTACTGTCCGTTTATTATATTACACAGTGGGTGAAAAAAATACACCCCTTAAGACTAAACCACACCCATCAGAGGTGTGGCTTCCAGAGGTACTTTTCACAGGAAAGGGATTGATAGGTACCTCTAGATGTCAGCCTGGTTAAGACGGACAGAATGGGACTGTATGCATAAATGGCCAAGCAACCATAGTATGGCAGTATTAATAATGAGTAGGCCTACTTATACTGAGTTTTGTAAAGCAGTAGGAATAAAATGAACTCCTCATGCAAAATGTATGCATTATGTTCATAATTAACGGCCTATACATGGGTCAAGGCGCAGATGAACAATTAACACAAAATAGTGGCAGCATTTCCCCACCAATCTCTGTTATCACAATAAATATAGACGTAAATAGTCTTATTTGGGCCATGTAAATGCTGAAGAGAAGGTCAAAGTACATATATTTTACCACATTATACCTGTAGAGTAGATTATTAATACATACTAGCACTCTTCCCCATCTACGGTAATGTGATTGATCTTTACTCACAGTTTACAACTAGTGAATAGGAGGCATTCTCAGAGCTGATAGGGTTGGATAGTTGACATAGATACTGCCCAGTGTCACTTCTGTTGACGGGGTTAATAGAGACTGTGCCGTTGTTCGTGAAAAAGGTGACTCTGTCACTGGGTTGGAGAGGCCGACCATCCTTCAGCCATTGTGTGGTGCTGATGTTGCCCGAGGCTGCACAGGTTATGTTGGGGGAGTTTTGTCCCTCTATGAGCGTGCTTGGAGGTCTGATGCTGATGTTGGCTTTACTCACAGGCTCTGCTCATTATGGCACATAGAAAAAAACACATGGGATTTAACAAAGAAATATCACTTAAACCACATTTAGGGGGTCTGTAACTGTAGCTCTGTAACTGTAGCTCTGTTGGTTCAGCCAGACCGCGCCCTTTAGGGCCTCATCAAACCATGGATAGCCGCACTACGAGCTTGTAGGTCTGCTATTTTTGAAAAATCGTAAAAATGTGGCACAAATCTTTGAATATATATCTTTCAACGCGAACGTTTTTAACTCATATCTTTTGTAGAATTGTTCCCAGGTCAAAATGGGTTAAGTCCTACTTCTTAACTGTGCCGTAAGAAGGTCTGTTGTTTCAGCGCAAGGTCGATCTCGCCCTCAGAGAATCTTACTGGTATGTATTTGGCCGCAGACCTCCAGCAAAGCAAAGATTTGAGTTAAAAATGATCTGAATTTAATAAATTATAAAGTATAAAGCATAAAATAATGTTTACAACACAGATGCTTTCCCAGTTTGAATGGGTTATAATATACAGTAAATAGTTACTAAAAAGAGTAATAATTCCTGATGAAGAACAGGACAGCTGTACAACTGGTGCTGATCCTTGTTTATTCACTCACCGTACAATAGCAATGTTGTTGTTCCTGTCATATTTATTTTATCAGCTGTCATCATGTTAACTCTGTATTCTCCTGAATCATTTGAAGTCAGATTTCTGAGCTCTAGAGACCCAGTAGATATGCTGAGAGTGATCCGGTCTTCATATCCTGGTGCAGTTGTCGTATAGTTTGATGTTCCACTTCTTTGACATAATTTTATGGTGGTATTTTGGTAGTATATGGTGGTATATGTCCAGAACACAGTTTGAAGTTTCTCGGTGGAGTTGAGTATGGTGGTTAATGTCACGTTACCTCCCACAGCTGCGTGCTCAGTGTCTGCTGGGAGCACCCCTGTACTCAGACCTGAAACTGTAATACATATACATGGTTATAGTGTAATAGGTGAGGGGAAAGAAATCGGCATTACACTTCAAGAATCAAGAAGTACAAATCAGGGTTCATGTTTACACAGTTAGGATGCGGTCACATCACACCAAACTTTATTTCAGCCTGTGCGATGGATTCTGCCAATGCTTTTCAATGGGAACGGAGCATATTTTTGTTGTTTTGAACAAACCACTCACCCACATAGGCAGAATCAAAGAAGACACATGATAATGTATTCACGTGACTGGGATGGTTTACCAGGGTACCGAGCTAAAAGGGGCACCACCGAAAATACAATTTTAACCAATCATTTTACGTTAAAAAAGGGTGATTCTGATACCGTAATCACTTTGCACTTTTCCTCCAGCAGTAAAACATGCTCCAAGAAATCTCGAACCAGGAAGTACAGTAACATAATTGACTGTAGGACTGTATTATTAGGGTGTCATTGACGGGAATGCACTGGTGCTAACATCATAACATGTACATAAAAGTCCAGTTAATGATTTATTCAATGCCTGAACTACTCAAATTAATATTACATTAGTTTTGCAACAAAAAGGAAAGACTACAGTATGACCTTAGTTCAAATTAAATCAAATGTTCATAGTGTTTCAAGTGCATGACATCTTCCATCTTCCATGAAAGGATTAACAGCTATTTTTGCAGGCACATAATTAATTGATTTTATGT
Source organism: Protomyctophum parallelum (assembly GCF_964188405.1). NCBI lineage: Eukaryota > Metazoa > Chordata > Actinopteri > Myctophiformes > Myctophidae > Protomyctophum > Protomyctophum parallelum. The sequence goes on from NC_139698.1 coordinate 48,841,920, forward strand.
TCAAATGTAAACTATTTTCATTATTCATTCGAAGATAACATAAGATACGATTATTATTTATTGATCAGCCAGAGGGAACAGCAGCAACAGCATAAATAATGAACACTAGAGAACTAAACCAAAAATAAATAAACTGATTGTGATTGGTTTAATTCTATAAATATATAAATGTATACAGTACATACCACACGCACGCACGCACGCACGCACGCACACACACACACACACACACACACACACACACACACACACACACACACACACATACATCCCAGAAGTTGAAGCAGTTTTTAAGGACCCACTTTTAGGCCAGTGCAACAGAGCATGCTTTTGCCTTTTTTTAAACCCTACCCATTTTAACCAAATACATACATACATACATACATACATACATACACATGGTGTATTTACAGTACCTGTGAGTGTGGACAGAATGATATAAATGGCAGAAATGTCCATGTCTGTCACCTCTGGTCATCAGCGGACATCTGCTTCCATCAGCATAGACATACAGTAGGACAGATTTACGCCGGAACAACTTCCTCTTTACCGTAGGCCGTGTGAACTTTGGTTCAGGTGAATAATTAATGGTGTATGGCTGGAGCTTGGAAAGGTTTTATGGTCCACTATAAAGCAGCAAGTACACAGATACTGGAAACGGCAAGTTGTGTACACACCTTTCTTTAAACAGACATGCTTGTGCATACAAACAAAAGTAATGTGAATCTCCGTTCTTCATAACATTTCTGTTTATTTCCTTTGTGTGACTACATAACATGTCTCAGAAATGGTCTTGACACAACTATCATCCCACTGTTGGATCCACTTTCATGATTCTCTGTCATAAGCAAAATTACATCCTGAATGAATGGGAAGAATCTGAGAGATAATATACAGTAGTGCTATTTTATGTATTTACAGTATAGTCGTGAGAGATCAAAAAGTAACCTCATTGTTCTTATTAAAATGACACTGGTCACAGTATGTGTACAGTATGTAAGTAAATGTAACACTAATTATCAATTTAACTCTGATGGGTTAACCTTTATACTGTCATATCTCTAGGTCGTCCATCGTCGCTTCCAGTCATCCCGGTACTCCATATATCATGCCTTGTGTCATATAACATGCAACCAGAGACCTTCATTTGATTGACTCGCCTGTTATTCTATACTTATCTGTTACCCTCTATTTTCTTTTCTAACTAATACAACAGAGATGACATCTCTCCAGTGACCCCTCTATAGGTCAAACCTTTTCTACTCCTCCCATCTTTGCAAACAAAAAGTCTAAGAACCTAATAGACAAAATTGTTAAAAATGATACTTATATACAACCTCAACATTTCATGTCCTCATTATACCCTCAGGTAACTTCCCCCGTAATAGCTGCTGTAAGAGCCATATGATGTCTAGTAGTATTGTAGTACTCATTTGATGATGTCACCACAGGGCGTGGGCTAGACACAGGTTGCTTGGGTATTTAATGGGCCCCAATCAAGCAGCAGGTGTTGCTGATTGGCAGAGGCACAATGTTTTTCAACTGTGTTTCTTTTAACTGTAGTCATGTATCCTGAACAGTTTATTTATGTAAGTATTTATTGTATGCTGAGGTGACAGATCAGCTAATAAATATCTCAGTTTGTGAACTCAATGGACAAGTTTGGACTTTCAGTTTATTTGAGCACACGTCTGAACATCCTCCTTGCCGTCAGCCAACCACAGTGTTCAAGCATAGGGCTTGGACACTACAGCTGCCTTAATTGTAATGCCATGAGTAAAGGAGAGGATTTTTTACATCCTCACACAAAATTAAAGTAAAAGGGAGAATCACTTGTTGAACGAAAAATATTGTCTATCTCCTAAAATGTCCCTGTGGCTTTCCTATATATAGGAAAAACTAAAAGGGAATTAAGAACCAGAATCACTGAACATAAAAGTAATATCAGAACAAAAGAGGAAAAATCCCCCATATAGCCAGACACTTTAACAGTACTGGACATGATATATGTACCCTGAGGTTTCAAGCCTTGTAATTCAAGGCATAGAATATATTAACCCCTTAAAGAGAGGTGGTGACAGAGAACGGTTATTATTGCAACGTGAAGCATTTTGGATCCATTTCTTAAACACTGTACTTCCTAAAGGTCTAAATGAAGAATTGGTGTTAAACTGTTTTCTATGATTATACTTTTTGTAATGTGGATTCTGTGAGTTGAAATGAGACAATAATGATTTTTTATAATAATATGTACAGTATGTTCACTACTATGTGTGCCTTTTTAATAATGAGACACGGCTGTATAGTCCCTTTTAATTGAACAGAAATGATATATAACCATGTCATTTCCGTTGCTATGCAAATTCTGACACTGACGAAGGCCTGCGTGCCGAAACGCGTTTGTCTGGTTTGACTGCTGCTGCGGATCATCATTATTAAACAAGACTCTTACTAGGACTGAGAGTGCAGATTTTATTCTCTTTCTATGTGTTCTCTTTAAATCTGCACCCAGCACACGCCTGAACCTTTAAAAGACTGTCTGAGTTGAGCGAGCCTTTTCCCTTGTGGTGCTCTCTCTGACCATGCTTACTGCAAAGTCTTTGGTTCAATTCCTGCCAGAGTCATGACTTAATTGTGTCTCTCGACACTTCCGTCTAAAGAAAATAAAGCACCCCAATGCTAATTAAAGGTCTGTTCCATTTAATGTCTTTCCAGTGAGAGAACTTGCACAATCAAGTCAAATGTATTCATTACATTTCATACAACATACAAGTGTCCTGTGTAGACATATTGTCCGTCAAAAATAAAAATAAACAAAGACAGGCAATGATTAAACAAAACATACACGTTATTATATAAAACAAAATAAGACAAGAAATCCAGAATGTAATTGAAGTAGAGCGTTCCAGAGGCCCATGATGACTGAAGGCATGATAACCTGATCTAGAGGTGATTCTAGGTGTAATCCTTTAGCTGATGATCTGTTCGGTGTTCATTCAGTGAGCATGTCAACAATGTAGGAAGGAGCAAAGCCATTCACAGATTTAATCAAAAACAATAAGATATTGTGTAGATATTGTGTGTGTGTGTGTGTGTGTGTGTGTGTGTGTGTGTGTGTGTGTGTGTGTGTGTGTGTGTGTGTGTGTGTGTGTGTGTGTGTGTGTGTGTGTGTGTTACAGCTACAGTACTTTCAAAACCACTCACTCACAGTGTGACAGCCAAGAACATCAGATGATTTCAATGGGTACAGCCTGGTGATTAAACTCACCAAGTAGTGTGTTTCTATTACAATAATGATTGATTGCCCAGCATCTACACTTGCAGCAGTCTGCTTACTGTCAGTGCATTGATCACCAGTACTGCAAAAGACCAGCAGGGGGCATCACAGGATGCTTCATGGGAAGGGAGAACAGAATAATTTGAATTAATAATAATACCGTAGTATTAAATAATAATAATAATAATAATAATAATAATAATAATAATAATAATAATAATAATAATAATAATAATACATTTATTTTTGAAGTTACAAAAAGAAGAAGAAGAAGAAGAAGAATTTAGTACCATCCCTTCAAATGTTTATCATGTAACAATGCAGAAGTAGGCCTATAATAAGGCGGTTTCAATTATAAAGTAAAGTTGAATCACCTGTCAGACTCATGACTGTGGAGTTGCCCAGCTTGGTGACGTGGTTCCTGGCTGTGCAGGTATAGTTTCCAGTGTTTTCTTCCTCCATTCTCTCTATGACATACACGGATCTATTAACGTGGGTCTCGTTTCCATTGAACATCCAGCTGAAGGTGGCAGCTGGGACAGAGTCTGCTCTGCAGTGCAGGGTTACTCTCTGGCCAGGTGGCGGTGCTCTCGGCCCAATAATTGACAGGTTGTGTGGTCCAACTGCACACAGCAAAGAGGAACTTGTTAGTTGTTAGGAGGTGTTGGCATGAGAGTCCTTCCTTATCACGATTGAACTTTCAATTGTTTACTGCCATGTCAACATGATTGAGTGGGAAATAATTTGGTGAACTCACATTAAACTAAACAGAGATACCTCATTACTTAAACACACAATAGAACAACACATTAGGTGTTAAGGATACTATTCATATTATTGCACTTATTGTCACTTGAGTAGTCTATTCCACCATTTAGATTAATAAGCCTAAAAAAGCATTTTCATTTAAGACTCCACTATGACCTTAGTGCTGTGTGTGTGTGTGTGTGTGTGTGTGTGTGTGTGTGTGTGTGTGTGTGTGTGTGTGTGTGTGTGTGTGTGTGTGTGTGTGTGTGTGTGTGTGTGCGTGCGTGCGTGCGTGCGTGCGTGTGTGTGTGTGTGTGTGTGTGTGTGTGTGTGTGTGTGTGTGTGTGTGTGTGTGTGTGTGTGTGTGCTTCCGTTTCCCAGCAGGGCTCATATACTCACAGTTGACTGTGAGGTTATGGCCTGCAGTCATGGTGCTGACTGGGTTGCTGACTCGACACTGATAGTAGCCGTGGTTGGCACCGTGGACAGGGTTCATGAAGACTGTCCGTTTGTCCATGGAGAAGGTGAGTGTGTCAGTGGGCTGTAGAGGCTGGCCATCCTTCAGCCACTCTCTGGTGCTGACAGAGCCAGTGGCATCACAAGTTAGGTTGGTGGAGCTCCTGTCTTCTATGAGGGTGGCTGCAGGGCTGGTGATTGAGACACGTGATATCATGGCTGGAAGGAGATGCGCACTTATAGTTTGACAACAACACAACATGATTCCAAATAAAAATATATTATTGTAATGTATCTGCTGTTGGGAAGAAACCACCAAACTAAAATATATTCATTTTTCAAGAAATTAAAATTATATGTTTTCAGGAAATTAAGAAAACATTATATTTTTAAAACAATGCAATACTGCCTCATCAAAGTTGGTATTGTGACTTTGTATATTGTCAATTACTTGCATGAGAGAGGTGATGTTAGCTAACTTTGGCAGGCAGTTTGAGGGTCCAATGGAGTTAAGAGGTTTTGTCCGAAGTGCTTTTTAATACGGTTCAATAGTACTGATTTATGGGGGGGGGGGGGGGGGGGGGGGGGGGATAGAGTATAGGGTTAGGTGGTTTCCTCCCGACAGCTACAACATATGGTTTTAATTACATTGAAAGAGATCTTAATATCAAAGGGATATATAATAAACAAACAAATTGTTTTAAATTTCAAATAATAAAAGCCATTCTTCTGTAGCCTACAATAAAAATCTCCAATGACAAAACTTACTTTAAAAGAAGTGACACAGGTTTTTGTTTGTTTTTTAGGTTGGACAGACCCACAGACAGACTGTGTCACTTTCAAACACTTTCAAATATTTAAAAAATGTAAAAAATAATTGAAGATCTACAGGCTCATGACACGTCGCACTCTGAGTTCATAGGTATTTTTGATACTTTTATGAAGTTATGAAAAAACTTGAAACATAAAAAGATGAAATATGGAGATACTCTCTGCCCGAAATCGACAATTTACTGTAGCAGACCCACCATAGAACACATTGAGAGTGACAGTTCCCTGTAAGATCTGCGCTGCACCGTCTGGTATGATGTGGACACTGTACTGTCCACTGTCCCTCACCGCCAGGTTCCTGAGCTCCAAAGAGCCAGTGGTTCGGTGCAGCGTGATCCTGCTGACGTAGCCGGCTCCCGTTTCGTTGACACTGGTGGATTTAATGATGTTCACACCTGTGAAGTTCCAGCTGACGGAGAGGAAGGGCATTGCTGGAGGGCTGAGGGTGGTGGTGAACATCACCGTGCTTCCCACAGCCCCACTCAGAGGTCCCACCGGTAGGATGCTCTGACCCACACACATACCTAAAGAGAGGAATGAGAGCAAAGAGAGTTTTGGACTTGTTTTACCGTTTGTTGGCTGGTGAACAGCACTATGGTTGAATCTTGACCATCAGGTCAAAATTAGTTTTAGATCATGATCATCCTGAGTCTATAGGTGAGAAATGACCTTTGACACAATCTAAATGTCTCAATGGAAGAGCTAGAGACAACATACATTCACCCCCAATTGTATACGTTTCATTGTATTAAAATACGTACTATATCATACAGATTGGACAAAATGACATTTTATTCATAAAAACATTGTGAGGCATTAACCGCTTTCAACCTGGCCTCCTTAGTTTGTCCGTTATTATTTTGATGAAAGAAACAAGCAAACAAACAAACAAACAAAAACATTCATAATTGTCCTGAGACTAATTTATATCAATTTTAATAACAATCTACTGTTATACTAATGAAAGCACATAATTATATTCGAGCAGAAGTAACTTGACTTAGCAAGTATTTCAGGGAATGACATTAAATGTTGTCTTCATACAATAAAAAAAAGAATGTGGGGAAAATATTGTCCATTGACACCCTATTAAATGAATTATTTATATTCAAAAGAATTAGAAGTATAATAAGCATACCTGACAAAATAAGAATTATAGCTGTTTTAATCATCTTGCAGTCTGGTAGTGATGCTTGGCGAGGTTGCTCGGGCTCTCTTGTGGACCTTTCAGGGATGAAAGATGACTTGCGGGTGACCCCTGTTCTTTTATTGTCCAAATCTTCCAGTGGAAGCCCAGGTCCAGCCCCTCTTCTCAATACTGAGGAGCCCAGACAATGTTTACGATACTACTATGTACATATACTGAAATGCCCGAGGGTTTATCTACCACCAGAGAGTTGTTGAGGTTCAGGTTGAGGAACTCTGCTGGGATAATTGGTTTTGTAAAAATGCCCTGGGATCAAAGGAGGCGTTCATTCTTATTTAGAAGATGCAGACTGGTTGAAAGGGACAAATTCTCACTCACTTAAAGGCATGTAAACATGAACATAAATTCTTGAGTCATAAATCCACATTCCTATGATAACCGAAAGTAAGAAATATATACATATAATTAAAGAATGAAACCATAGACATTGTGACAATGAATCAGCCCAATATGCAACTACAGTCTAGGGTTTGAGGATGCTTTCTCCTCATTTCAGCACTCCACATGAATGCTTATTGACCATTAAATGCAGGAAGGCCACCTCTGTTTACATTTCAAGCTTGAATTTGAACAGTAACAGTATAATCAAGTGTAACTCGCAATAATTGCAATGGCAGAATATCCTTACATTTATATATAGTCAACATCACAAGAAAATATTAGTGTGATAAACTCCCACACACTGTACAATAAATAGTGGGGTTGTGTCCTTGTGCCTTACAAGGTTATTGTGCGTCATGTTTATGAGCTCTTAAGTGGGTGTGTATTGGGAAGAGGCAGTCACCCGTAGCATTCCAAGAGCTGGATCAAAGCCATTACAGGTCAAGGTATGAGCAGGTTGGAGACACACTGCCTCTGCCAGACACATCCTCAGAAACAGATGACTAATTTTAATATGTCTGAGTATCAAGACTTTGCTTTAAACATTACTACATACATCTGATGAATGCAAAGATACTGAAAAGAATATAATAAGTGCACATTTGCTATATATTCTTTTAATATATAGTTATTTCTTTAAAATAAGCCTTTATCACTGTATGTACTGTATCATCATAGTACAGTAAACACACATACCATAGGAATGCTGTGATCTGATGTAAGACTACTATAGGTCAAATACAATGTGGCATTGTTTAACACTGTGTTGCATTGGCCAACCATGACTCCATCCATGTGTTTGAACGTATAGGGGATTCAATTTAAGTCGCTATGTGTGTCTAACCAATAAAGGTAGAGTGATTCATATCCTGAGGCCACTAGAAACAATGTCCTATTCAAAGACAAAGAACAAACAATTTATGTTTGTCTGCTTAGTCCCTGCCCTGATATAACATGAGTCCATAATCGGTGCAGACTAACAGAGTACTGTAATTGAGTGCTTTATTCTAGTAGAAACCAAGGCTAAGTGATTTGTCAAAAGTATGTTTTTAATTAAAGTTTTAATCACACTATGGAAACAATACAATACAAATATCAAGTGCAATATATACTGTAGATACATTTGGATAGGTACTCAGTACAGTATATTCTTAGACTTAGGAACTTTATTACACAAATCAAAATATAGCCAGGTCTGTTTTACACCAGTGTTCACAAACATTACCAACATAAACTAAACAATCGTCGCACGCACGCACGTGTGTGTGTGTGTGTGTGTGTGTGTGTGTGTGTGTGTGCGTGCGTGCGTGCGTGCGTGCGTGCGTGCGTGCGTGCGTGCGTGCGTGCGTGCGTGCCACGTGCGTGCGTGCATGTTTGAGAGAGTGTGTGGTGAGAGTGGTGGTAAGAAGTGACTGATTCAGGACCAGCTGGTGTGAATGCTGACTGAGTGGTGGCTGAGTGTGAATGGCTAACTTTTAGGAGGAACCAGGCTGGTGATTGGTTCCTGTGATGGGCTCAACTATAAAGCTGGGCTTTAAAGATGGTCTCAAAACACCACCTGTACAACCATTCTGTACTGCTTTCAGATTTGCCATGGGTTTAAGACCCAGACAGAGCCTGCATGTATTGTACCAGCATGACATACATATAATTCAATGCCCTGCAAGCAGACATGAACATGTTTGTTGGAGTGCCACAGTAGAGGAATTGAAACCTCCACAGTGGTGGGGAAGAAATCTGTACTCTTTTGCAGTGTACTCTCTCAGGACTTTATTCTTGATTCTTACCTTAATTCACCAGGAGCTTTTTTCTCTGCCTCCTCATGACGATGCAACCAATTGTTCCAAACAGAACAATCACAGCTATGAAACATCCAGCCGTTATTATGCCAACATATTTCACAATGACATCAGAGTAGTCATGATCTGAGAGACACAAAATGACAAATAGGGGCAAATTATGTCTTTAAATGTTTCCATGCACCCAGCACTCTTTCTACAATCGCCTCCAAATATGCCAAAAGAAACAAGGTTAACGGGTCCTGCCTTTGTATAGGGATTTTTATATTTGATTTAATTGCAATTAATAGCAGCTACCTTTTATTTACTGTTTGTTGGTCACGTGGTCTGGCTGTCATTTCACCGCTTTGGTCCCAAACTATCTTCTTTGCCCCTGACTGGATTAGCGTTGGATTTTCTGTGCACCTTTATGAACCCAAGAAAAAGAATCTAACTACTGATTTTGGTGAACCCATGGCCTTTCCTCTAGCGCCACCATTAGGTCAGGTTTCCACTTGCACACATTTTAAGCTCAAATACAATAATATTGTGGCAGTTCACCGTGCCACTGACACTGAATATATATATATATATATATATATATATATATATATATATAATTTGATGCTTGATTCAATTTGATAATTTGTTGATTCCATCGTAGGGAGCAACTATCAGCTGTGGGGTGTGGGGAACATACCAACAGTATGAGGGTTTGTTTAGAGTACTCTGATTTATCATTGTGTGTATATTCTGTAGATAATGGGTTGAATATTATGTAACACTTTAAATGTGTACATGAAATGTGATGTCTCTGGACAAGTGGACAGTGAAAAGTAACTGGGGGAATTGTGGAATCAATTTAGGGTTGGTATGGTCCGTGGGAGGGGCTTAGCCTATATAAGTAGGGAGACTTCGCACCACCGATCATCAGTCAAAGCAGGACTGCAGAGGTGTGAGGACCTGGGGCAAATCTGCCTAGTTGCTGTGTAAATACCTTCTTCAATTTTGAACCCAGTAGAGAATCCATATGGAAGCATAAAAGTCCATGGGGTATAAATTATAAATAAATTGTGGCTCAACAGTAACAGTACTGTGTTAGCTAGCTGTGTGGAGGGATATGTTGTAGGGAAGTAGGCAGATTAATATTACCCTTTCTGATTTACAGTATGTCAGGTTGTGTTCCCACATTATATATTGACTGACATGGTTGACAACAGGATGGAAATTCACGCAAGGGCTCAAGGGACACTGGAAACTTTTGAATAGTGACTACCGGTACTCCAATGTGTGGGTATGAGACCTATGTTAGATTACTTTCTGTTTACAGTCATCAGAAAAATGTAAATGTTTGGCTGACATAGCTCACAGTGGGGAAAATAGATAGCTAGGCAAGGAACATTTATTTGTATGGCAAAATTCAACAAGGCTTTACATAAAACATTAGGCGTTAAGAAATGAGAAATGCAGAGAGCAGATGTATAACAATAATAATAATAATAACAAACAGAAAAACGTGTAGCTTTTATTTACAAGAACTAGAAGTAAATTTCAGTTTTCTGTGAGTTTGTTCCAGATACTGCATGGTTGGTACAACTGAACGCTACATCTCCATGTTTAATTCTGATTCTGGGAACATAACGCAGACAACATGAGTCTGGATGGTTCATGATGTAATAGCAGACAAGATGCAAAGTGTATTCTGTTCCTGGACCATTCAATGCTTTATAAACAAACACATTTTGAACTGACAGGTAGCCAGTGTAACAATCTAAGAAATGAAGTGATATAGCGCACCTTCTTGGTGTTAAAGACTCGAGCAGCAGCGTTCTGAATCCACTGTAGTCTCCTAATTGATACTGAAGATGAATGCATAGAAAAATATATTTCCCTTTCTTTTTCAAATCCTGCTGAGACATTCTTTAATCATTGATGAATTCTTAAGGTGATAGAAGGCTGACTTTGATTTTTTGTTAATGTAGCTGTAAGTGATTCAGGTCTGAGTCCATGACTACACCAATATTTCAACATGTTTTAACAGCATTATGATTTCCAAAATGTGTCCCTTGAAGATACAAAATAATAATTCCATACACAAGACAGAAACATCTTATTACTAATGCTTTGCAAAGAAACACAAATAAAAACATTTAATTTCTTTCTTTCTTTCTTTCTTTCTTTCTTTCTTTCTTGTCGATTAAAGCCTTTGAACAGGAAGCATACATTAGCAAACATGCATAAGTGTGATGCAGGTCTGTTAGCCTACAGTAAATCATAACATCTCTTAGCAACCAGTCCATCCTCTTTTCTTTGGCTGTTCATCCGTCATGACGATTGGGGAGTCAGGCGACCAGCCCTTTTGGGGGAGAAAATAGATCATTGCAGTTGTCTAACCTGACAAAAAGGCATGGATACAGTATATTTTTTGTGAGTCTTGTTTTCACATTAATCCGGCCTCTTATACCTTAATTATCTTCTAAGATAATTAATATAATAATGAATAAGATATTTAATAATTCAAGCACATTCATTGAGAAGCCTTAGCTCTGGTCCATAGCCTTCTACTGCGCAGGGCAGAATCATAGAAGCAGTAGAAGGCTATGGACCAGAGCTAGAGAAGCCTATTCCTTACTAGACTTGTTTGTGAGATAGAGATGGTCAGGTATTATTTTAGCCAGACTAGAGGTGAGATAGAAATGCTGTGAATTAATTGCTTGTTTGCATTGATGTTTATAATGTTAGTGAATTGGTGTAGGTTACATAATTTGCTTGTTTTCAAAGTGAATTGAATCAGTTATTTAATTTGTGTCAGCAAAACTCTCCTGTTCTCTTGCATTCTTAATAACATTGTACTGTTTCTCGTATTATCTTTGAAAAGATTGAGGCCAAACAAACAAACAAACGATCCAACACCAGGTGACAACCTTGGCATTTAGTAATGATTAATTAACCATTCATTGGTGTCCCTTATTACAGTGTGTAAAAAGTGGATAAGATTGTCATGCTAGAAATTGACACTTTGACCTTTAGATTGCTCTTCAATTCTTTAATTCTTAGACCAAATACTCACCTTGTGAACAGCCGGAGATTAGTTCTCATATATATGTGGAGATTCGTTCTTAATAGGTGGAGATTCGTTCACATATATAGGTGGAGATTCGTTCACATATACATGTAGGTCTACATCTTCAGATTCTATAGACAAAGGATACAATGACTTGTCTTAATTTATCTTTTCGTTGCTTTGGCTTGTGTAACCAAGCAAGGAACCAAAAATGAACAGCTTTTCTGGTATTTATGAACTGTTGTCAGGCTTTCATGATCATCTCAAAATGCAATAATAAATTATAAAATTATTATTTAATGTGCTGGAATTAATTTCGTATCACATATTATGTTAATGTACAGAACTGTTTTACAGACTTTTTCAAATTTAAAGGTTGCTGTATTTTCTATTGTCTTTTGTAACAAAAGTTGTTAAGTTAAAGCTATATTCCTGTTTGCTCAGTAACAGGGTCTCACATCACATCTCTCCAGCTCTAGTAAACATAATTAACATTTTACTGTGGGTTACACATTTCTTCCAATCAGTAGTGACAGAGTGACAACACTATAAATTTGTCAGCTTGTGTTCCAGTTTCACTTTTGTTTGGACATTGTTTTATCACATGCAATTTCCCTTGTTTATGCTGTGAGTTCTCGCTCCTGATTTGCTGAAATCGGTATTCCGACAGATCCCTGCGATTGAACAAACACTCGAAAACACCCAACAAACAAAAGATATACGGTATAACTTAAATATGGAGTGCCACGATTTTTTTCCACCCTAAAACATGATCATCAGGTATTATTACAATATAAGGGGGAAGAACCTTTTCCAAAAAGTGTACAGTATTTGTTAAAATCATGCTTCACGTGGACTCGCCCACCAGTTCATAAAGTATGCCTGGTTTGCCTGGTGGGTGGTGATGGATGGTGATCCACCTGAACTGAAGCCACACCCACAGCTGTAGTTGTATGATAAAGGGGGAGGGGTTAGGGGAGGGGCTGATAATGTGATGTCACTATATTACTGTTTATTTAATTGGCCCGTTTGACTGTCAAGGGTTCAGCCTCCAGGAAGAAAGCCTAAATACAAAGTTAATACACCATTTGCACATAAAAACAACTCCAGGGTGTCTAATGAAGTACTGTCACCTCATAGACACATGAAAAACTGGAAAAATACAAAAATTATGGCACTGGCAATTATGGCAAATTAAAGCACCTTGGTGACAGACAGATTTGTCTCTCAGCTACAAATCAGAAGACATTTTAAAAGGCACTTTCACACTCGATCACCTGACCCCAGGGCCATTAAGTCCCTCTGGGGTTACACCAGGGTGAGTCACCCACAGGTTGAAAATGTGTACTGTATATTGTTTATATTTTTGAATTGCCTTCCTAATAAATAGACACACAGAGATGTTGATGCGTACTGGATATAATACCATAAAAAAGGGAGAGTGAGAGAGAGAGACTGATTGAAGTCCTGAATCCCAAGGATAAAACTACAGCTGTTATGTGTTGTCTACATTTGTCGGCACACTGTCAATACAAAACTATAGAAAGACAAAGTTAAATTTGCTCCAGGTTGACATGATGTGAGTCTGAAAGCAACTAAAGATTTTTTTTAAACTTATAATATATTATATATGTTTAAGGAGAAAATGTATATGTTGGATCAGATTAATACTGACCTCTTGGCTTTTGTGCATCACTGGTCCTGCTTGGGCCGCAGGTCTTGCTGTTAAGGTGGAAGATAGCAAAAATGATGCTACTCATGAGTCATGATCATAAGTCAATAGTACATATTGTACACATGTAGCATAGGTTAACACACACCACAATTTGTAACACACACACACACACACACACACACACACGCACGCACGCACGCACGCATGCACGCACACACACACACACACATACACAAACTCATAATGTTATATTTATTTTTCGAAAGAATTTAACTTCCTGTTGATTTAGCCATTTTAATTAGGAAGAAAACCCGGACTGGAGCCGTGGACCAGGATCCTGATCTTCAAATAGTCAAATTAACAGGAAGTTATTTTTGCTAACATGCTCTATAAAAGACTGAGTTTACAACGCAGAACACAATTATGTCTGTACTTAACATTTATCACATAAGTAAAATGTGTTCGTTCTTTCAGCATTCATGTACTGCAGCCTAATGTCATTTCATACTATGGACGCACTTCAAAGGATTTCAAGGTTAACATTTTGTCACAGTATTATCTTTGATTCAGAATAAAGCAATGTGACAGTTAAACTACAGTACTTGAAAATATTGATTTAAAAGGAATATTTCAACCTTACCCCTTTTTGTACAAATAGTACCCTCCCCCGCCAAATGTCCCTCCTATTACTAAAAGCACGACAATCACTATTGCAGCAATGGCACCACCCGATAAGCCTTCAGTCGGTTTTAGAGTTCCTTTCTCTGGACATAAAAAAACAAGCAAAGAACAGAAGAAAAGATAATTGGTCTACACATTAGTAGAAAGAATCAATACTCTCAGAGCAACATGGTGTTCTATGTCTGACCAATAATGCTTATTCAGTTCAGGTTAGATGAGGTTAAATGCTCCTGGTTTGTTGAACCTAGTGGTGTAGTGCATCAGCTGATGCACAAGTGATTCTATTGTATGGTTGATTCCTACTACTTTTAATTAGTGTGGCCAGATTATATAATTCTCCAACTATACTTATTTATTCTGTATAAACCTTTAAATGTGGGTCCCTGTGACGTCATGTGGTTCAATACATCATCATCATACAATACATCATCATCATACTTTAAGACTCAAAGCTTGAAATTGTCGGTCCAACCACACTCGCAATTAGCTGTTCTGTTAGTATAGGCCTACTCTGTGGTGGTTAATATAAACCATAAGGTGTTGTGGCACTCCATCCTACATTTAAGTGAGGGAATCTCACTACTGTATGTGTGAATACGTTTTTCTCCTCAGTGGTTTCACTAATCTTATTTGCACATGGGTACACGTTATCACTTTCTTTGTGAATATTTGTGAATTCTGCAGGATTTGGTAGTTACTGCTCAACCCAGCTACAGTATACACAGGTACACACAATGCCACATAACATAGAGAAGAACGGCAGCAGTACAGTCAGTGCAAAAGGTATGAAGGAGTTTGATGTGGGCTCTTTTTTGGAGCTCTTTTCTTGGTCTGCTGTTTTTTCCCCTCAAACCTCTTTTCCAAAAATAGCTGATGTAGATCGGCTATTTTCGGCAAATGGTCCCCCCAGAATAGGGATGAGGTAAAATAATAATAATAATAATAATAATAACAACAATAATAATAATGCAAATCTATTCCATCATTTGCAGTACCTACTGTACTAAGATACAACTGAACCTCACCTTTGACGGATAGCTTGTGGGCAGTAGATTTAGATGCATTTCCAGTAACATCATTATTAGCTATGCAGATGTAATCCCCACTGTCACTGAATTGCACGATCTTGTTGAGTACAGGAGAATACCCTTCCAACTGTGTTCCATTGAATGTCCAGCGGTAACTTGGAATTGGTACAGAGTCAGCAGAACAGGTTAATGTTAACTGCTCTCCCTTCTCTATTTCAGTTACACCGTCAATTTGAACATTGCCTGGTCCATCTGAAACACAAATATTATAAGCTAATACTGTAATATGACGTTATGGTCAAAGTTTTAGGACGAGAAATTACACAGATCTAGGCCTGTATAAATTATCTTTGCAAAAACAGTTGGGTAACATGAGAATATAAAGAAATATTCCGATATGCAAAATCTTTGCCCGTCTGTCTGCCTGTGTGTGAGTGTTCATGTATCTTGAGAACCGTCCGACTGACTTAAAACTTGACACACGCAGTAGCCTATAGTAGATTAACCCCACATTTAAGTTTTACTTAGGTTAACTAAAACGCACACACGCACGCACGCACGCACGCACGCACGCACGCACACACACACACACACACACACACACACACACACACACACACACACACACACACACACACACACACACACACTTTATAGTTAGATGTACCAGTGAAAGATGATATGACTTAAAATGTATAGTACTGTAAGAATTGTTTATACAAATATTTAAAGCAGCACTATTTGTAACTTATACAGCATATAGCATATTATGTCCCACATAACTATTGCAAAAAAGGCACAGTGGCACAGATTCATATACAAAAGGATGCTAAAATGATAACGCCAAAAAGGCCAGGGCATATTTCTATTGAGGTCCTGTGTATTCATCGAGGTAGGAACACGGTAGGAACATGGCAGAAACATCAAACAGAAGATTCCTATATCGATTGTTTCACCGGGGTATGGCCCACCCCTTAGTAGTCTGTTGTGTGCTGTTGTGTGGACTGCACGTTCTTGTTTAGAAAGTGGGCAGTGTGGCCAAAATAGAAGACTAAACGATGCCTTTTAATGGTCAATTCCAAGCCCACACAAGTGTAAGCAGAGAGGGTAAACAGCCCGAAAGTAAGACATTTGCGTGACATTGTAACAAAGTGTCATGCGTTGGGCCAGGGTACATACCAAGCTCCTTCCAACATGGAACTACTTGCAACCATTATCCCAAAGGGCAGTTTCAAGGAGTTGCATTGGCGTGGACTGGCCTAAAACTATTTTGGTCTGGCCTTTTTATTTTTTACCTTACTTTACATTTTTACTTAAACTGTTGTATTTTTAAAGTATTTTAATGAGGGTTAAATTTACTTTAGTAAAATAAATAATAATAATAATAAAAGAAGAAGAATATAATCACTGGATGATACTTACAGTTCACCGTCATGGTGTAGTTATCATCCTCATAGTTGATAGGGTTACTGACATTGCACAAGTAGTTTCCGCTGTCTTCTTTCTTCACAGCACTGAAGGACAGCACTGTGTTATTGTCCTGAAGAGTGATGAGTGGTAGTTGACTGGTCAGGATCAGAGGTTGGCCGTCCTTCATCCAGACTCTGATAAGGATGGATCCTTCAGCATCACAGGTTAATGTGATTGGTGTTCCCTCAACTGGTTTGTCTTTTGATGGCGTGATAACGACACCAGATATCTTCTCTGTTGATGAAACATAAATATTTTAATTTCAGTATTTTACCACTCCATTCTCAAATTGCATATGATTTTTGTTTGTATACTTTGGTAAACTATTAATTGACTATGCTTTTGGACAAATCATGTATTAAAAAACAGTATTGTGAGTATTGTAATTAAGAAAGCAGGGTTATTTTATGTTCCCATGGTACAGTAGGGGGAAGCGGAAGGCTGCCTCACACAGATAGCCAGCACGACTGTATAGTTGCCAGCCCACGTGCGGTGACCACCGCGAGCTCACCATAAGTAGCCAGCCCGCTAGCTCAATGTTTTCCACAATGGAAACAGTGTGGAGCTTCAGCGTGGGTGCTGACCATCACACAAGGCTACAAGCTACAGTTCGCTCGACAACCGCCCATGTCACAACGAGTGATCTTCACTCATGCGACGGGGCAGGCAGCAGACATTCTGCGGGCAGAAATACTTTCCCTCATAGGCAAGAACGCTGCCAGAGTCGCACCGGCTTTTACAGCTGTTACTTCCTGGTGAAGAAGGGGGAGGGGGATTCTTTACTGCAATCTCTCCGCCAGGGTGACTGGTTTACCAGTATTGACCTGAAGGACGCATACTTCCACGTGCCGATTTATCCGCCTCACAGGAAGTTCCTGAGATTCGGTTTCGAGGGAAAGGATTACGAATACATGGTTCTACCATTCGGGCTATCCCTATCATACGTGAAATGCACAGACGCCGCTATCATGCCCCTGCGATCACAAGGGGTCTGCATTGCAACGTTTTTGGACGATTGGCTAATCTGTGCAGTATCACCAGAGGAAACAGCGCTCCACACTACACAGCTTATCCTCCCTAGGCTTCTCTCTGAACCACAAGAAGAGCATCCTGGTCCCAGCCCAGACGATAACCTATATAGGCATCGCTCTGGACTCCAGATCCTCGACAGCGAGACTGAGCGAAGACAGGGTGACCACGTTCAAGCGGTGCACCTCCCTGTTCAGGGTGGGCAGCCAGCAGGATTCGGTTCAAAGTGTGCCAACGCATGGCTGGTCTTATGGCCTCAGCCATTGCTCTAACTCGCCTGGCCAGGCTCCACATGAGACCATTTCAAGCCTGGATGAAGTCTTTGAGGGTCCCGGACGAGCACACACACCACAGAGTTCTGATCACACAAGAATGTGTAGACACACTCCAGTGGTGGAGATCCCACGACACCACGCTTCAGGGCAGGGCGGCCAGTGGCATTTGGGACCAGAGCCACGGATCTCGCCACATCAACTATCTGGAGTTGCTGGTGGTGCTGCTAGCATTATGCCCTTTAAACATTAGTCTGAGTGATCCCATAAGGGCATGTTCGCCGTTGAAGGACGGGATCAGCCCGGGAGGTTGCTCTCTCTCTCTCGTGATAATGAAGGAAGTGTATGAGTCTCACTAGCGTGTTCTGAGACAAACATTCAGGTTCAAATAACTGGAGGTTATGTAATAACCGTGGTTATTTAACCAATGTTTGTGATGAACACACCAGATCGCTTGTGTAAAGCAGAAGAAAAGGGTGATCTGGGGTGAGGATCACACAAAGAGCCTAAGGTCTTAAAGAGACCTTGTGAGTTTATGGAAATGTTTCTGTATAAATGATAATCAGAGATGATTCTCACTAGCGTGTTCGTCACAAACGTTGGTTAAATAACCACGGTTATTACATAACCTCCAGTTATGCAGCAAATTCAGAAAGAAACTACTGAATCTAACCCTGGCTGTAATTCAGATCCTGCAGACCATTAGCAAGACGTTCAGGATGTTTTAAGTAGCTTCCATCACTGAACAGAGAGTGTATGATCATAGCCTATAGTATACTGTACAACAGTACAACAGACACAACACAACAGTACAACATATAAATACTCTACTTACTGTAGATCATCATATTCGTAGATCCGGCCAACGTTGATCCTCCAGCAATAATAAAACTGACTCTGTATTCTCCACTGTCATTAGACATGAGATTTCTGAGCTCCAGTGATACAGGAGGAGATGTGTTCAATGTGACCCTGTTTTCATATCCTGGTCCAACACTTGCTGGACCAGCACTAGTTGATTGTATTATTACCTCCATTTCACTACTTTCACTAATAAAAGTCCATGATACAAATACAAATGGTTGATTGACTGTTGTGATGAACATCACACTCCCTCCCAATGTTTCATTCAGTAGATTGTCAGGTAGAACATCTGCTCCGTGGCTTAAACCTGGAGGAGATAGTTACAGGTTTTGGCAGGATTCTGACAAAGTGCACATGTAAAATGAGCTATTATTGGTACAATCTTTAGTAAGTAAAGTATTTGAAGTCTGTATAGGAACTCTTAACTTGTCAAATGCTATAACAGCATACATTTCTTTGCCTTTACAAACAAGGGAAAAACAGGATGTACATGTATGTGTTTTATTTTATTGTTAAAGTGAAAAGTCCTCACCTGAGAGCAATGCCAGGAAGAAGGTCACCATGTACATTCCCATTACAAAATGCAGTCTTGTCATTCCATGTAACCTTTGATATCCACCACGCTAAACAGTGATACAAAGTCGACATCACCTGACCGCATTCTGGATGTCTGTCTATTTATTGTCTGATAGCAGGAACCTTTATTATTGTTTGCACGTCAAAATGTTGAGAACTATTAGGGAAGTAACCTAATTAGGGAAGTAACCTAAGCAGGAACTTTTGTTATTGTTTGCACGTCAAAATGTTGAGAACTATTAGGGAAGTAACCTAAATTAAACAAATACAAATGTGTTGCAATGTGTTGTGTCTGTTCATATTTTCTTAAAGGGCTATTTCACTTTAAAAATAACTTTTGGTATTTTTTATCGTCTACTTTTATCGCCTTTTTGTGAACACCCTATAGACAGTTTTTAAGTTCAGTATTCAGTATTTAGATATTTTATATTTAATTTAGCCCCCTTCCAATACAAACCCATTGTAACTTCAAACTCCATTTTAACCATAGCGACAAAGAGAGAGTCAACCAGGTGCTCGATGGAGGTGCAATAAAAGTAAAAATAAAGTCGACTGGTGCTACAATTAAAGATCAGTGGGACTGGAATACTAGGTATGCCCTGATGAAGACTCCTGTGAGTCGAAACAGCTGGACCTCTGCTGTTTTTTTACTTTTCTAAATAAAGTACCTTGATTTTATCCACCCTCTCCTCATTTTTAAACCATTTTGAGTGCTCAGATTTTTTCTAGTATCCATTTTAACCATGATAGATTAATCGAAAACACTCTTCCTTGGTTCTGGTGACTATAGTGCTCTCCTAATAAGTGAGGTTCCCGTGTTTTTTCAATTAGCCTACTTTTTAATTCATGTTTATGTTTTTTGAAAAATCATATACCAGACCAGTAAGACGCCTCGAGAAGCCCTAAAGGGCGAGGTCGCATCTGCCTGGGTGACAGCATGACTGCTGGGCGAGCGTTGGCACTTTGGGATGGGGGGTCAGATCAACATTATGGAATGTCAGAACAGGTCAGCTGCATATATGGAGATCTAAGGGTGGCAGCGGGGGCAGTGTCTTGAGTGTACAGGGTTTGATGATGGCCCAGGTACTGGTAGGACCGGGCCTTATCATTTTCGGGCCTGTTGAAAACTCTAGTTTTTGCTGGCTGCCGGGCGCGGCTGCAATTTGGGTCAGGCCCGTCTGGAAGACATCGAAGAGGAAGGACGGGTGGGGAGGGATCAACATATGGAATGTCAGAACTGGTCAGCTCCATATGTGGTAATCTGGGGGTTTGAGGTTTGAGGTCAGATGTAGAGTTGCTGGCCGGCTCCATATATGCAGATCTAGGTGATGCTCCAGTCTTCTTCATGTATGGCTATCCAGCGTTTGATGAGGTCAGTGTCATGATCTTCATATAATGGAGACGGCCATATATGTAGCGTGTCACGAGGCATGATGGACTGACGACCATATATGGTGGCGTGACGGAGGTTTACATAGTAATCTGCGACCTACAGTCGCAATTAAAAATACATTTAAAAAGTAATTGAAAAAACAAGGGCACCCTACGTATTAGGAGGACATGGCTGGGTTTCCCAAAGGGAACATGCGTATATAGCGAGTGGGTATGTGGTTCTTATAGGGGCAGTCTTCCACAACATGTCCCTTCCACCATGAGCATGGATATGCCATGCATATACTGTATGTGCCACGCAACTTTCCTTATAAGGCGCTGAAATGAAGTGCGGTGCTACGATGTGTGTGAAATAATGCTGACAATTAACTATCTGACTGCACACACCCTTGCTTTACCCCCTTTTTAAGATCTAGCTATATATATCATTATTACTCACAGGTATTCAGGCATTAGCAGAGATCCAGACATCTTGTTGAAATATCATATCTTGCTTATTCTTTTTTATAGTAACTTGTGCTGCCCAAACACGCGTGTGCTCTCTCTCTCTCTCTCTCTCTCTCTCTCTCTCTCTCTCTCTCTCTCTCTCTCTCTCTCTCTCTCTCTCTCTCTCTCTCTCTCTCTCCCCCCTCTCTCTGTCTCAAAATGCAGAGCATGGTCGAGTGACTGAGTGTGGCAGCCAAGTCTATGGACTTTTAATGTTTGTCTTATTCATGACACCCCGTGACATCATATGACAGCCAAGTTAATGGACTTGTGGACTGTGCGTGCCCCCAAAGGCGCCCCTCACTTCACACAAGTGTGATTTTTGAGGGGCGCTAGCCCCTCCTATGTCCATCTTTGAGGGGTTGTGTAAACACACATTGTATTAACACAAACAATGAATGCCATTGACAATGAATGGACAGCTTTGAGTGTTAGGTGTAAACACAAACATTGAAGACGAAGGTGAGGACGCAAATTGTGATTGGCCGGAATGAGATGATATACTATACAGCTTTTGTCCCCACACGTCTCAATATTTGCCATTGACAATGAAAAGAGAAATTGGGTGAAATGTCCACCAAATATGCCGTAAATTTGTGGCAACACAAACATTAAATACCATTGACAATGATGGGAAAATGTACGTCATATGTAGACGAGCAAATCGGCTAACCTATCACATACATTCAGTTCAATGAAAGGAGAAATTAGGTCATATATGCCTCAAATATGACCTAAATCTTGTCCCCCACACGTCTCATATTTGCCATTGACAATGAAAGGAGAAAATAGGTCAAATGTCAGCCAAAAATGATGTAAATCTGTGTAAATGCCATTGACAATGAAGGGAAAATGTACGTCATATCATATGTAGACGAGCAAATCCGCTAACCAATCACAAAAATTCAGTTGTTCATGAGATGATGTATAATGATCGCCCCTCACTTGAGTTTGTTGAGGGGCCCCTCCTATATACAGCTTTTGTCCTCACGTCTCAATATTTGCCACTGACAATGAAAGGGGAATTCAGGTCAAATGTCTGCTAAATCTTGTCCCCACACGTCTCAATATTTGCCATTGACAATGACAGGAGAAATTAGGTCAAAATTCATTAAACGCCAAAAACATTAAACTCCATTGACATTGAAGGGAAAACGTACGTAATATGTTGGCTAACCAATCACATGTCGGTGGGAGCGCTTGGCCAATAAAAGCGCTTAAGCGCTTGGCCAGAATATATCAAAGCTCAGTCTACTCTATATCATCTCAATACTGGCCAGTATGAGATGATGCATGATGATGTATGATGACAAGAGCGCCCCTGACTTCACACAGGTGTGATTTTTGTTTTACATATAGCTCATGAAGGAAAAAACACATTATCTCTAAACATTAGAATATAGCATGAGGCCAATCCAAAAAATATTTATTATACAGAAATGTTAATGTTAATTTTGTATTTGAGTTGGCTGGCCAATCAAGCACAGTAATAACATGATGATCAGCACATCTGTGGCCAAGTCCTATACTGAAAAGGGAAATTAGCATCTCCATAAAGCTTGTCAACTATGGAAGCATGAATTGTTATAGTCTCTTGGTAGATGTCAGCTGTGTTGATTTCCACTGATCGACTGTGGAAACTTCACACTGAACTTCAAGCAACTTGGATTCAGTGCTTCTCACTCTTACTCCAGATCCTCTGTGACCTTGATTTACAAATTAATTGCAAAATCCAAGTTGTTTGAAGGTGTCATGGGTGCCATCTCTCCATATGTCACTAACCCTAACCCTAGCCTGACAATGGGCTCACATATATTACACCACTAGATGGTGAGATGGTGCATATTTTCACACGATTGAGGTCTGCAGGGGCAGTGCTATAGGTACAGTTATTTATTTCCTCAACACAACATGATTGTGTCACTTTCATCTTTAACCGCCAAGCTGAACAGAAGGTTGAGCGATGAATTCCTTACATTTGATTTGTATGCTTCCAGTATTTTTGTCTTTTACAGGTAAGCACCTTGAACTGAGTACTGAACGATTAGCAATGTCTGATTACATTGCCCAAATTGCCTCTTAATAAATAGCCATGTAACCTTTTAGTAATGAAATGTAATACTGGGTGCAAGGAAACTGAAATGCTTTAAATCCAGAGAAACTCTGACAAAGGTTTAATAAATTATCACCCTGATATGCAATGTAGTGTACACTGTATGTTTCAAAAAAGTGCACTGCTCTAACTCTAAAAAAGACAAACCTACAGAGCCCCAGAGTGGCCATGTTAAGAAAAAAAATGTATCTTGTTTGAACAAGATATTATCTCGATTGAACGAGATATTATCTCGCTTGAACGAGATATTATCTTGTTCAATCGAGAAAATATCTTGTTCAAACGAGATAATTTATTTTTCTTACCATGGCCACTTTAAGAATTGTCAATCTCATCACAATGTTTTACTCTTCATGCAACAACACAGACAACACAGACATGAATCATGCATTTCATTATGCAGGATTAAGTTGTATTCTGTATTTAGCTTAATTATAGCTTTAAATTGTAAGCAATAGTTCAGTACCATTTTGTCATCATAATCATATAGTAGGCCTATATGGGCTACAATAACACGTTAATTATAGCTATTATCCATGCCAGAAATACATAAATAATTCACATGTTCATTATCTCTAATGGTTTATAAACAAAGATAGCTTATCCTAATAGCATGTGTGACATTAATGTACACTTTTAACAGAACGTTATTATTGCTTAACCTGTAACTATCTCCTCCAGGTTTAAGCCATGGAGCAGATGTTCTACCTGACAATCTACTGAATGAAACATTGGGAGGGAGTGTGATGTTCATCACAACATTCGATCAACCATTTATATTTGTATCATGGACTTTTATTGATGAAAATAGTAAAAGTGTACTAATAATAAAATCAACTAGTGCTGGTCCAGCAACTGGACCAGGATATGAAAACAGGGCCACATTGAACACATCTTCTCCTGTATCACTGGAGCTCAGAAATCTCACGTGTAATGACAGTGGAGAATACAAAGTCAGTTTTATTAATGCTGAAGGATTACCGATTACCGGATCTACGAATATGATGATCTACAGTAAGTAGAGTATTTATATGTTGTAATCTGTTGTACAGTAGTCCTTACCCGTTCTGAATATATGAACAGCAAATGATGTTCGCCAGATGGGGCAGTAGAGAGTACTCTCTACCATTTTGTCACAGACAGACAGAATGACTGAGTGACATGGTGCATTAATAGATAGATACTAGGCTATGATCAGTGTGATCTGTTCAGTGATCTGTTCAGTGATCTGTTCAGTGATGGAAGCCACTTAAACACCTTGAATGTCTTCCAAATGGATCTGAATTACAGCCAGGGTTGGATTCAGTAGTTTCTTTCTGAATTAACTGCATAACGAACAGATATTTTTAATTGTGAGTTCAAACACTGAATGACTGAATGTTTTGTGGAACTACAGTAACAAAAGCCTTCAAATTTCACTCGTGTTCATTACAACAACATCATTTGTAATAGGCTGATAATAACATTACTGAATTGATTTTCAACTTCTGCATTCACCATTTTACGTTAATGAGGTGCTTCAAGTGAAAACCATTATCTTTTTCATCAATAGCACCAGTCTCCAGTGCAGACATAAATCCCAAAACAGCAGACTATGTGGAGTTCAATGACACAGCAGTCCTCACCTGCTCTGTCTCCTCTGGTTCCTCCCTCTCTTACTGCTGGTTCAATGGCAGCTCTGAGGTCACAGCCAGTGAGGGAGTTCAGCTTGGTGATGGAGGCTCCACTCTCACCATAGTCAATGTGACCCGTTATGACCAGGGACCGTTCACGTGTCATGTGTTCAATCCCATCAGTAATCATACCAGTGAACCAGTAGAGCTCAACATCAATTGTGAGTTATTAACCTGCATGTTTAACTTCCTATCTTGATTAAGTTGGTGTAACATATTTAGATGGAGACAATTTACTGTATGTCTCACACTGCTTTTTAGTGCTCTTTGCTGAACAGTTGCTTTGTTATTGTCTCCGCCAGGCCGGGGCAGCCAAAGGCTGGACGACCAAAGGTCAGGGAGTATGTTTTTACTCCAGTCTGTCTGCCAGTCAGTCAGTCAGTCAGTCAGTCAGTCAGTCAGTCAGTCAGTCAGTCAGTCAGTCAGTCAGTCAGTCAGTCAGTCAGTCAGTCAGTCAGTCAGTCAGTCAGTCAGTGAGCAGCTAATCTCCGGTAATGACGAATGGACATAATTAGTCAAGCTTTAGTCAAGTCTTTAGGCAGTTTGCTATAGGGAATTCATTTTCAATGAAAGGTGAGTGCAAGTCAAGGTCTATGAAGCAGGTAGGAACACGCACGCATGCACTTAGTAAGGCACACAGTCACACACACAAACCCTGTCATAGGCCATAGGGCCGTCAACAACAACGCAACATGCAGAGAAACGCAGCGTCCCTGTTATTCCTCGTTTGAGTTTGACATCCCTTATGGCCTTATATCCCTTTCACGATACTGATATCGCCCATGTTCATATCAAGATCATGATACGATAAAGATATATCGTGTAGCACAAATTTGCATGCCCTGGATAGGCAACCTGGCCCGGTGGAGACCTGCACTGCAAAGAGCTCAGTTTTCTAGTTGTCTTTTGGTTCTGTCTTTGTCTGGCAGCTTGTGTTAATGTATAACAACTTAACAAGGTTTCAATTTTTAAATATGAATACTAAATACTTGCTCTTCTTCAGCTACAGTTGGTTGTCTAATAGTATGTACTGGTGGCGTTTCTTTTGCTTGTGTGTGTTATGCAAATAATCTACAGTTGGCCCAGAAAACACTACAATGAAGGTTTCCCCTTCAAAAGACTACTATGAAGATGGGTCAACCCTCAATCTGAACTGCTCAGCTGACTCCATGCCTACTGCCCTGTTTGACTGGTTTCTGAATGGAAATATGCTCAATATTCCTGGACCAGAACTAATAATGAACTTAAATATTGGTCAAAGTGGTAACTACAGCTGTCAGGCCTTTAATAGCAAGACTCTGAGATATCACATGTCTGAGGCCTCAGTTGTCACTATTCTGGGTAAGTGGAAAGAATGTGCATTAGACAAATATGAAACTGCTATTTAAGCATCTACAAGACAAAGGGACAGTAGATTGATCCAGATGAGGCTAACTACTGTTTGGGATGTTGCTTTTGTTGTTTGTGATAATTGAAGGCTTTTGTGGTGACTCCATTTCAGTTATTCAGTGTTTGAATTTGAATAAAATAGGTTCCAAATCTCTGTCAGTATTCGATCAAAGACACTGCAAATAAATACTTCAATAGAATATTTACAGTGATACCCAAGCCATGCTTTATGCTAAAGTATCTGTGAAACACTTTTGTTGTTGATTTACCAAACATGGATTAAGATAGTAATCACAATATTATTTCCATACTATGAATTGTTGACTCCGAGTCCTACTGAATGACCAGTAATTTAATATTATTTACCAAAACATTCAAACAAATATCATATGCAATGTTGGAATGGAGTTGAATGGCGTGGTAAAATACTGTATCTAAAATATTTGTGTTTCTTTAATAGAGAAGATATCTGGTGCATTTATCAAACCATCACCACAAGACCAACCATTTGAGGGATGGCCATTCACATTAACATGTGAATATGATGCTAAAGGATCAATCTCTACCAGAGTCTGGATGAAGGATGGCTTGCCTCTGAACCTTAGCAATGGCATCACTCTTCAAGACAATAACAAAGTGTTGTCTTTCAGTGCTGTGAATGAAACAGACAACGGAGAATACTTGTGCAATGTCAGTAACCCTATCAGCTCTCAGGAGGTTGGATACAACATGACGGTCAGCCGTAAGTATCATAATATAATATAGTATCATAAATTGTTTTTGTTTGTTTCTTTGTTTCTTTGTTTATGTCTTCATTCATTACTAGAATGTACTTTCTGAGTGATGATAGCAATTCTTATAATTATTATACAGACTGTAACTTTCCTCTTCTACCCCAGATTTGAACCCTGTTTCCTGCAGACATATTTACCATTGAGCTAATAGAGCCAGCCTGCTTTCTCAGGGGATAAATTTAATCTTGTCCATCAGGTCAAACTTTGTGTCAGATCCTGTGCCTACGTGAGACAAGACCTTTGATACTGTATCTAAATATTTCAACAGAAAAGCAGGGGGACAAAATACAGTTAGTGTCCTTGAGCAAGACACTGAACCCCTAATTGCTCAGACTGATGTGCTGGTTGGTGCCTTGAATGGTTTAATACACCATCTGTGTATGAATGTGTGCGTGAATGGGTGAATGTGGTGAATGTAATGCACAATCTATGTAAAGTGCCTTGGATAAAGGCACTATAATATAAATGCACCATTTACCATTTATTTAAAATAGCTTTTTATTCAGTAAGAATCCATAGATGCTATTGATTTGCTATATACTATATAGTTATTATAAACAATACTTACTGTACTATCAGACAGACAGACAGACAGAAAGTCAGACAGACAGACAGACAGACAGACAGACAGGTACAACAAGTATTGCGTTAAAGGATAGGGGCATGCATTCCCAAATTGTACATAAACTAGTACAAACAGTCCTTAAAAGTAAAGTAAAAGATGATGAAAAAATTATTCCACATTTAGACATGGCAGTACCATTGGCTACCTCATTCACAACATTCTTTACTGCATTCTTTAATAAAGAATGTCCTAAATCCTACCCTACTTAAAAAAACGAGAATCATCAGGTTAGGCCTGATTCATCTGTGAGCAGATTGGGAGATTTAAGATTGGATCTATGAACACATCATTCTCTAGGTCGTCCTCAGACGAGCCCTCCATTGTCGCTTCTAGTCATCCTGGTTCTCCATACTTCTGGCCAGTTCTTTGGTACTTTACGCTCCTGCGTCGTTCTTGAGTACATCCACGTAGTGTGGGACGTCCTCGTAATCATGCCTGTGTGTTGGTTCCCACAGCACCTTGATGTCTTTGGCAGTGTCCTGCTAGTCTCATTCTCCTGGCTGCTACTTTCTGGCTCACCCTTGGTATTCCCTCATCTTATTGGTAACATACACTCTGGCTGATGTTAATTACTGCACGCAACATTCTGGTGTAGCATCCGTCAAGAGACTTCTGCAGGGTTGGCTTCAGGGTCCACCATTCACTGCTGTATAGAAGAACAGACTCCACCGTTATGTAGAAGCTGAGTTTGATTTGACGCGGGAGGATGGAGTTCCATACACTGATCATGCCATTCAGGTAGCCTGGTTAATAAACCAGACCGAATCAGCCGCTGGCAAAAAAAAATTGCCTGCCGGCGGATTACGGTCTGGAGAGGCTCAATTGTACGCCCATTTCCTACACCAGAGAAATGGTTCGGGCAATCGTGACACGGTATGCAATATGGGCGGGCTTTGGTACAGTGACTTTCAATGCTTGAGACCTTTGACTGACAGTAGCTCTGACCAATTGCGTCAAAGAGAAAATGTTTAAACCCGCCCCCCGGGAAACAAGATCCATACACAGCCTCTCCAGACTCAAATACCACAAGTGTGATTTGAGTCTGGCTTATTAGCCAGGCTACCATTCAGGGCCCTCCATGCAAGTGCCTTCCTCACTTTCAGGTCTTGCTCGGTTGAGTTGACCCATGAGCCCAGGTGCCCAGGTACTTGAAGTCCTTGACTTCCTTCAGCACAGTGCCTCCTGTTGTTGTCAGAGGTGGATGTTCTGGTGAGATGTTGTAGATGATAACCTCACATTTCTGTCAAGACTACTTTGGGGTGTTGTCTCGACCTCCTTGTGTTAGAGTGAAGCCAAGTTCCTGCTCTCGTCCACTGATGGCCTTCCTGAGTGAATAGTACATGACTATGATGAAGAGGAAGGGGGCTAGGGTGTGCCCTTGCATTACCCCGGCCCGGATGTCAAACTCCTTGCTGTTGCCATCTGGGGTTACCACCTTGGCCCTTGTTCCTGCATACATGGCTTAATTCTATCGGCCTGAGTAATTTGGGTGGGACACCGTAGGCATTAAGGATCTTCACCATCGTGCCTTTGTGGATCGAGTCAAATGTGTTTTTGAAGTAGATGAAGCAGAGTACAGTCAAGTTGTACTTTTTCACCTCCTCAATCATTTATAACAATCTTAGTGCCAAGATCTGTGCTACGGTAGTTCTCCCCTCTCAGAAGGCATTCTTGATCTCCCTCAGGTGAGGGTTGATGCATGTCGTATCCTGTTTAGTATAATTCGATTGTAAACCTTTGCAGTGATACAAATCAGGCTTATGCCTCATTAGTCATTGATTGATTGATTTTTATTGATTTAATTTGGAGATATAAAAAAGAGCACATAGAGCACTGTATTGATATACAGTCAATGCATCACGAGGATGAAAACATTTCGGTTTATTTCCATTGCGGTCCTCAAAAAGAAAAAAACATATCATGAGCCATTTTCTTTAAATATAAAAGTGCCAACAATGCATTTTTACCCTGTACATATATACATCCACTATAAAGTTCACAGTTTATCATAAAGTGCTATAACCTATTATTAAAGTGCATAAACGGCATGCATTAACCATTTGAAATCATTCAGCAGCAGGGCAAGGGGAATATATGTAAAGTGCCCAAGTACACTAGTATTATCTGATTAACTAGAACAAAGCGCCCTTTGGGCATGTGCATGCACTGTATGCAGATTTTCAGTGTGTTTAGCACAGTGTTGTGTTATTTATGGAAATAATTGTGTACATGTAGTGAGCAATGAAGGTGTTGTTTTGAGTAGTGGATATGATTGATGCAAAGTTGGTATGCAGAGAATGAGATGGGTATAGTATTAGGTTTTTTTAGATTATATGGTTTATTGTCATAATTGTAATCGCACATCCCAATTGTAATAGAGAACTGTAAAATTTCATTTGGCAGAAATCTGTAGCAAGTAGCAAAAAAGAGAAGTTATCGTAGCAAGTTAGCAACGTATACAAAATCTGAAAGGCCTAATAGTAGTAAAATGCAATGACGTAGTGAAGTAACACACACATGCACGCAAGCGTGCGCGCGCGCACACACACACACACACACACACACACACACACACACACACACACACACACACACAGAAAGTATACTGGTCTCGTGTTGCCAGACTGTTGCCTCCTGCAATTTTCAAATGCTTCATGTTTTAGATTTTACGGGGGCCAGTTTAGAATTGCAGCCGTCCTTAGGTGCCCTTTGAGAGTGGTTTTGAAGGAGTCAAGGGATTCGCATGTCTTAATGACTGTTGGTAGAGCGTTCCACATTTTGGTGGCATAGGAGAGAATAGAATTTAGAAATAACAAAATAATTGTAACAATTATCTTTTCTTCTCCTGTTTCTTGCTTGTTTGTTTTTGTCACATGTTCCAGAGGATAAAAGACCTACACCACCGGAGGCTGGAGGTTTCTCGGGTGGTGTCATTGCTGCTATAGTGATTGTTGTGCTTCTAGTTATAGGGGCATTTGGCGGGGGAGGGTACTATTTGTACAAAAAGGGGTAAGGATGAAATATTTCTATTAAATCAATCATTTCAAATATAGTTTAACACTGCTTTATTATTAATCAATGCAAAAGATAACACTGACAATTTGATTTAATTTAATTTAATTTAATTTAATTTAATTTAATTTAATTTAATTTAATTTAATTTAATTTAATTTAATTTAATTTAATTTAATTTCATTTCATTTCATTCAATTCAATTTAATTTATATCCAACAAAATTGCATGTCATACATTTTATTTTTTTAAAGAAATTTAATTTGTAATCTATCTATTCTAGAATTAAGTAATATTTAAAGGATCACTTTATCATATATTATCATATTTTTTACTTATCTTCATATAAAGTAGGTCCTCATTAAACTCATATAATATGGCACCATGATAATATAATATACCGTGATATAAAAAAGTGTTGTGCAAAGTCTTTAAAGGGCTATAAAAGGCTCACCCTGATCGGTTCAGTTATAAAAACGTGAATCGGCCTGTTATACGATGAGGCTGATTTGAAAAATGTATAGGGTGGGATTTCTTCCTAGTCTAGTGGGAAGGTGCACACACGGTTTACACATGGTCAAACGTTGGAGTGGCTAGCACCGCACAAAAAATAGGCCGAAACATTTGAGGCAGAAGTTCTGCTGTGGCATCCAGTTAGTGTGTGTGCACAGTTTCACGTCGATTGGGTCAACGGTGCCAGAGATTAGCTGTTCATATAGATGGACAGATGTGTGGACACACCCACACACTGACGGATGGACGGACGGACAAACAATATTTTAAATATTGTTTGAAATGACCAAACTTGCCTAAAGACGTCACTGGTAGATAGTCAGTAGACAGAAATGGTGCCATCTTATAATGTAAATATAATTAACCAATTTTATGAACAAATGGTTGAAGTGATCCTTTAAGTAATAGTTTTCTGCACAGGACGTTCCGGAGCAATGGCAGTACGTCTGGCAGTGGTAAGTCTTGTTTTATTGTGTGTGTGTGTGTGTGTGTGTGTGTGTGTGTGTGTGTGTGTGTGTGTGTGTGTGTGTGTGTGTGTGTGTGTGTGTGTGTGTGTGTGTGTGTGTGTGTGTGTGTGTGTGAGCATACTGCATCTCCATGTATTTTGCATATTGTCATGCATGTGCGATGTGTTTTGATGATTATTTTATGACCTGGCTTACTGTATCTCTAAGTGTTATTGTGTGTTTTTTAGGAGATCCATGCCATGCAGGCTCAGAGGAACCGGTAAAAGTGAGTTTAGCATACACAATTTTTCCGGGTTCAAAGTCTGACCTTTTACTACACACACAACCCTTGATAAGTACGGCTGACTAGAAGAGGGCTCAAATCTGTATTGACATTATGGTAGTAAAGCTGGTCAAAGACTGGACACTAACTATGCATGTCCTGTAATAGAAGACAATAAAACAACATGTCATGTTTAACAACCTGCATGTGACTTGCAGTGACTTGACACCTCAATGTCAAGAACTGATCATCTTTATTATATATTTCATACAAACGTGCACAAATACATCCATGATTTATGTTGTCGTCAGACAACTCCAATAACATCTCTTCCTTTCAAATCTTCCTCTAGGAAGTGAACTATGCAGAAATCAGTCAATTCCAGAAGAAGGGCGGTGGAAGCGTCCCACTGGGGAACTTAGGTACCTCACCCACAGAGTACGCCGAGATCCAGGGGAACAGCAGGGCCGGAGGAGGGACAAGGACATCATCCCCTCCTACCTACGATGCTCACATGCACAATGTGAAGAAGTCGGCCCCTCAGCCTGGACAGTTGGCTGGCCCTCCTATAGCTGTTCCTCGGGCAGCATCTCAGGCTGCTGGCCCTGGGCAGCCTGCTGATGACGACTCCACTCTCTACTCTCAGGTTAAGAAGAAGTAAAGACTGTGGAGCAAAGACTATGTGCGGACCATGCACTCCTTCTCTGTAAGAAGTAAAGACCCTCTTAGATGCAGCCATGTGCAATTATGTTTTACAGTCAGCTGAGATGTGCCAAGCTACATCTAGCGAGAGAAATATACACTCCAAAGTTCAGTTTCATTGAAGGTGAATCCTGCGTTTAGCTGGCATACAAGCACATTAGCAGTGATTAACATTGTAGTTTTAGCTTCTATAATTGGAAAATCTTTCAGTGGGCATGATTCTGGCTTGGTTTGTTTGATTTTGGTCCAGTTTTGAGACATATACAAACTTGACTTGACTTGATCTGACTCGACTCGACTCGACTCCAATACAGTAAACGCCTAGATGCATTGCTATTTAAAAAGCATAATTCCAAAGGACTACTTTAAAAGCATTGATGCTTTTGTAGCAAGCAAATTCATTCATTTAACATTACCCTATAAGCCTGCATTCTTTAATCATGCCAAGAACAATTCTGTATGATTCATTTCACATACATAAAATTATATCTGTAACAGTAACCTGCACTGGGCTGAAACTTCAGGTACAAATGTATGGATTGCTACATTGTTTTTTTGTTAATACTTGTATTACCCTTGAAATGGGCCTACTATACAATTTTTCCATTCAATATTACTTGTGATGCAACATATCGTGTCTAATCTGATGGTTCAATTTGTTTCTGTAACTCTGTTACTTCAGAGGACTAAAGAAGAAATCAATGATGTTTTTATTTCAAAGCTTTCTCTGCATAGACCAGATTGGCATCACCAATATGCTGGTCTGGTGTATGGCTTTCTCTGCATAGACCAGATTGGCATCACCAATATGCTGGTCTGGTGTATTGCTTTTTTTGGTGCTTGTCCCCAGCCTATAGTGTTCCTCCCAGTTGCAGGTAGCAAACATTTAATTTGAGAAATCAGTATTTCAGAAATAGTACGTGGATAATCAGAAATAAGATGGGGCTATATTTATGAATACCGCAGAAGTCTCCCATGTTTTCAGCCTTATTTCATTGATTTAGTGCCACAGTGTGTTAAATACTTTTGCCACAATTGTAATGTTATGACTATTTGATACCTGTAAGTGTATTTAAGATTATGTATTCAAGATGTGTTGAAGTGAAGTTAATTTAAGATGTATTTTTTTATAGATGAAAATAATGAAATTGATTAGTGTACTGTACTGTATTGGTAGTCTTGAATGAGACTGCAGAGCCACAAACTGCATTTTGTAATTTGTTCATAGCCGTTATAATAGTTCACCAGCAAGTGTCTATGAAAGTAAAGACGAAGAGATGCTTTATAATCTGTCGTACGACATTGTGCTTCATACACTGAAAATAGACGATATGTGAACTCACAATGCATCGCAGTGCGACCCGTTGTGAGTGTATTTTTAGCATGCCACTCTGTCATGCCACAAAGTGTAAATCATACTGTATGTGTGTGTGGTTTATTGAAGTATGTATGAACTCTGTCCTCCACCCCTTAGTTTATTACTGGAGTTCAAACCACCTGGTAATCTCTGCCCAGTAGTTATACACACTTTTTCAAATGCACTGAAAGAACACGATGCTACAGTATAGCAACTCCAATGCTCTGTTGTCCATTATTCTGAGCCACACAGCTCGATGCCCCTGTTTGCATTCTCGTTTTGTCCACTTATATCTGCTTTTGCACCAATAAATACAATTTTGCTGACGGAAAAGTGGTTGGGGTTTTTCATGTCACATGTCACCAAACACACATGTCCATGATAGAATATTCAGATGCATGAACATTACTGTATGTAGGCAAGTAAACTTCCAGAGTGTAACTATACACCAGAATGTTGCGTGCACTCTGTGCAGCCAGTACTTAACATCAGCAAGAGTGTACATGTTACCAACAAGGTTCTGTATGAGGGAATACCAAGGGTGAGCCAGAAAATAGGAGCCAGGAGAATGAGACTAGTAGGACACTGCCAAAGACATAAAGAACTGCCAGCCAGCAAATTGATGCTGTCGGAACCAACACACGGGCAATGGGCATTGATCACACTAACATGCGTGGATGTACTCAAGAACGACGCAGGAGCGCAAAGTACCAACGAACTGGTTAGATGCATGGAGAACCGGGATGACTAAAAAAAACAATGGAAACATAACTCGTGAATGAGAGGGAAGCTGTTCTACAGTCAGTTAAATCGTGTAACTCGTGTTCAGTAGTCAAAGTGTTTAATGTTTGCTTAGGGCAGTAAATGACAACCTATAAGACTTACGTCTTCTGTCTGAAATAAATACTGCCCTCACTGCGCTCCTCACTTCACACAAGTGTGTTTTTTTTAATATAACAATAACACATTTGAGGGCCAATTCCCAGGCTGATTTTTGTTTCCAGTCTGCTCCTGGGTGTCTTTCAGTCGGCCCATTCAGGGGTCCAGCTCTTTCTAGGGCTCCTGGGCCTCGGCCCAGCATGCCCATTCAGGGGTCCCAACTTTCTAGGGCTCCTGGGCCTCGGCCCAGCATACCCTTTCAGGGGTCCAGCTCTGCCAGAATAGTTTTGCTTAATATCCTTCTATGTATGCATTGTATTGTAGACTTTAAAATGTTTCTTATAGAGGGTAACACAAATGCTTGTTGCAGAGCACAGTAGTAGACAATGGGAACATTATAATGTTTTTTGACCTACACTGTATGTTCTAAATAGGAAAATGATATCTTTAGCTGACATCATTTAAATGGAATTTGATATGTCTATGATATTAATGTAGCTTTAATATTAACAGAGTTTAAAGTGATAATCTAAGATTCCAATGCTATGTCTTGTGGCATTATTGTGGGCACACAATAGTTATTTGTACTTAGTACTCTAACTGTATTATTGAGGGCCCCTCCTATAAACAGCTATAGTGTAGATTCTGTCTGAACACAAACATTAAAATGCCATTGACATTGAATGGAGAATTTACGTCATCTGAGCAAATCGGCTGGGCATGTCGGTGGCCACCCTTGGCCAATAAGGGACCACCATTCTTGATGATGATGTACGATGATTAGAGTGCCCCTCACTTCACACAGGTGTGATTTTTAGACTACTACTAGACTTGAATTGTTTAATTGTGTCAAACTACAACAAAATAATTGTAATACACATGTAACAATAGAGGAACCGTGACCTATGGAATTTATTCTGTTATGCTATGTTCTAGTCTATTCTATTCTGTTTAGAATCTGATTTCCGCATGTTTCTTTCCCACATGTTGAGCATTTACTGGACATCATTGCCAGTCAATTTGTACATTTTATTATTTTATTAATAGGGATGATGATAACACTTCACAGATATGACTTAGAATGCAGTCTCTTTCCGCTTGGGAGCTGATCACTGTTATGTCAACCTTTACCCTGTACCTGTGAGTCAGTGTGAGCCATGCACCATAAATCCAAGGAGTGTTGGTTAATATAACAGAAACATTGATGAAATGTCTTTACCGAAACCAACACCTTTGTTTCCTTGAAAGATTGATTACACCAATGTGAATTGTGAACCAGTACATTGTTATTCCTGGAACAGTGTGCTCACGCAACAGCACACATACTGACTTGAAATGTTTGCTTTTCAATGTTTTGCAGTCGACACAAAACATAAATAATGACTTTCTATAAAGACTTTAGATGATGTCATATCATAACCCAGTGGATTATTTGACAGTCATAGTTTATGTAGCTATAGCTCTTGGCAGAAATCTCAGCCAGTGTTGTATAAAGAAGTAGGCCTACTATAGCAACAGAGGTTAATGATCACACCGACCACTACAGGCTGAACGCTATCTGGTGGTCCTTAATGAATCCTGCACTCATGTCTTATTTTAAACACATTTTCACAGTCGCTCTCCATGAATGCAAAATAATTGTATTTATTTTTAACAGCCTGGTGCCCACGTATTTATCTTCTTGATTCATAAACAAAAAATCACAATAATAAACTATATTAAATGTAGTTTAAAAAAAATAAAAGTTTGTTAACTGTATCTGTCCTGTGTTTCATAACTAATAAAGGTCTATCTATATGAATCTGAAGGATGCTGTATTCCAGTGTAATTGTGCAGATATAAGACCATGGTCAAAGCTGAAGTTTTTACCTGAGGCATCTGCGTATTATATTCTGTCACAGTCTGTGACTTGTGTTATGTTATTTGTGTATCCTGTTTTCATGGTTTTAGTTAGTTAGTGTTTTACGTTGTTACTGTGATGTTGTACTCTGTATTTGTCCTTGTTTCTTAGTTGCAGTTTTGCTTTACACTGTGAACTGTTATTTTGTAGTCTTGTTTTGTGCCTTCCTGTCTGCCCCTGTAGTTCTGTTCCTGTCTTGTCTCACTAGTCCTGTGATTGCCAGTGTTTCCTCCTGTGTCATATTAGTCTCCCAGCCAATCCCTGTGTTGATTTGTCTGTGGTGTTCACCTGTGTCTAGTTTTCCCATGTCTATAAGTTTGCCCTTGTGTGTTCAGTTCCTTGTTCGTTCGTAAAATGTTGTCAGTGGTTTTTTGTTCCTAGTGTTTTCCATCTTCCTAGTGTTTTGCCTTGCTCTCCTCGTACTCCAGTGTATGTTCCTGTTTTTGGTTAATAAACCCCCCTTGCATTCGACCTGCCTGTCCTCTGCCTTTGTCTGCACTTGGGTCCAACACCTGCCTGTCCTGAACCGTGACAATATTCATGCTTAGTAATGGCTACCTTCTATTCCTTTCAGTTCACCTTTCAGCTGTAGGCTACACCTCTATATCTAACCTAAATAAAATGTGATCCTGCCTTAGCTACCCTCCTTGTCTGAACTCTGAAGTCACCTGGACATGAAGATTGAGAAACATCAGGTTCAAGACCTGTATTATAACTCCCACCACTAGATAGAATTTCTATCTTGCTCTCTAAGTTCAGTGACAAAGACCTCTTCAGGTCAAAACTGTGTACTTTAATAAATTCACTCTGGGTGCATTGTGTGAGAATGTTTTCCTTTTTTTAGTATTCTGTTTTTATGCAGCACCTGTTCAAATTCTATTCAGATGTGTGTGCATTTCTTTGGACTGTAAATGATACATTAAGTAACCTTTAAGTTCAAATCTATAGGCCTGCCTTGAAAAAAGAACATAAGTCCCTTCAGTCTACACTCTACAGTATATATGAGGAGTCTGTGCTTAAGAGGACAATGATGTTGCAGTGGGATCTCACTGTTACTTTAGATTTGCGGAGAGAGTGAATTTCTTGAATTGCCTTCAGTGGTGTAAATATCGACAGACTGTGCAACCAGTGCAGCGACCAGTGCATGGGGCCCAGACGCCATGGGGGCCCATGAAGGAAGAAGAAAGAAAAAAGAAAAGCCAAGGCCATCCAATTTTCTCTACCGAAAACCTGCATGCGTGCTCGAGTATAGCATGCGTGCTTATGTGGATTTGCTTAGAGCTAAAGCGGCCCCTCCTCCTCACCCAGTCTGGCAGTGAGTTTAAGTGTTATTTAGCACCAATCAGGCAATCAAACAGCGAAAGTAGCCGATCTACATGCTGATACGTGCTCCTCTGTCCCACGATACATGTAGGCTATGCTATGCGTCTCTGTGTACATGAAACAAAATATTCACACAGGGGCCTTGTGAAATGGCGGTATATCGAAATGGCAGTATGTCGAAATGGCGTTATGTCGGAATGGGGGTATGTCGAAATGGCGTTATGTCGAAATGCCGGCATGTAACCCTTGTGGTTGCATTGGAGATTCCTCTACTAACATCCTAAACCACACCCGGCCGGCACAGTATGAGGCCATAGGGACTGTGTGATATTGTGCGGGGCATGATATACTTTATTGCAAGTTAATTTACAAAGAGGGCATTACAAGGACATCCAGTCCATTTACTTTTGACTTACTCTGAGCTCTTTATCAGTGCTTCGTAGATTGATCAGTGATTCATAGATTGAGCAATGCTTCAGCTTCACTGCTTACTAGTTCAGTGGCTTTATCCAGTTGGATGACAAACTGAAAACATGGTTTTCACTTTTTTAACTTTTGTCTTTGTTGTGAAATGGATGACTGTAAATGTCAGCTGGACTTCTGCCTTCTGAAGTCACCATGGTAATATTTTGAAATGAGGAAATAGATGATTGTGTTTTGCTCTTTCATCTTAGACATTTCCCTATACTCACACTGACAGCTATGTTAACTTCCCCATGGTATTTGAAAGGATGCTGAGGCATTGTTTGTACCGTATATGGAAATGTATCCAAAACAGTTTAACTGATATATTAATTTAATAATTATTTACTGATGACTGTGGCCTAAGTACACATTCACACATATGGCATAGAGACACAAGGCATACATTTTTGGCAGTATATATTTGGATTGATTTTGGTTGGTTTATTTGCCAAAAAAGCAATACATTCTAATTCAATAAAATGCTTGTGTTTGGCTATTACATACATGTAAATGGTAAATGGTGCATTTATATAGCGCCTTTATCCAAGGCGCTTTACAGAGATTGTGCATTACATTCACCCATTCACACACACATTCATACACCGATGGCAGCGGAAACCATGCAAGGCACCAACTAGCACATCGGGAGCAATTAGGGGTTCAGTGTCTTGCTCAAGGACACTTCGACAGTAACTATGGGGGAGCCCGGGTTCGAACTGGCAACCTTACGGTTACCATCCAGGCACTCTACCCCTGAGCCACCGCCGCCACCTACATGTAGTAGGTCATGTTAAATATCAAAAACATATAAGCAACAAAGTGTTATGCACACCTGATAGGCTCAGAGACGGTGCGTTGGCAGTGCTCTCAAAGTATTCAAAAATCGATGCCTGCCCTGAAGAAGGTCTTTGACCGAAATGTGGCGTAATAAAAGTGTTCATATGTGTGCGGGTCTTTGTGCACTTTATGTGCATTTTTTTATATAAAAAATATAGTAAAGTAAAATAATAAATAAAATACAATATAATCAATATAAAACAGAAACAATTAATATAGTATTGGATATGTCAATTAATAATTCTGTTGGAGATAGTTAGACATTAATGGCAGTTACTGCCTGGGGGTAAAAACTGTCTCTGAATGCGTGACTTGATGCTACAGTAGCGTTTGCCTGATGACAGTAATTCAAAAAAGCAGGATGAATTTGATGAATTTGTTAATTAATAACGGCACAGCTTGGTTGATTGCCTGGTAGGTAGCAGTAGCCCTGAGGATAAACAATGTTGCCAACAGGCACTCTGCCAAGTCCCAAGTCCATGGACTGATGTCAAAACTGTACTTATACTATATATTATGTTTATACACTTTTATATACACTGTTTATACACAGATATTTACTGGGTATAGATGGTATATTTTAATAACACCACTTTCAGTAAAAGTGGTGTTATTAAACGCTTCTGTGTTTGTAGGCCTAGCCGCCTATGCCTCAACGGGGAGGCGGTATGCCAGTATAGAGTGTTAGGGCCGATTCATACTCCTATTTTAGAGCCGAATAAAAGTCGGTTCGGCTCTGTAGAGCCTACAATGTGACGTCATTTGAGGTTCGGGGGGGGGGGGGGGGGAAATTTCTGGCGAGCCGAAATCATTTCGGCACTACAGCGCCGAAACAGCGGTAAAATAGGAGTATGAATCGGCCCTATGTGTACCGATTTTGGTGGGCCAGCTATGTGTGTCCCTGTGTCTGTGTCCGAACACGGAAAGCTGCAACACGGTAACGTCATTTCTCGACCGCTTCGGACGCGGGAAGGATCGCCGGTACAGAGCCGGCCCTCTGGGCATATTCCTGGGGGTCTGGATGTTCCGGAGACGCCCACACGGTAACTCTGTCATTTCTCAATTTCTCAACAAAACAGTAAACAAACATGGACATTGTTGGACAAACTTGGAACTTTTCACTAGTGCTTGAATTCCTTCTGGTATATTTCATACCAGCAGGATTTTTCAGGATCGATTTTTTTTTTATTGGTAATCACTTGTGGTTGTGAAGCTACTGAGAATCAATTGTGTAGGCCTACTGTGCAAGCATGCAGCTTATGTAAAATGAACTTCCTATTGGCACACAGAACTTCCTAAATTAAACAAACATAATTTGACCTCATAGTTTCAGCATTTTACATGTCAACACACCTACTGTGAAAAGGGTTCGTCTTTCTGTTGCTGGAGCTGGGTAGATCTGTAACTATAGCAGCTTTGGCACACACACACACACACGCACACACACACACACACACACACACACACACACACACACACACACACACACACACACACACACACACACACACACACACACACACACACACACACACACACAAAGAAAAAAGGAATTCATGCAAATTGTGATGCAAGTAAATCCATGCAAATTGTGAAGGAAGTGAAAACATTATGGTAACACTTTCTATGAAGCTCATGTCAATGCACTGTAATGCATTACAATTTCCTCATAATACTATATAATTTTACAGTTTTAATCACAATTAAACTAATAATTTATTTATTTAAGATAAGCTAGCCAACTTTGTATCTTGTAAAGGTCAGATAGCCTATAGTTTATACATTTAATTACCGGTATGTGATTACCATTGGTGTTATAGTTCATTAAATATAAAGTTAAAAAAATAAATAACCCTAACCCTAACCCTAACCCAGGGTGCCACGTCGCCAACACGTAGTCTGGCACAAAGATGGGCTAACGCCAGATGAGGACTCACTGCTGCCCTCTGATGCTGGATTCTATCGGTGCAAGCTCTCTATACGTTTACATGTCATGGTGAGACCTTTGTATTTGAGCCATGGCTCCAAACCCTGAACTCTTATTATGACATGACTATTTTGTGTTTAGTTCATGTTCTGTAATACCTTGAATGTTATGCCTTGAATGTTAAAGAAAGCGCTTGTCATGTGTGTTGCCTTGAACACTTGGAACACTTGGAAGTAGGTTTTGGACTTATTCTGTATGTTCTGTATTTGGCCTTGTGGTGTTTGGTTTTGGTACTTTAGGCCTACTGTTAATCTGTTGTTGTTTTTTTTGTAGTATTGTTCTGTGCTTTCCTGCCTCCTCTTGTTGGTGTTTCCTGTTCTGTCTTACCTACCTGATTGTATCCTAGTCACCTGTGTTCTGTTTGCCTGTTAGCCTATCCTGTGTTTGATTGTGTTTTGAGTTCACCTGTGTCCTGTTACCCCTGTCTATTTAAGCCCTTTATTTGCAGTGTGCCCTTGTTGGTTCGTAGACCTTTGTCGAGTGAGCTTTGTCTGATATTGCCTATGTTTTGCCTTTTTGAATACCCCTGATTGATAGTTAAATAAACACCTTGAAGATAATCTATTCTGCATCTCGTTGCCTGCTTTTGGGTCCTACTCCGTAACTCATTCCTGACACATGGTCATCTTCTGTCTGGACTATTCTACACACTGTACGAATGAAGGAAGGGATATTGATCAGTTATAGTTTAAAAAAACATGATTATCAGGTGCTATGATTATACTAGGAGG
This sequence comes from Protomyctophum parallelum, assembly GCF_964188405.1. Classification (NCBI taxonomy): domain Eukaryota; kingdom Metazoa; phylum Chordata; class Actinopteri; order Myctophiformes; family Myctophidae; genus Protomyctophum; species Protomyctophum parallelum. Next base: position 48,884,163 of record NC_139698.1, read on the forward strand.
AAGATTTCTTTCAATAAAGTGTCCAGAAAGTGTTAAAATTATGTTTTTATGTGGCCACACCCACCGGTTCATTAAGTATGCCTGGTTTTTACCTTAGGACCACCTACATGAACTTAAGCCTCGCCCACAGCTGTTGTATGATAATGTGGGAGGGGTTAGGGTTATGATGTCACTAAAATGGTGTTATTTCGATTGGGCCTTTTGACTCAAATGCTTTCAGCTTTCAGGAAGAAACGAAAAATACACAGTGAAGACTTATTTAAATATTACTGGGGTTCTTCTTCGGGAGTGAAGATACTAATGATGAGCAGTCTACTGTTTCTGGCTCTGGGTGTAGGAGTGCAGTTCTTTGTTGAGTCCTAAAGGAGGCAGTGTGCTCTCAGTTAAGGAATAACATGTACAACCTGTCAAGTGTGTTGGATTACAAGGCCACTGTGACTCAAATACATATACAAATACACATAGTGAAAGGATTCATTAATCAAGATTTATTATCTTATCTTTAACCAGTAAAAATACATTGAGACAAAGTGCAAACATATGCACTGGCCAAGTTACACAAGTTCCATCTCACATATTTCTCTCAAGTAGCAACTTACAGTAGTAACTTACAAGAATGTAAGTGTTTAGTTTTGTTTCCTCAACATTGTAGTAATAACACTCAATAAAGCCTTTTGCTGAGGTATTGTGTATAGTTAGAACAGGATTCCTAGTAAGCTTAGATTTTCAGATAGTCATTCAAATATCATAATTCTCTGTTTTGCCCATACCTTATGTATAAGCTAAGTTGATTGTCAATAAGAAAGTGCAATCATCTAAGGGTGGACCCGTTCACATTAGCTGCCTTGGCTTTAAAGGAAAATATGCACTGCCTCCCCCGAGCAATAGCATTTTCAAGGCAGTACAATTTAGAGGTCTGAATGAAAATCTCAAATTCACATATTTAGGGAATAGTCTTCTTATTATTAATATTATTTTTGAATAAATGTACCCCCTTTATAGGCTATATGTTTAAAATTTCTCACTCGGTGCCAATAACGTCTTTTACGCCTTTTTTCCAATGTCGCTCGTTGCCAAGTGTGTCTTTTGACGTCTTTTTAAATATGTATTGATTCTGTCACGCCTCGCTCCTCTGTCTGTGTATTTGAGCTTTGACTTAGGTCCAAACCACTGGACTAATATGTGGCTTGACCTTTATGGTTATGTGGTTGTTTTATGTTCAGTATTTTGCCATGTCTTGTTCTGTTTGGTTTCTGTTACCCTGTTGGTTTTGTGTATCTTATTTTGTAGTATGGTCCCTTGTGTTTCCCGTCTGCCTAGTTGCTGTTCCCTACCTTGTCTCACCTACCTTGTGATGTGTCAGTGTTTTCACCTGTGTCCTCTTTGTCCTGTTAGCCTATCCGGTGTTTGATTGTATTTTGAGTTCACCTGTGTCTAGTTAGTCTTTGTCTATTTATATACCCCAGTTTGTGCAGTCCCTTGTCAGTTCGTCATTCCATGTCAGCGTGTTTACTGTGTCCTTGTTTTGCCTGCCCCATGTTATGGGAAGTTTAAGTTTTTTGTTTAATAAACATCCTGAACTGTATCTGTGGAGTCCTCTTCCAAGGTACAGACAGACAGACAGACAGACAGACAGACAGAGGTTTCATGAATTAATAGAAGGATGTTTTTACCTAATGTAGCAGTATTCATAAAATAGCAATGTCAATGTTGTTGTTGTTATTGTAAATATTGTTGTTATTTTGCTCCTGTAGTATACAGTTGGTAAAAGTGGACATTAGACTCATGAGCACAACCTTTCCATAATCAAGTGTGCTAAGCTTTCATCTGGCGGCTCTTCTGTTCTCTTTATTTTGTACAGTGTAAAGAATCAATGTCACCAGCACTGAACAACTTAGACTTTTGACACTTTTAGCCAGGTCAAGCCATTGATGTAATGCCTGAGTCATACATTTATACTATAAATCAGGGATATGTGGCAAGAAGCTTTATGTTATCATTATCCAATAATTTGTATAATTGATATGTTCCTTTGTCTGTCAGTAAAATATTTGCCTGATGAAGGGCCAAGGCCTATAAGGTCGAAACATTGCACCATTAATAAAATGGCCTAAATATAGGCCCAAGATGTGCATACAATCTCCTCTAAGTTGTAAGATGTCTCTGCAAGATCATAACACACTCAACTGCACACAGTCTAACAATGGAACCTGGCAATATGATATCATAGACAGGCTTACAAGCCTTTGCAGTAATGCAGCACCATTAAATGGGAATATTTGACACCTACATGTGTATACACATAATGCATTGCAAACTAGTGTCATTCATGCAGCAGCCTGGCACTACAAACACCATGATTTCCTATTAATAATAGTATTATTGGTTAGCCTGGAATCCAGACTGATTGCTACAGTATGTTCAGCGTTTTATTAAGTTTTGTTCTCACTTCGCTGGTAGTAGTAGTAGTTGATGTTGTACTGAGCTAGCTTTTTTAACGGCTGATTCGGTCTGGCTTATTAGCCAGGCTAGTACTGAGCAGCATTGATGCACTTTTAAGAAAGGAGAAAATAAATCCGTTGCCACCACACTGTTTGAATGTCATATGAGATGAATGCATTAGTCAAATAATTCCCTGTACTGTAGACTGTGTGGTGTAGTCCCACTCACAGAACACAAATTACAATGGCATTCTGCAGGTGCACTGCCCGCAGGAGAACTAAAAATCTTGGCCAGGCGTCAGATTAGGTTTATTTGACTGCATGTAAAGCCAAACAGGCATCTAATATAGCATATAATAAAAAGCAACCAGTCAACCAATCTGAGCACTAGTAATAAGTCTCGCTCTGTGTTGATGATAGACTAGATAAAGTGCCCCTCAGGGCACAGGTCTCCACCAGGGCAGGTCAGGTTGTGGCCTCCTGGTGGCGCTATAATAGGCCAATGTGAAACGGGTGCCATTTCTTCTCATGCCTTAGATGGCAATTTGAGGCATTTTGTTCCAAAAATGTGTTTTGCAAAAATCCACCTGTTGGTGGCGCTATAACAGGCCAATCTGAAAAGGGTGGGATATATTTCCTCAACCTAGTAGGAAAGTCTGTGAAAGATTTCACGTAAATTGCACGCTGCGTTCATGATTTGAGGCTTTTTGTTCAAAACGGCCAGTCCTGCAAACTTTGAAAGCCAATGTTAGCCAATGTTAGAAATATCGGACAGATCCATCTTGAACACATGACTATAGAGATAGTGTGTAACGATGTGTGGGATTTTTGGGCAGAATCTGGACGAGTAATTTCCAAAAATGTCTCCTGGTGGCGCTATAACAGGCTGTTATAAAATTTGGGCAGAGGTTCAACGTTGGCATCCAGGGAGTGTGTGAGCAAAATTTGGCATCGACCGGGTTAACGGTCGTGCCGGGGATTAGCTGTACACAGACGGACGGACACACACACGGACTGACGGACGGACACAGAGTGCAAAACATACTCTCTCCTCATGCCTTCGGCCTGGTGGAGACAACTATGGCTGACGAGTATGGAATTAGATTAGTGCCAATAATCTAATTGGCACTAGCATGTCTGAAATAAATTCACTCCTACTCTTGTTTTTGGTGCGATTTGATTGGCCACTCTCTCCCCCACTCGTCTAAAGATCTTCACAGTTCACACCTCCCTCTCCAGCTGGAGACGACATTGTTCAAGCCTGCATTCCATTTCCAACGAATTAAATCATATATATGTTTGACTGGTTAATTAACTTGGAATTTGTTTACTATTTTGATAAGATAATAGGAATACAATGATTATTATCCATGATGAGGGACGTTATTGAATGCTCGGTTTCAATGGAGCGAGAATTCTTGCCGATGTGATTTATTTATTCTAAATAAAAATGACGATTCTAAATCATTCCAACGAGATAGACCTATACAGAACCTAGTCTAAATGTTGTGTCAGTCAAAAGAACAGTTCTGTGCAGGCTGCCCGTAGTCTGTAAACATTTTCTGCAAGCGACGTGGAACTGAAATTACTGAATTCAATTCTGCCTGCCTGCATGCTTTCTTTTTTTCCCTCTCTTATAAATAAATTCTTCTTCTAAATGTTACAACTAATTCCTCATGTGTATACACAATGTAGGCTACTCACAACATGTAACAATGTCTTTCAATGACTTTATTTCTCCCGAAACGGAAAAAGATATATTGTGAAATATGGTGTGTTGACTGACTGACTGTAATATAAATTTTGTTTTTCTTTTCTTTTCTCCAGGCCGTTTTCAATATACCCCGCATCGTGATGAGCTGTGCGACCTCTTTCCTTTCTTATAGTCAAAGGCTGTTTTCAATTAAATTACTTGTGTATAATATGAATAAATGCTACATCCTACAGTACATTGTGCATTGTGTTTCTGTACCATACCACACATGCCATATACGTTGCCATGTGATCCAGCACTATAAATATTGCTTGTCTGTCTAATCAACTGTATAATCAATCAGTATAAATAATGAATACTTTGTGTTAATTCAACAATGTTTATTGTTTCTTATTGTTCACAATATCAGAAAGCATGAAAGAAAGCAAATCACAATATAAAGCATGCAGGTGTGAAATAAAACCAGGGAAAACACAAATCCTACATGTACGCATTCGTTTCTGTTGCTATACATTTATCTCGATGGCAGGTTCATTCAACACAAAATGTCTCTTCTTTTTGGTTAAAGATAATGCTACCGTATTTTGAAGAAATCTTTTCAGGCAATACAGGTGTTGCATGAAAGGCATAGATAAGAGGCTGCACCCACTGTGTCTGTAATAAAAAAAACACACCCTCCCATGTGTTATTGCAGCCAATAATTAGTAATACTGCATATATACTGCTGTATTCCAACTAGAGGTCAAGTCACCTCAGGGTTGAAGTGGTCCTCGACTCCTCGTAAGTTTAGTGTACTTCATTAAACAACAGAGTTGTGTGCCAGAAATGGCAGATCCAACCAGCCCACAACATGTAGCAATACAACACATTGTGACCTCATAGATCATGCTATTTTCGGCGTGCAACTCCATCGCACGAGGGAGTGTAATTTACTCTGTCTCACATGCTCTGCAAATAACCCAGCCTGTACATTAATCTCATCCAGTGTGTCATTGACATACACAGGTGTGCTCAGGTACTGATATGATCTTGGCTTCAAAATTTGGACAATGATGCAGGTGTTTACTGAGGGGATGTGTGAAAGGTATGTTTGCCTTACCCTCCCACCTATATTGGAAGGAATGAAAGAAATCAGAAGATTTCACAATACCTGAAACTGTGGATATGTGGTGGAGAATGTGATTCACATTTTCCTTTTTTCCCACACAAACATAACATCAAGCTAGCCTGTACATTTGGATTTCAAATTTCTCTATGTAATTTTCTTTCTTTCTTTGTTTTAATTATGTTTTAAAACATAATAAACAAACTACATTGCCAGCATTCAGTTTGTAGTCGGTCACAGGAAGCTATTGTATACTGTCGAGTTGGGTTCTAATCTACAATAACGAGGGAACTGGCATGGTTCCCTTCTAATCTACAAACACGACTGATTTAACACAGATTTATCAGCTTCTCGTGGGCATCGATTCAAACAACACTTAGGTAAGACGCCCTTTAGGGCGAGGTCGCGTGCACGCATCGGCAGACTGCTGGGTGAGTGCTGGCACTTTGGCATGGGGGGTCAGATCAACATGTGGAATGAATTCTGTACCGGCCATAATTATATTGAGCGTGTCTTGAGTGTACAGGGTTTGATGAGGTCAGATCAACATAAAGAATATCAGAAGTCCATCAGCTCCATATGGAGATCTAAGGGTGGCAGTGGGGGCAGTGTCTTGAGTGTACAGGGTTTGATGAGGGCCCAGGTAGGGCCAGGCCTTAAGTTTCGGGCCTGTTGAGTTTTCGCCGGCTGCCGGGCGCGGCTGCACTAATAACTTTGTGGCGGGCCCGTCTAGAGTTTGAATGGACAGGCATCAGTCAAAAGGGAGACGTCAAAGAGGAAGGACGGGTGGCGAATGTCAGAACAGGTCAGCTCCATATATGGAGATGGAGGCGTGATGTCACATGGCGTGACCATAAATGGAGGCGTGATGTCATGAGGCATGACCATAATGGAGGTGTGACGTGACACACGGAAATGCAGGTTTTCATAGTAAATGCGGCCCACGGTCGCATTTATTCTGGCCTCCAAGTACAATGATTATAATGAGTACTAAGTGCACAACAGGTACTAGGTGCAAGTGGCATAAATTATCACACTCATTAAAACATAACCATAGAATTCAAGACACCTACACTGTGAAATTCTCAGTGTTCATTTAACTGTGTACAAATTAACAATAATATTGTTCTGTGTATGAAATTGTTTTATTATTTTTCAATAGGGTAACATAATAGGATAAATATATGGCAGCTATATTGTCACTACTGTACAGTACATCCATGTGCTTTTATTAAGATGCTGGAAAGATACTAGGGTATGTGTTGTTGAAAGATGCCAAACATACCAAATGTCATAATTTGTCATTATGCTAATTGGTGATTTACGTCACTTGACCCGGGGACAGTGTTTGTGAGACTAATACCTCTATTGTCGTCTGACAAGAGTGAACATCAAATGATTGACTGACTGGGACACCCAAGAGATAAGTCTGCATGACTTTTGTGGGTAGGGGGCTGGCCTGGGAAATTCATGTATAAGACCACAAACAGCAAGACCAGTGTCACAATGTGCAAAATGGAGAGGTCAAGTGGAGGAATGCCCATTCTTCTTCAGTTGGTTTTGATACAAGGTAAGCTTTCCTGCAACTGAACAACATTTATCTGAAATGTATTCATCTTTACCTTGACTGCAAGATATGTGTTCAACTGACCTCACCATCGTATACTTTAATCTGACACATCAACACGTGATGTTTTGTGAAGATAGTCTTTGCTATGCTTGCACAGTGATAGAACAGTGATTACATAATGTAAAAGTGAATCTTTCATATTCTAGATTCATTACACATAAAGTTAAATATTTCAAGCCTTTTTTTTATCTTGATGATTACTGCTACAGCTAATTACAGATCATGAAAATAAATACAATCCAGTATCTCAAAATGTTGAATATTACATTAAATTACTGTGGCACTGCTGTTCAGATGTTATGGAAGCCCAGGTTGCTTTGATATTGGCCTTCAACTTGTTTGCATTGTTGGGTCTAGTGTCTTCCCTCTCTCTTGACAATACCCCATAGAAGACCCTTTTTGTACAGTTTGTAGCAAAAGCGCTCAAACTTTCTTCTTTTCCTGTCTTGATCTCCTTACACTGGACAAATGACATGATGGGATCTATGCACAAAAACATATCTCACACACTTTTCTGCCTGTAAAACTGTGATGTGGCATTTAAAGCTCAGATTCAGATTCTAGGGTTCAGGTCAGGTGAGTAGGCTGACCAATCAAGCACTTCCATGATTCTGTCTGCTGGCAAGCTTCTTTTTTTATGTTTTTTTGTGGCTTTTGCCTTTATTTTATATTTTTTTATGGAGGGACAGACAGTAGGCTGACAGGAAATGGGGAGAGAGATGGAGGGATGACATGCAGTAAAGGGATCGGGAGTCGAACCCGCGGCACACTGCCAGACTGGATTACCAGCCAAGGTTCCTGGACCACTGAGCCATTGCCCAGGCCTCTTCTGGCAAGCTTGATGGAGAGTTCCTTTTCTTTAGCAGAACTTGGCACCTGCCCACAATGCCAAAACTGGATTGACCATGGTATTTACTATGCTTGATTGACTCTCCTGACCCGAAACCCATATTATGGGGGAAAGAAAAAAACCCTATAGAAATACTCACACTTACAGTATATGCTTATTCCCCAGTGGTGCTGGCCTCTAGTGCCGTGCAGGTCGTGCCCTCTGTCAACCCTTCCAGCGTTGGGGCCACACTCATCCTGGCTCTATCGCCTCCGACAACCGTGACGAGCGGGAGCTGGTCAGTGGGTGACGCCGTCATCGTCAACTGGCAGGGGGCTCAGGTGGGGGTGTTCCCTGCATACACTGGCAGAGCCTCCGTAGACGTCAACACCGCGACCCTCACGCTGACCTCGGTCACCGTGGCTGACTCAGGGGATTACGTCATGCAGGGCACCGCACCGGCCCAAGTCAGGGCGAACGCTGACATAACTGTTTTAGGTGAGATTGGATCTATGCGTGTAACGTATGAATATTAGCAAGTATGATTTCTGGTTCATTCAATTCACACAAAAAGAGGAATTGCAACAACAAAAACCATGAAGTGCTGTCTGATAGGTGATATGGATAAGTGTATACGGCTTCCATGTGAATACGGTGAATCGCACTGTTAAATTACACCTAGAGAAGTTCAAGGGTTTTAAGTTCCACATCAAGGCCCATTGTTCAGAAAAGGGGCATTTGCAATACATGAGAGAAATGAGAGAGGGTGAGTTGTAATAACGATGCATTGTGTGAGGATTAGAAAGAAAGAAAGAAAGAAAGAAAGAAAGAAAGAAAGAAAGAAAGAAAGAAAGAAAGAAAGAACGAGAGGGAGGGAGGGAGGAAGGAAAGAAGGAAGGAAAATAAGAGGAAACCCACAGCCCAGCTAGAGTAAATTAACTAGAGCAAGAGAGAGAGAGGGCAGGTGTCTAACATTGGACCAATATACAGTATAGGGGAGGTCATAAGAAAGAAAAAACAAAACATGTGATAACAATTTTAAATTGTATTGTTTACCTTCATTAAGGAACACCAAGAAACAAACAACAGAACTGAGTAACAATTTAAAAAAAATAGAACTGAGTAACAAGTTAGTCTTGTGTGTTTTGGGTTAACCACAAACTTTGAACAGTAAATAGAAAACCTGTGTATGTTATGATTCTACCACCATTTTCATTACATAATGTGCCCTTTGGATAGCTTGCTCGCTCGCCCTGTAGCCTAACTACCTCCACCACCACACAGACACACAAGGATAAGTATATAGGAGAAACAGCATACTGTATCATAAAAACACATTCCTCCATCTTTCCAACGGCCCCTTCCTTGTGAAGCCTGATTTACTATACAAAAATAGCTGATCTACAAGCTCACAACGGGCAACAGCTGCGACCCGTTATGAGCTTGTAGATCTGCTATTGTCGGTGTGGGACACTGTTGTACAGTGAAGAATAAATTAGGCGCCATTGTGGCCACTCACTCCGTTATCAACTCCTTAGAATCTGGTGCTGTTGTGTCAATAACTCCTGACACCGCATGAGTTTTAACGTTATTGATTGTACAAACGTGTGACAATTATCTTGGTTAAAAGTTGGTAGATAACTTGAGTCATGGGTTAGAATTTTTTTTTACAGACTGAGACCTGTATCTGAGCTTTTCAAGTTGGCTATTGAGCTATTACAATAGATGTATTGTAGTATGTATTTGTATTATATTATACATTTGTAAGAACTGTTATGATTGTTTTCTCAAAAGGCATTGCCCAGCAATGGAGAAAGGAACTCTTGAATTGCCGTTCCAACATAAAAAATAATATTATCTCAAAATGTTGGTGAGAAGGAAGCAAAAGCCTTTGTCTTTTCTTGCCCCCTACAGCACCAGTCTCCAATGTAGTCATAACGCCCAGTACTACAGACTATGTGGAGTTCGACACAGCAGTCCTCAACTGCTCTGTAGCCTCTGGTTCCTCCCTCTCTTACCTGTGGCTCAATGGCAGCTCTGAGGTCACAGTCAGTGAGGGAGTTCAGCTTGGTGATGGAGGCTCCACTCTCACCATGGTCAATGTGACCCGCTATGACCAGGGACCGTTCAGGTGCAATGCGTCCAATGACATCGGTGGCGGAATCAGCCAGCCTGTGAACTTTACAATCAGCTGTGAGTTGGACGGCACTGATTCTGTCCATTATTCAACCTTTCTGACTGTAAATTGACAATTCAAGCCATGTTATAAATGATGTTGTCTAATTTGTGGCTCCCTGTCCATTCTGTTTCACTTCTCCTCTGACTCTGTCCCTCTGTCTCTCTCTATCTTGCTCCCTTTGTCTCTGTGTTCCTGTTTCTTTTGATTTTGTCTCCTGTCTCCCCCCTCGATCCTCTCTCTCTCTCTCTCTCTCTCTCTCTCTCTCTCTCTCTCTCTCTCTCTCTCTCTCTCTCCTAGATGGTCCTGACAGCATGGTGTTCACAGTGAATGGGCAGCAGAACTTCACTACCTTTAGCGTTGGGTCCAACTTGACCATGTCCTGTTCAGCACAGTCTCAACCTCCAGCTGAGTTCCAGTGGGCTTTCAGTGAGCAGGCTGTGCATGGAACGGGTCCGGAGCTGGCATTGTACGGTGCCGGTGAGGCACAGAGCGGGTCGTACTCTTGCCTGGCCTTCAACAACAGGACCAACACAAACAGTAGCATAACCAAATACATCACCATAGGCGGTGAGTTTTCATAGTGTATAAAGCAGCACTTGACCTCTATGTCAGTCGGTCTACTGTTTTGTCAAGCCAGTCATCTGTCTGTCTGTGCCATATATCCGTCTATCGATTGATTGGATATCAGTGCATCAATCGCTCCATCGATGCAACTATAAGCTCATTTCTTATATCTCCCATCTCAGGCTCAGAGCAGCAGGCAGTCAATCTGTGGCTCCTCCCCTTCCTGTCATTATTCGGGGCCATCTTCTCAATGTCAGGTACGTTTTATTCTTCAAGACAAGCTTATTAAACCCTATATGTCTTAATTGAAGACAATTACTCATTTACAACAATCGGATAAATCTTCTTTCAATTGAAAATATGCTGCGCTCTAGGCAAGGTAAAAGTCACCAGGAGTCTTACAGTCCAAACATAAATAGATCAGGAAGCCAAAAGGGATTTAAATGTATGAGTAGCTGACAAAAGTACAGTATTGTCACATTATGGCCCTCTGTATGGTCTACAATTTTGACTCTAATTGTATGATTTACAATATCCAACCAAATGAGATCATATGACTCTGTAATATTTTTTTGAGGGGTCCTATATTCAGCTATTAGTGTAGATTTTCATCTTACACAAACATTAAATTGACAATGAATGGACAATTTACGTCATATGTGTCAGCAAATCGACATGTTATGTCATGGTGATGTAAGATAATAAGAGGGCCCCTCACTTCACACAGGTGTGATTTTTACTTTAGTTTTACAAATTTTGAAGTAATCTTGTGTTTCCTGTTGCCCTTTGTACAGTAGCTGGTGTCTGTCTTCTCTCACCCAGCCTGTGAAGTATAGTGTCCTGTTAGTCGTATAGCCAATCATGTGTTAATTGTCCACCGTGTTCACCTTCTTGCCAGTTCATATATGTTACTAATTCATCTCACGTTTGGGGTCCTGCATGCCCTCCTGAAGCGAACGTGACAGAAATGTACTCTTGCAAACCCATCGCCATGGGGAAACGACATAATATATTCAGTTCTGTCTAATAACTAAATTCTGGTTTACTTGAATCCATGTTAACCTGTCCTTATACACAGTATGCAACTTATAGACCTGAATCCTGTAATGATTTGTACATATGCTGAACTGTGCAATTGAAATGTCACCGATTCTAACTTTGTGTCCTATTTCCACGATTGACGGCAACAATAGCCATTGAACTGACATTATGATATTTTCAGTAAGAGAAATATGTGAATGAATATTAACACAACAGCTTTCAGCCACAGTTAAACATTAACAGTAGAAAGAGTAGAGTATGGAAGAATCTGCTTGATTCTCACAGTAATCTGTCATATCTAGGAGTGTGAACCCCCCACCCCCCACCCCACCCCCACCCAGGCACCCTGACATAAGCACAACATGCCACTGTGTATGGATATGGTCAATTTGACTAATGACTTTGTTTGTCTTCCTTTCACAGACATGTGAACCCGCATGTATCTGATGGTGATGGATCTGTGAAATGTAGTGAAGCTGTGTTCATTACCATAATATATTATAATCACATTTTACACTGTATTAAATTAATGTTGATCTAAAACACTGCTTGCTGTCAACCATTGCACTATATTCAAATAAATATTTTTCCACACAAGGAACTGCCTATATATATTTCCAGAAGCAGGGTGATCTCATAAGCTAAATACCTAAGAACGAGACCAGAGTCTTAAATGAAGTGATATTTTATTATGAGGTCGCTGCAGCAAAGCTGACACAAAACAAAAGGGGTATTAAATCAACTGGCAACGACAAGATTTCATGTTCAATTTAGTGTTTCTGTATATATATGCATCACCGTTTCCAGTACAGATACCTCTGGGAGCAAACAAACCCCCAATGGCAAAGAGGCTGCACTCTTTATACCTTTTTTAACTGTACCTACAGAATATAGGCATCGCCCCTCCAGCTCTCCTGGAGAGAATATGTCAACCTTCTACAATGTTATCCTTTAATGGCTGCCATACTGTTAACATCTCTAAAGGAGTATTGCAGAGAGGTTTACATCAGGGCGTACTGTAATCCCTCATGCATGCATGCCTTGTTCATCATCTCTAGGGAGGCACCAAACTGTCATCACAGGTCGGTACCCAGCAGAGACTGGTACTAAGGAAACAAAGCAGCGTGCTGGTCACAGTGACCTTAAAGTACAAATTGTGTACTCAACTTAACTCAACTGGAACTCATAGAAGTTGCCATTTTAACCCATTAAGACCTAAGGCCGATTCTACTGTAACTAATTAAAGTCATCCTCAAACTTCTTTGTGCCAAGGACGAAGGACCCGCTAAATTATATTTTGTTAGTGTTATTGAGTTTGTTTATTCACAGCATATGAAATTGATGACTTGATGAGCTGTGAATGGATCACTGGAAGAGGGGATGAAGAGCAGGAGATGAAGGAGCATGATGGTGAAGAAATGTTGTGAGGGGATAGCAAGCAAAGGGGCTAAGGAAAGAGAGGGAGAACAAAAATGAGACAAATGACTGAGAGGCATGATGTGAGGGGTTGAGGGATTGGAGGATGAGGAGAAGAGATGGAAGTGGATGAGGAGGACAAGGAGCTGAGGAGTGAGAGACACAGGTGAGGATGACAGTTGCAGGGGTTGAGGAGAACACTCAGTATTTGGCTTGGGGTCCTGTTATGATCCTATATGGTCATATGTGTCTATTTTTCTGTGTGTCGCCCTGTTTGTCATTTCCCCCCATGTGTCTGATTGGCATCGTTTTACTGAAGTTAGGTTTAGGGTTAGGTTTAGGCATAGTTGCAAAAACGATAACTGTCAATCACATCGACTACTGGCCAATCAAAGCAGGGCTAGAACGTTGGTGGGTTACATAATAAGTAACGCCTCATTGGTATAATTTTTATGTGTGATTGAGTGGTGAGGAGTGACTGATTGAAGACCAGCTGCCGGTGTGAATGGTGACTGAGTGGTGGCTGAGTGTGAGTGGCTAAATTTTAAGTGGAACCAGGGCAGGCTGGTGATTGGCTCCTGTGAGGAGCTCAAATATAAAGCTGGAGGGCTGGCTGGAACCAGCATTCAGATGTCTTCCTCCTTGCCAGCCTCCAACAACACCAGTGGATTTCTGTGTTTTTAGGTTTAGAGGTGTCACTGTTGGCATGAGTTCCGTATGGGGTGGGTGTCCTTTCTTTTGTGTTCTTCATTGATCCTGTGCTTCTGTAGTAAGAGTAGGTAAGAGAGTGTATTTATTTTTTGGTTTAAGGTAAGCATAGTTTTTGCTTGCTTAATAGGATTTGATGTTCATGGCCCACCCTAAGATAACTTTCTCATGTAATGTCACTTTTGTAAATAAATTACTGTATTTATTTTAACTTTTAAACTGGTGTCGATGATTGTGTTTGGGGACCAGGAAGGAGAGAGTACACTTGTGTTTTGCGTCTTAGGCTCTGCTCTGCCAGTCTTTTGTAGACACATATAAGCTGTTCTGTATCCACAGGTTTCCCAAAATAATTCCCAAGGAGCTTACTGGGGGAGTGTGGTGTGCCATTATCTGTTATCAATCATTCAATTCATTTGAGGGATCAAATCAGTCACTGATAATGTGGGGACGCAACATAATAGAAACCCTTAAGATCTCCCTCCACATAACTGATTCAAAGTAATGATGAATCGTATCAAGCGCTGAAGTCACTAAGCACTATTTAATCCCCATGCAGAGATTCAGCTGTCACAGCAGCACCACCCAGTAAGAATGAAACAGGGCAGGAGTTAAGGCCTATTCATAGTCCAGTTTTCGGAGATGAGGTGACCACCGATATCACCGAAACTACAACATGACGTCACTGAGCGGCCGTGAAGAGTAAACCACCGCTCTCCCCAGCCCTTCGCTGTTTTTACTGGCCACCGAAACAGTGGTCACCTCTTCACCGAAATCTCAACTATGAATAGGTATTTTGGCTACTGCTAAGAGCATGTTTCAAGAGCTATTGATCATTCATTTGAATCAGGTGGAGGGAGATATTGTAGGGCAGGAGGACAGAATAATGTGGCCCTTTCTGAGGTTGTGGTCCCACTTTATCATTGACTGACACAGGTCACTAAAATTACTATTCCGTATTTTAGCTGTGACGTGATCGCCCCCTCCAGAGATACTTCCGGGTCCCACTTTTGTGTCCCCATAGAGTTTTACTGTGTTCATACGTCGGACTAAATCTGAGACGAAAACAACCACGAAAGCCTTTGTAACAGGCCGTCTGCCCCACACTGAATACTATCGCCATTTTATTTCATTGTGTCAACTAAATCCTCATTAATGTAAACTAGATTCAACATACTCAACCCTGCACACATTCTAAATATTTTTTTCTCCAAAAGAGAGCATGCTCTCTTTTGCAAGGACGCCCTGAGTAAAAGTAAATAGATGCAAGTGCATATGAAACTAAGTGTATGCGTGCGTGCATGCGTGCACGCGGCTGCGTATGCGTGTTTAGCATATAATTTATCAGCTCTACATCCAAAGCTATACTGTACATTATTACAAGAAGCTGATTCTTGAGAGTAAAATAGAATCAGCTTCTTCATACAGTAGCTTTGGATGCAGAGCTGATAAGCCTTAAGAGGCAATATCTTTCTGAAATGTTTGTCATTGTTTAAGCAAGATAGAGAAGCATTCGCTAACATTGTGACATAATGTTCCTGATTGGAGCAACAATACATTCATTATGTATTTTATCATGTGAAGCTAAATTAAATATGGGGACATATAAGGCTATGCTGTTCCTTATGTGGCATAAAACATGCTAAAACCATCCAAAAGTGAATTGGAAAAGTTGATGGATGATTATGATAAAATAAACTTTAATAATACGTTCATAAGTGGAGTTGAGTGGTTCCCATTGACTTTTGTAACCCACTGTTTCTGAACCAAAATAGAGTAGGCATATAAATCTGAGCCTTTTATTGTGAAGGCTGCGGAAGACATCTCGCTGGTGGATTCAAAGATGATGCTGCTGCTGCAGTGGAGTAATGATGAAAAGTAGTATTTCTAATACCTGCCCAATAGCCCACATCTTGGCTGCTGATGTGGGGATAGGTTAGCCTGCTATTTCAGTAGACTATTATAGTTGATTGTTTAATAATGTTGAGTTTTTAAAGTCTCATTTAAATATAAATCAATATAATTAAATATTGTGCCCATTTAAAGAACCACTCGGATTCACAATCAGAACTCTTTATGTTGTTATGCTCGTTTGGAAAACAAATTTCTACTTCAAAAGTTGTGGATAGCATAAACAATAAGTTGAAGGGAAACTTCAACTTATTGCTTCAACATATTGCTTCAACGTATTGCTTCAACGTATTGCCGGCCTTGCTGCACACGCCTGCGCCGCAAGGCCGCGGCAGGCTTAAAGAGTGTCCCTTATTTCAAGATCTCAAAGGTGGCAACCCATTTGTAAGACTATAGTGGTATGTATGGTATGTAACTTTTTCAGCGTAATTTTGTCCTGGACAGATACATTGTCATGTCTGATTTGGACTTTGTCCAGCCAATGGTTAACTGGAGCCCTCCTTTAAATAAAAGGAACATGCGTGCGTTCGCGTGCTCATGCGCGATGTGTCTGACTGTGAGAGAGGGTAGGGTCTCTTTCCTGCTAAATCATGTCAATATTGTATTCGTCCATTTGCAAAGATATAGGAAGCAATGGATACAGGTCCAGTGATTACATTATAGAAAGTGGCTTAGATAATCCAATTTTCTGCTTTGCAAGAAATGCATGTTGTGCATGTGGAGATAACAAACCCAAATACTTAAATGTTACTAAACAAAGGCCTTGCATCTTCATATCTCAAGGTTCAAGGTTTAAGCTTATCTCGCAGCCAGCGTTCACATACAACAGAATATAAAAGGTCAACATCAAAACCAATCGCACAGCTTGTACAGGTAAGTATAGTGAAAAGTTTTAATTTTAAATTGTAGGTTGTGCAAGGAATGCAACCATGTGCTATCTGCCATTAACTCTTTTTTTCCCCAGTATCAAGCACATTCACCCCAAAAAGACGACCAGGGGGTTTATGCCTGTTATGAAGACTTGCAAATCTTGTTCTGTAGGCCTAGACAGTTATCTTCATTTGTAATAAATATAAGCTATTCATATACCGGTAATACATTATTCATTTCATAATTTGAGAACTGTATAAAGTTGTGATGTTTTGTGAGCATACATCTGACAAGACGTGACAATACATTCAATATAATATAATCCGAACCGTGCTTTATTTATTTATTCACCATTTCCATTGCTTCCCAGCTCATTGGTTTCTATTTCTATGTAACATGCATGACTTAGCTCGTTTACTGTAAATCTCATTGGACACTCCCAGTTGTGTCTACCAATAACATCCAGTCAAGTAAAAATGGACAAACACGGTAAAACAAGGTGTGGCCAGGCTGATCTATGAGGTAAGGTGATGGTGGGGTGGGTGACTGTGTGAGCATTTGCATTGTGAGAACAGAGAACCACAGCATGATGCAGAACAAATATTTGATGAATTGAAACACATCTGAACATATCAAGGCAGAGCTACATTGAAGAAGGTCCAGTTTGCTTCCAGACCAGAAAGGCTACATCTGACCAGCAGTATGGGGTCTCCCCTTGTGTCTGTATTAATCCTTATGCTGACACAAATGAGTGGTAAGCCTATATTACTCAAATATTGAACATTTATTTGATTTGTGTGGTTAGGTAACATTTCTATAAATTATGTATAGATTCAAGAATGCTATGGTTTTGCTTGCTGTCTGTATAGGGAATAACTGTCTCATTCAACAATGGAACCTGGAGACATTTAAATACACTGAATACGACAGATATGACTTTGAACAACACATAGACCCGGACAATAATATATTTAATGACGTAGAAAAGGATTGCAACTATTATACTGAGGTACAACTAAATATGATACCACCTGGTAATGATATATCAATCATACACTTTAACAGTAGAAGCATGTATGCAAATTATGGGAAAATTAGGGATTATCTAAATAAACTTTCCTCTCGATGGGTATGAGCTAAACTATAGGAACAGAAGAAATAAAACGGGGGGCGGAGTTGCCCTGTATGTGGACATCAACTTAGAATATAAGGTTATAGAAAATATGTCTATTGTTATTGATAATGTGCTAGAATGTATCACTATTGAGATATGTAGAGAAAAACATAATTGTCAGCTGCTGCATCTACAGAGCTCCAGGGACATACTCACAAAAAACATTGAAAACCTGTTCTCGCAATGTCAGCATAAAGTAATTTTTGCCTGTGGCGATTATAATTTAAATCTTTTCAATCCAAATAAACATAAGTATATAGATACATTCATTGGCAATATGTATAGCCTTAACCTGTACCCATTAATAACCAGACCTACCAGAATAACCACAAACTCAGCAACTCTAATTGACAATATATATACAAATGTATTTGGGAATAACATTGAGAGGGGGGGTATTACTAGTCACAGATGCGCACAAACTTGAAAACTTAAAAAATGGAAACTATGTTTGCTATGTATGAACTGTGTATGTCCTCCATTCCGAAAATAAAACTGAACTGAACTGAAATGAACTGAACTGAACTGAACAATAATATCTCATAATTGCTTTCCACATTTCATTTCAGTGTATTCTTGCTAATTTCTTACAATGTGAAAATGATTTCTGTCAAATCAGAACTTATTGGACTTTAACTCAATGTCCTCTACTATGTCCTTTACAGATCTTGCTTGTGGCCAGGAATTAAATGCCTCTGAGAACCCTGTACCTGTTGGAGACAGTGTAACACTTCGTTTATCCAGCCCACTCGACATCAATATAGGATCCTGGCTTCACAATGCAACCACCATTGTATATATCTATCCAGGCGCTTTTCACTCTATGGATCCTAGGATCACATTCAACCGTACCTCCTCATCGCTGTCAATAACATCTCTAACGCTGTTAGACTCTGGGATTTACAAACTGCAGTGTGCAACGTGTCCAACATCTATCACTGGAATAAGCCTTACATTGTCAGTCCAAGGTAAGAGATTTTAAATGGCTACCACATTTTCTATGTATTTTTTTGATTGATTGAATACTTTATTAACAAGTTTAACAGTATCCTACATGTAGTACAATAAAACGTTATGCTACAAGGATAACATCAAAACATAAAAAGCTAAATATAATACAAGGCAGCAAAAGGTACAGAAAAAGGAGTGGGGGCAGAAGATGCCAAGATCACCTTTCCTTCACACACACACACACACACACACACACACACACACACACACACACACACACACACTTACTCACGTTCTTAATTCCATGAACTGTTCTGTTCAACTTGTACTTTCCTCACACAAGGCATGTGACTCTAGCTCTCTCTCCCCCCATCTCTGTCTCTCTCTAACTTTCTCTCATTCACTCCATCTCCCCTTTCTTTTCCCTATTAATATTCAATCCTGGTTTTACTGTTGGCTAACCTTCAACGCAACAATGGAAAGCTAACATTTACATTTGCCAGTGCTTACTAATAGGTTTGTGAAGTCAACCTTTAGCAGAGTAAGAACATATAGAAACGATTGTGAGTTCCACCGTGATTACTTTGGTGTAGTACAAACTATTTTCAAGTGTATCCTGTCAATCTTTCTATCCCACCTACAGCGCCCATTTCAAACGTGACCCTGAGAGCCAGCGCAACCAACTTGGTGGAGCTCAATGACACAGTAATCCTCACCTGCTCTGTCTCCTCTGGTTCCTCCCTCTCTTACCTCTGGCTCAATGGCAGCTCTGAGGTCACAGCCAGTGAGGGAGTTCAGCTTGGTGATGGTGGCTCCACTCTCACCATCGTCGGTGTGACCCGCTATGACCAGGGACCGTTCAGGTGCAACGTGTCTAATAACATCAGCTCCGACGCCAGCCAGTTTGTGCATCTGAACATTAGCTGTGAGTTTTGCTCTGTGAAACAAGGGCAACCTAGCGGTGTGCAGAGATGAGCAGTGTGGCTCTTTGCCCACCTTTACCTTTGGTCAACACATGTCACCATATATTGAGTTGGGGATGTATGCAGTTGCATGGCCTGGAGTTGTGATGTGCTACTGTCCACAATGGCAGTATATTTTATGTACATTATATTGAGTCAATGTGGACAGAGTTACATTGATATCACATAGCCTACTGTACACATATACAGTAGACACTATAAGAATAATGGGAAAGACATGGGATAGAAAATAGTGCTAATAAGTGATTTGTGCTTAAGAAATGTACTCATTTCACTCAGGATATCTATCCCGAGTGACACTATCTATTAGTTAGTTACTATCTAATCTATTAACTACTACAAACATAAGCTAAACTTGTGTTTGCATGCACTGCATTTATACTTTACTTGGACAAAAATAGAAACATTTCAATTGATAACGCATGCTTTTTTCTTGCTCCTTGCTAGATGGCCCCAGTGACCCAAAGATTATGGCAATGCCCATGAAGGTTGCGTACCCAGCAGGCTCAAACATTACACTGTCATGCGAGGCTGAGTCCAAACCTCAACCGACGGTCCAGTGGCTCTTTGACGAGAGTAATCTTGAGCAGTCTAGTTCACTGTTGCATCTGGTCAATGCCCAGCAACATCAGACCGGAAACTACAAATGCCTACTTCATAATACCGTCACATCCATGTTCAACAATGTTAGTAGGATGATCACAATTATGGGTAAGATAACTGTATTGTCTGTTTTGAAATGTACCCATTCTGCATACTTATAGAAATACATTTTTCAATCAAAAAACCAATCAATGTCTTTTGTCACACATGTGGGTACTGAACTCAACTGTACATCAATTAAGATAAGATGACCCCCAGAAGCAAAACATGTATATGTGCAGGAAAGTAAAACATTGTGCGTTTGCTTTCTCCTAGATACAATATCCAACGTAGAGTTGAAGCGTGTTGGTGCACCAGCGATACTGAATGAATCCTTCACTCTGAGTTGTGAAGTGAATGTGCCTGCAGACTATTTCCACTGGTTGAGGGATGGTGAAGCCATCTTAAGGACCAACATGAGTACGGTCAACAACACCATGACTATCAACCAGGCCCAGCTTTCAGATGATGGCGATTACACATGTGAGGCTTTTAATGCTGTGAGCAACAAGACCAGCAACCCATACGGCATTATTGTAAACTGTAAGTATACAAAAACAGAGGTACTCAAGGTTCTAGGTCTGTCTGTCTGTCTGTCTATCTTCCATCCATCCATCGCTCTAAACAATTATTTCCCCCTCTAAATGTACTGATATACTGTATGTGTACAATATGTAAACATGATGTGCATATATATGTAACATACTGTACATACAGCCACACTAATGGGCATTTAAACTTAAAGCTTAGCTAACCCTGTAAACTGCATTTTGCATTAAAAGATGGGCCGGAGAATACATCGATCAAGGGGCCATCCGCATCCCTGACAGGACGAAGTGTGATATTCAACTGTACATCATCTTCTCAGCCTCCAAGCCAGTTCCAATGGTACTTTAATGGCTCACTGGTTGGCAGTACCTCAGAACATAATACTGGCCCTTTGACATTAGCCATGGATGGGAAGTACAGCTGTGTGGCACACAACAACATCACTGGGAAAAACGACACAAACTACAAGACACTCACTGTTTACGGTAAGTGTTTCACAAGACTTGTTACCGTGGGTTGTCAAATTGTGCATGACCATTTAGACCTAGCCTACATTAACCACTTAATCCCTAAATACAACATTGTATAGTATTGTATGACACATTGCAAAAATAGACGATTATACAAACACATTTTCACTTGAATTTTGATTATATAGATAATCGTCAAATTAGCACGTTTAAATATTGCTGATCTGTTCATCTCATATTAATCCCTACTATAGCTCCAGTAACCGTGACTTCGGTAAAAATAGTTGGCTCACAGCCAGTTCTGAACCACGCATTCAGTCTGGCTTGTGAAACGGTTGGAAGCGTTCACTCTATCTACTGGATGAAGGACGGCTGGCCCCTGCATGCTGACAGCACAAGAAACTTCTCTATGGACAACGCCACTCTCTCCTTTAACCCTGTCCTGCCCTCCGACAATGGATTATACCAGTGTGGCGCTTCCAACCCTCTGAGTAGCGCCCGCAGTGACAACTTTACACTGAAGGTTGAGTGTGAGTAGTGTGTGTGTTGTCTGTCTGTTCTTTGACGTTTAAAGTAGAGATGAATATCACAGTTGTGTGCTCTGACGATGTGCATAAGATTTGCATTCACATGTTCCTGATTAACAGAGTTAATTATTATATACATAGGGGAAAGATTCATATTTGAGGCGACACCACTCGTACACATTAATCGCATGAATGGCCAACTGGGTGGCAATGTACCATAATATGTTACATTTAAACTAATCTTCCATGTATCCAGTTGGACCGGACAACACGACTATAACGGGACCGACAGTAGCAGGCACGGGACAAAATATCACCCTTAAGTGTGTGGCGTCCTCATACCCTCCCAGCCATTTCAAATGGTTCTTCTATGAGTCCCTGGTGGCCAATACGTCCGAGTATGTAATTGGACCTCTCACCCCAGACATGGGTGGGGAATACACCTGCACGGCTTACAACACCATCGCTGGCCAAAACAGAACAACCACGCTCACTGTAGTTGGTGTGTATACCGCATGAATCCTTTTGCATGTTTTCTGTGCATGGTTATATTTTTCCATTTGGTCAAAGATACTGCATGCCAGGTCACACTGTTAAGGAACTCTCTTGGATATCTTTCTACAGTATGTTACTAATACAGTACAGTACAGTACTAATTACGTATTCGTATGTATCCTTCCACCATATGATGGTGTCCCCTGCCGGGAATAGCAGATCTATGCACAATGCACAATGTGTTGCAATGCGTGCTGTGTGCTTGAAGATCACCTATTTTTGGCCGAGGACACCGTCGTTCGGACATGTATAAATCAGGCTTTCGTTAATTTACAGGCCCAATAACGGACGTGCAAATAGAAGTGCCTTCTAAACCCGCTATAGAAGGTCAGTCATTTCAGCTGACATGTAATGTGACAGATGGATCTGTTGACATGTATGTTCTCTGGAATAAGAATGATGAGCGGCTGCATGGGAACAACAGAACTGTCTTCTCTGCGGACAACAAGACAGTCACTCTCAACCCAGTTGAGCATAATGATAATGGAAATTATGAGTGCGTTGCGGCCAATCCTGTGAGCAATATAACCAGCCATCCCTATTTCCTCATTGTTAACTGTGAGTATTGCATGACATGGCATGACATTTATTCACCAAGTGCAGCAGGTGAACAGGAAACTGACTTGATGGCAATGGTGCTGGGCATATACTGTATCAACGTTAATTCACTCACTCACTTATTCTTATTGACACAATACATTATACAGTACAGAACTCACAATAGGACACTATGACCTAACGTACTGTGGGAGGTCATATAACTTGTATACCATTGGAAGGCCTGTGTATGTCCCTTTTCAATGGTGACCCATTTGTAGGGAACAATGCCATGCATTTGTGGGATAGGCAGCTGGGTAACAAGAAGACTCGCCCCGTTTCTGTTTTCCTCCCAGAATTCTCCCCAATGTGAGGGGTGGGAGAGGCTGGACAGCAGACGGCTGGACTTTGAATTTCTCTAACTATAAACTTTCATGACAGCAGACAGCCTAAGTACAAATATAATTTATGAAAATCTACTACATTGAAGTCTGTTCGCAGAAGTTGTTGTAGGATATGTGGGGATTATTTGACGAGGTACCATTTGAGTGTGCAAAACCTTACATATACTAAATAATACTAAATTGTTTATAGGGTCAATATAAGTAAAATAATATAGCCTTTCTACAGGAGTATCTTTTTATATTTTTCCAAAAAGAATACAAACAGCCAATAGCATATTACAAAGTTATCCCCCTCACTGGTGACAATTCCGGGAGGAAAAACGGGCAAGCACCGGGTCGAGTCTTCCGGTATTCGGCAGCTGAGTAGGTAGTAGGTAGGGTTTGGGCCATTAAAATGTGACCAATCACAGTTTATTCTGCAGTTGCAATTGACTCTTGTTTTGAGCTCCCTGGGGTACCCCAGGAACTGCTGGAGGAGGGGCTGTTCCACTATCTTATCCGAGGGACAGTCCTTCATTTTTCCACACATCTGCTGGCTCAAGTCCCTCTGTTTTGTTTTTCCCAGAAAAGAGAGAGGGGAACAAGTCTCCCCATAGGATCCCACTCTTAGACATGCAGGTACCATGGTGTGTCTGGGGTGGGAAGCTCAGAGTCAATAGCAGAATAAGCTGTTTGGCATTGGCAGAGAAGATGTCACAATAAACAGGCTTTCCAACGGTATAAATGTTAATGCCAAAATCAGCAAAATAATCTACAAAACATATTTCTGAACTGTTTGTTTTATAGGCTATATGTATACTGTGTGTGTGTGTGTGTGCGTGTGCGTGTGCGTGTGCGTGTGCGTGTGTGTGTGTGTGTGTGTGTGTGTGTTGCTTTGGATTACATCGCCACCCAATTTTAATAGCCATATTAAGGTGTTCCCTCAAATATTATGTACTTTCCACCATTTGTAAATGACTCAGTTCGTCATGAACATCGTAAATCAAATATAACATGTCATCACAGCACAACTGTGTCGCCCAATGAGAATAAAGAGCATTTCTGCTTTTAAGGTCAAAGATCATGAGTAGAATTCGGTTTTCACTAAACTTCCTACTCATGTTGAATGACCATGCCACTTGATCATGCATACATACAGTATCTATGTATTTATTTTTTATCTATGGACATATATGGTCGTTTGATGAATTATAATTAGCCGTTGATAAGTTCTCACATGCACTAAGGAACATGCACTCACAATCCTGTGTTCTTTCAGTTGGACCTGACAAGCCAGTCATCTCTGGACCATCTCTTGCTGAGGTAGGGCAGGAAGTGGTTCTCCGCTGCTCTGCGCAGTCAGAACCTCCCAGCCAGTTCAGCTGGTATTTCAATGGTTCCCTTTTGGGCAATTCCAGTGTGTTAACCATCCACTATATGACTTTCAACTTGAGCGGCAAATACGAGTGCATGGCCCACAACAATGTGACGGGTGGAAACAGCAGTACAACAACAATGATCAAGGTCATTGGTAAGTTAGCACTTAACATTATTACAGCTGGAAAAAACGGTCTAATTACATTCTACACACAACTACAATACCACAACTACAATACCATTAGACCATTATAGGTTATATAAGATGTACATAATTTTCTCATGATATATTGAATTAGGTGCGTCACATGCGTCTGTGTGTGCGTGTCATGGCTGCATCATGTATTAGGTGCTCTCCTCCCTGGTCTTCTGATTTGTGTGTATAGAGCGTCGCAGTCCCTCCCCCTTTCAGAAAAACGAGTGGCCCAGGAAATTAAAACCCAATGCATTCTCCCATAGGCATTTCTTATTTAATTTATTTAAAGACCTTTTAAGCGCCGTACGAAGCCAACTCTTGTCGTGACAAATCATGACAACACACACAATTCTTCGGGCCAAACAAAGAATTAGAAAGTAGAAAAAAACGGCAGGTTACAACACTTTCTTTGTTGTTTTTCTTCTTTGTAATTATTTGTTTGGCCCGAAAAATTGTGTGTGTTGTCATGATTTGTCACGACAAGAGTTGGCTTCGTACGGCGCTTAAAAGGTCTTTAAATAAATTAAATAAGAAATGCCTATGGGAGAATGCATTGGGTTTTCATTTCCTGGGCCACTCGTTTTTCTGAAAGGGGGAGGGACTGCGACGCTCTATAGTCTCTGCTTAATTGATCCCATTCCCCTCCCCTCCAATCCCTGTAACAATTGTAGAAGGAACGGGAAGGCTACAGGAGGCGGTGCATAAACATCCTACCGAGATCAGATAAGCACCTTATAGTGCTCAGGTAACTACCTCCATTGCGAGTACACGCGGGCATGTTGCGTGCGCGTGCACGTTGCGTCCATGCGTGCGTGTGTGCAAGCCCAATACAATGGAGAGAGTTACCTGAGCACTATAAGGTGCTTATCTCTGTACAAATAAGTTTCTGCTCTTGTGCACTGCCCCCGACTCCTGTTGCCTTCCCTTTCTCTTTTTTTCCACAATTGTTATGGGGATTGGAAGGGCGCAATACACACAAATCACAAAACCGGGGAAGAGAGCCCAGGACATGCACGCACCTGATACAACCATGACTTAAGCGCACCAACGCATGTGTCGCATAGGTGATACCAAACCACCAGTAAGAGAGGAAGACGCCTGAGGCCGAGAAGCGACCTCGCCCTTTAACTGCATTAACTGCAATAACTTTGGGGCAGGCCCGTCTAGAGTTTAAATGGACAGGTATCAGTCAAAAGGGAGACATCGAAGAGGAAGGATGGACGGGGAAGGATCAACATAATGGAATGTCAGAACAGGTCAGCTCCATATATGGAGATCTAAGGGTTTGAGGTCAGATGTAGAGTTGCTGGCCAATATTGATGACATCAGGGATCTCCATCCCTGATGATGTCACGTGATGTCATGTGCTCCATCCCTGATGATGTCACGTGCTCTCTCACCCCGACCAACCAACCAACCAACACACACACTATGGAAATGCACGATTCCATAGTTAACTGCGACCTTCGGCTGCAATAATTCATTCAATATTTCAATCAAATATGTATATCAGTTACAGTATATTGCTTATAATGGTCAAATCTTGGTGCCTATGCAGGTGTGTTTCAGCTTAAATTGTAATACTTCATCTTATCATTTATGATTATTTTGAATGATGATCGGCTAAGCGCATTTTGGTGCTCGTTCTGGAACGTGGTGTCCTATGGCGTAATATGCACAGTGATGCATGTGTGTGTGTGTGTGTGTGTAGCGGTGGTCCTGCTGGTTGACAATGTCAATTGGTCTACTCTGAATCGAAGCCAAGGGCACACCGGATTGGACACTAGATGCGGCGCCATCTTTAAAGTACTTTAAAGTACATTGATGCACATAATGATGCACATAACCTGATCAATGGCATTTCTTTCTCTCTCTAGAGGGTATAAGGTCGGTGATGGTTAAAGCCGACACAATACCAATAGATTCCCACAACCTAACTCTGACCTGTGAGGTTACTGGGCTCTATGACTCTATCTACTGGATGAGGAATATCACTCAACTCAACACAATCCATCATATTGACAACAACTGCTCCTCCGTCGACTCAAATGTGTCTTTCTGCATCATGAACAACTCACTGCACTTCAATCCGGTCACAGTATCTGAAGATGGCAACTATGTGTGTGTTGCTACCAATACTATCGGCCCACATATGAGCCATGAGTACCTACTGCTAGTGAACTGTGAGTAAACATGTGCTGATGTTGATGTGTTGATGTGTTGATGCCATATGAGAATGAATTACATTGATCTGTAAGCCTATTGATTAGCCTACTTACGAATGGGTGTATTTCATTGTCCAAGGGAAGTTTTCACAGTGATCTTATAAGTCATTAGATATGTATTAATTATGTAAAGCAGTGATTTAATACTCTATTAAGCTATAGGATAATTTCCCAGTTAACATGTGTTGTGTGCACTTGATTGCCACTTTACAATGCAATATTTGTGTCTCTACAGATGGCCCTATACATGTGACAATCACTGGACCAGGATCAGTGGACCAGCGCTCAGTGGCCTCTGTGTCATGGAATTGTTATGCTGAGTCTCGTCCAGATTGCGAGTACCAGTGGTTCTTCAACAACCAACCATCAGCGCTTTGTCATACCTCGACTATAGAAATAATTGCCACAAAACCGAATGAAGGGAACTACACATGCAAGGCAAAGAACCCTGTGACCAACATCATAATGTCCCAGAGAAAACAATTGCTTATCAGTAAGTGGCCAGCCTTTGGGCCTTTCTTTCCATGTTACACACTGAAATAGGATTGTGGTAATTGGTAAAACATTACGAACACCATTCCAAATAATCTCTCACACTCTCTCTCTCTCTCTTTGACTCTCTTAGATCGTGCATCTGCCCGACCGCTCCTGTCCACAGGTGGTGTGATGTTGGTGGCCCTGCTCACTCTGTCTATGCCTGTCATCAGTGAGCGACTGACTCACTGAGTACTCTACGCAGTAAAATCCTCATTAAAATCAGGAAAGCATCTGTGTTATTTAAGATTTTAGCTTTGCAGTATATGTATATAGCAACATAAGTCAACAAAAAGGATTTAGAACAGTAGTTCTCAAACATAGCAGGTATACAAGCTCACAGCATGTATATTATTTTAACACAAATCTTCTCTTCTGGGGGTCTCTGGCACAAACCATTTCCATATTGAGGGTCCGCAGACAAATACAATACATATCATTTTGGGGGTTCTTGGCACGAAACAGTTTGAGAACTATTGATTTAAAAGGCATTTGTAGAATCCACCTCAGGTTCTTAATGGGTTAACACTGTCTGTGTTAAATTGACATTGAGGATTTTACTGTGTACAGAGAGTTCCTATAGGTTTGCAAGTCAACGTGATCCCTCTGTCTTCATTACTATTACAACAAACATGAACTTGAACATGACCGAAGAGTATTGAGATTGTATATTCTCAAAGTGATGCCACATTTTCAAATCATGTCAATTTAGGAATCAGAGGCCAAACATTATGTTTTCAGATATTAGGTTATTGTCATGGCAATCATTTTCAACTGTATTTGTGTCAACATATTCTTACTGTTCTTAATATACAACACAAAATATTAATATATTCAGAGTGAAAGGGCAAAGTCCCTTCTACTATTGCACTGCCCACGTCTTGTCATTCTTTTGTAGTGTTTAAACCAGATTTATGCCTCGAAAATCTCAAATATGTGTAAATTATTTTTTTATAGGATGTGTCATGTACTTTCCAGAACTGCAATTATTTTAATAAATCAAATGTTTAAAAAAGCAAAAAAAAATTCATTGAGACTTTATTGTGGTAATACATCACTTTCTATCAAATCATGCAACTCATGGTTATAGAATGTTGGATACTGAGTAACTGTTACAACAAGAATGCATTCGTGAAAACATGTGAAAAGGTGTTTATTCAAAGAGTTTATATTTTTGTCACACAATTCCAATCACCATTACTAATGTTAAGCAATTTAGAACATGAATTATTAATTAACATTACACTGTAGAAATGTTAGGTAGGTATCGTATCACATATATCTCTACATCTCTATGTATGAAAGGCACTACGATTGCAGTTCAGATGAGGACGCTGGGGGTGTTTCTGGTTGACGCCTTTCTTCATTCCTGAAAACGTATATAACATAATAATATATCCTCGTTCTCATATTTCCTTGTCAAACACTTAGTTGCCCCTTCACGGGCGTGTCAGTAGTGAATGGTACCATGGGATACGGGGAAAAGCACACTATTGAATACTTTCATTTCAATCCCTTTTATGCCCATATATGGAGTTCTTTGTCAGGCAATGCCCAAATATGGAGTCTATGCAGATGAGATATCAGAACATATGTGTGATGTCAGAACAGGCCAGCTCCATATGGAGCCTGAGCAGGGGAGAGGGCAGAGGCCTTTTGTGGTGGTTCTGGACCGGGTCAAATTTTAGAAGCTAGTATATTTAATTTAATTTCTGAATAATATAATATGTTCTGAAAAATTAATAATAATGTTTCAAGTCCTATTTTCTGGTCACAATTAGTTTAGTTGACTTCATGGGATTGTACTTGATCAGACTTTATATATTATTTTAAAGGTATATTCAGTGATTTCACTCAAAAAACCTTAGGTTTCGTTTTTGGCTGGGACCTAAGCCTTTCATCCAATCAGGATAGAGAGCCAAAAAACGAAACCTAAGGTTTTTTGACCCCCAGGGGTTAACTGGGGACAGGGAGGAACTCCTTATATGGTCAGCACACTCTATAGTAGAGAGGATTATCACAACAAAACAAAACAAATAAGTGATATTTGAATTAAGTGAAATCACTGAATATACCTTTAATAGTGTAGCTCTATTTAGCAGATGTAACAAACACACATCTCACAACGATTAAACCAGCCAGACAGTTTGCCGGATATTGTTACACATTCTCAAATCTCAAAAGGAATAAATGTGCCCAGTTTCTTGTTTGTCTTCATAATAAAACATTGACTTATAATATCACCATGTAAGCCTCACATGACTTTCTGATGTTGCTCTCTTTGAAGCCATCAAATGTTACAAGGTGTGGTCCCATGCAGCAACTATTTGCTTGATAGACTCCAGAGGTTATACTAAAATAATATAATAATGTATAGTGATTTGTGATTTGTCGTGGTGCCTCAGCCAAAAGCATAAACACAGAACTACAGTATACCCCAACACCATACCTTTTCACCTGGCTTGTATCCTTTGTTCCATGCCCTTTAAAAAATATATATTTCCCTGCAGTAGGCTACTAGTACTAACTACACAGGACAATGCAAGAGGAACATAGGATTACATGGTAGCTACTGTATACCATCTGTCACAGTGGTGACACTCATGGCCTGTTAATCATTTTTTTAAATTCCTATAATTCAGAAATAACAATACACTTTTCCATTTCAAATAACTTTCATACTTATATTCATGAGGTGTGTACCTAGTAGCCTAATCACCCATTCCTGGCATGGTATTTGTTAGGAGTCGGTGGAAAGAGCATATCTTTGCCAAAAGAGAATTTCGTTGAGTCATGGCTGTTGAATAATGGCTCAAAGGCATAGTAGTGTGGGACCCACATGATACTGACCTATAGCAGCAGACAATAAAAACAAACAGGGCAAATCTACAGCAACACCAAACAGTAAAATATGTGAATAATGCTTGTTTAACAATAACATTAGTCTCTCAACCACCAAAAATGATGAGATATCAGATTCTAGTGATAACATAGGTCATACTGTAGCTGTCCTCTAGCTGTAGCTGTCCCATTGCAAGCGCAATTGGGATAAACAAAGTTGGTGTGGTAGTGTATTATAAGAAATTGGACATAAGATAGATTTTTCAATAGCATAAATATCTCATGCTAGACAGATATTGTCTAGACTTGATCTTTTACAGTGCTGTCATCACTGACACACTGAATACCCAAAAGTCACTCTCCCACATGTAAATTAATATCCACCTACAGGGAAATATGATCATGGGCAGAGAAGAAAAGACTTATAAAACAGGGATACAGTATCTCTTCATCTAGCCCTTTTAATGCTTGATGAGAAGTTGGAAGTTTCAGTTTATGGACCGATACTATGGAAGGTTTGGAGGCAAGGTTTTAGAAGAAGTCTACCTTGAATAAACAATTACAATAACAGCCAGTTGTTCAAACAATTTCTTGTATAATAAGTGTGAAACCTAAAGGTAATACAACTGTACAACTCACGTACTGTACATGCTCATAGTGCACTATTGATGCTCTTAGTGGTTCAGAGCAATCCTAAAACCTGACCAAGCAGCAATGCATCTAATAATGAATGATTCTCGATAGCACCACAATTAGGTATCGTCTGTAATCAATGAAGAATGCCCAAAATGTGCCTTGGTTTTGCATTTAATGCATTCTGACATCACAGAATCAGCCATCCCTGAAACATCATTCAAGTTCAGTAACAGTCCTTGTCCAAGTGTCCTCATGAGCCGTAGTGAAGCGGTAAAGTGAAACCTTGCAAAGGGAGTCAAATAGGCCTTTATGTCTTAAGAGGAGATTGAACTTGAAGCACAAGCATGTACGCATATATACCCATACAACAGCTCAACAATCTACTCAAATACATACATTATCTCTGCAGCCAAGCGAAACCTGTCATAAACATTGCTTTAAACATGTGTGACAAATTGTAAACGGGGCCAATGGTGGAATGGCAATGATATTACAACAAATAGCATAACGATCAAAAACTAGAGTGGATTGATGTATTTTGCCAATGTTTGATCACTATGTAACAAACAAACAAACACAAAAACTTGGTCACCTGAACTCACACATACAAATGAAGCCACATTAATTAAGAGAACATAATATGTGAAATATGTATTGAGCCTGACAAACTAAAGCCATTATTCAAAGCAAATGTTTAATTACTAAAGAAGTGAGGGCAGTTTTTTTACTCCGTTTACACCAGATATCCTGGCATATTGCAGCACATTTAACTTAGCAAATGCAGTGCAGCATAAACACAAAGGAGTTTATGGTCCCATTAATAGTGACAGTGGTCACCAACCCTGGCCATGGAGAGAACTTTCACAAACTACTCTTCTATCTTAAACGTGCCACTATTTGATTCCATACATTGATTAAGGTATTAATAAGGTAACAACAGTGTGAAGCCTGATTCATGCTTCTGTGACAAAGTGTTGTGCGGCAGAAATAAAATGTTCAACTGAATAAGTGTCACCGTTATTTTTGTTGAGTGACACGTCACACAACACTTTGTCGCAAAAGCATAAATTATTCTTGATGCTCTCCATAAACAGACAGGGAACACTGTGGTAGTGTCGGTCTGTGACCCAGTCTGTGTTGTGTTGTGGGTAGCTGGTTGACTCCTCATTGCTCGGCTGGCTTCTCTAGCATGGATTTAAGGTGGGCGTGTATGGGTTGGCACACGGTCTGATAGGCCTGCGGAGTCAGATGGAGGTAGTCATACATGTCCTGGTGATTGATGCCTCCATCAGAGTGGACAAAGCCAGGATCCACGTCCAGGAAGGAGGCGTGGGGGAGAGAGGACACGGCCTCCTTGACCAGCCGGTTGACCTGAGCGTTCCGTTCCCGTAGTGGGTTGGGCATCTTACCCCTGGGCAGTATCCCCTGGAAAACACGTGAAGAAAACAGAAATGTCATGCACAGCTTTTGTGTGTTTGTGTGTATGAGCCAGGGGGGCAGTCAGCCAGATATTTCGTGAAGCCTCATTTGAAATCGGTAGTTCATATAATGGCCTGTTGTGGCGCTGGACTGGACCCAAAAAGCCCCATAGCTCCATAGAGGCCCATGTATTTTGGCCCAACTTCACCTAGACTGTATTACCTTAATAAACATGGTCATGAATACTTTCTTCTTCCAGTCACTAGTTTAAAGTCTCATTTCTAATGTCATAATATTCTTTTTGGAAAATTATGTTCCATTAATTAAAAAAATGACCATAAAGAAAAAAAAACATCGCGTATGTTCTGAGGGGCGTGGCTACCGTTACAGTCTATGATCGGGATTCCCCTCCCACTCGAGTCAAAATAAAAACCAACGGAGAAGAAGGGGGGAAGTCCCGCCTCGTTGTCTGGGCAGCCAATGGCCAGCTGGTCCAAAACGGAGCCAGCCAATGGCCAGCTGGTACCAAACGGATCTAGAAAGATGGCGACTTACAGTGCAGGAATAACAGGCTTCATTTTACGTCCATGTTAGACTCGGCGAACGCATTGTCCATATTTTTTACAGTCTATGGTATGAGCACGGAATGTGATGATTTGATTGGCTGATGTATGATAAGAGCGCCCCTCATTTCGCACGAGTGTGATTTCTATACTATTTTTATACTTTTAAACTAGAGTATGTCAGTATGTACGTTAGTTTGTAAATAAGGATGCACTATATTTTTGATAAAGAAAAACAGAAGTGATAAAAAATACTTTTCATTTATATAGACTATTGCCAGTAATGTAGCCAAGTCGACCTCTGTGGAATAATGCAGGTCTTATTTCGGTTAAACCAATCTTTCTCAATTTTACTGTAGGTCAACCATATTGTCCCCAAACAAGCATAATAGCATATCAAGATACAGGTGATGGTATTCCTGCCTGACGCACCTCCTCCAGTGCCTTTTGAACGGGTGTGCTGTGACATCTCACTGAACCCCTCTGTGGGCCTAAACGGGTCATCAGCTGGGGAGGAATTTACTTCTACCTCAGTCTTCTTGTGTGTACGGTATATGCGTTATTTTCCAAGCTGGGCTAAGTTGTATCTTGCTATGACAAGGGTCATGAGACATGGCTGAAACCTTGTATGTTTCAATAAATTGTTTTAAACCGCAAGTAACAACCATGTGCTTGGGAATTTCAATAGCAACATAAAATCTATAAAAAGATAATAAACAGACAAGGTCAGAAACACCTACAAGTACAATGGTATGGGCATAGCGGAGCTTGTTCTTGATGACTTGGACAATGGCCATGATGCCGCCACAGATCTGTTCTGCTGTTTGGCCGTGGTTATTGGTGCCCACCCACAGCACAACAACCTGGATACAATAGACAAGAATATATGTAAATAATTAAGACAACTTGATTAACATGTTTTAGTTAAATAGATCTTGTTCTCTCAGATCTCAGAATAATCTTTGGTGTGTTTTTATGTTTTATGTAGCAGTAAGATAGCTTTCAAAATTATTGCTCATCTGATGGCTATGAAAACATTTGTAAAAAGGAAAATGGAAATGTGAATTTTATCCCATACAGTATATGATATACTGTTGCTTGCTGTGTAGCATCTTTGTGAGGACAAGACATTCACTGATTTTAACAGAATACCTTTGGGCTGATGTTATCCAATTCTCCATTGCTCAGTCTCCATAGTACATGCTGTGTTGCATCGCCACCTACCCCAA
Source organism: Protomyctophum parallelum (assembly GCF_964188405.1). NCBI lineage: Eukaryota > Metazoa > Chordata > Actinopteri > Myctophiformes > Myctophidae > Protomyctophum > Protomyctophum parallelum. The sequence continues at coordinate 48,918,359 of NC_139698.1, forward strand.
AGTTGAGGGCATGGAGGGGAGAAAAGAGTTCTCGCCAAACCTGCACACAAAACCATAACAAAATAAACTATAGCCTATGTGCAATCACTTGTTGTGATGAACGCTCAGTTACAAACAAGTCATTCCGTCTAAAGTGATGAAGTCATATTGAGACAATATGCAATAACGAATATCATATGGTGCTAAGCTGTATTTTTCACATGTGAACAAGGCTTACCGCAAATTGGTGCATGAGCTGAATAAGAGAGTCTCCAACAAACAGAACATCTGGTTCCTTGTCCTTGCTGTCAGACACAAATCGGTTGTGCTATAGAAAGATAAAGAAAGTAAAAACATATGGCCAGGTATTACTTTATTTTACAAGAAGGGAAGAAGCATATGGCAAAATGTGATTTATAGTACTCTGCAGACATTATCAAGCATACAGTATGAGTAAGCAACAACACCCAAGGCCTAAATTCCAAATAAGCAACTGTGAACTGGAATTTAGGCCACTGTAACAGGTATAGGCATCAAACAGCTGGACCAACTGAATGTCTCTCGCACACATGAATCTTGCTTTTTGGGAACATTGCATTGCCTTACATTGATTCTATTTCCCATTAGCCATATACCCAACCCAAACCTAACCATTACTCTACCCAACTGTACAGATACCAACCAGTAGATAGTATGTTATGAGTTATGACAATGCAGTACAATTAAATTGAAACAATTTGACATGACATCCAGGACAAGTAGGTCTAGTTGATGTCCAAAATGTGAACATCACGCACGCACACACATAACATGACCACACCACACACACACACACACCAAAGACATCCATCGTCCGTCTCCTTGGCTGTCCTCACAAGGAGTGGGTGTGGCGGCGGGGTTTGAGTCTCCTGCTGCACTCATTACTTCTCTATCTGCGATTGGAAAATAGTCACAGTCACGTTATCGATTTCCCAACCAATGCAAATCAGATCAATATATACGTTCTCGTTCCTCTGTGCTGAATCATGAGGAGCGGTCAGTAATGCTTGCAGAACAATAATGTTAAGATAGTTGTCACGGCACGGTAAACGGCAACTAACATGCAATTCTATGACACGATTGTTTGTCGTGGACATTAAAACACTGTAGATTTAACCACGCAGGATCATAACAAAACAAAACAAAAACAGACAAAATACCGTATTGTATGGTCTCCTAATTCAGTTCCTGGAAGTAAAAAAAAAAATCACTCCATCCGAATCTACCATTGCGCACCACGGGGGAACATAAACGAGGCGTCGTGTATTCGCTCGTTTCGGATGTAGTCACTCACTGGCGTTAACATTAACGTTACTTGATGACTTTACAGTGAGGGCTGTGCGCGGACATCGGTGGAATGAAGAGCGAAGTGTGTTATTTTAACGCAGAAAGCACCAAGAGCTTCCCCCCCTTCGTGGGTGCGGAAATGGACTCGTCCAACGGTGTGCGTTCGTGAGGGTTGTTGCTGCGTGGAGAAAGAGCAGAGGGAGAGACACAGACAGACAGACAGCGGCACGTTGCCGAGCAACGTCCTTTTAAACGTGAACAGCGGCCTGATATTTGGGTAGGTTATCCGTTTGTTTACCGATGATGTACAATACATCGCAAGTATTGCATTTACTGTTGATGCTTTATGCTACTTTTTCAAAGATAGTTGTCAGTTGTGTGGGTCCTGCTGACTGATGTTTAACTGCATTAAATCGGCACTGAATGCTGCTTCAGGTCGAGGTGCACATGCATGGCTGCAGGTGGTCAGCGTTAACGTTAATCTTTAGTGCTTAATTAGCTAGCTACTGAGCTCACCATTAACTAGCATAATAAGAGCATATGACTTATTAGCCACTTTAACCGCTTTTGCATCATTCATTTTAAGGACAAAATCTGTAATAAAACAAAACAAAACCACTGCAGATCTGCAAACTCGGCGATTCAACCCCCTGTGAGCTTGTAGATCAGCTATTTTCGATAGCTGAAGTATAAAATAGGGCTTACGTGGTTAAACAACGAGACAGACGCCTCAGAGAAGTACGTTAATTGGATTTTCCACTGTAAATAAGTTATTGTTATCTTTTCATAGACACCACTTCAGCATGAGCCATTCATCAAGCAGAGCCTTGCCAGGGGGAAAACATTTCCAACACCTTAAGACAACAAAAGAAAGCTGTAGCCCAGTCAACCAAACTTCTACAACCTGCAAGTCTTTTAGCCATTGTGATAACATTGATGGATGCCACAGCCATGAACATAAACTGAAACGACTGAAGACACGCAAGCAGAGGAGCAAAAAAAGGGGAAATGTGCAAGGAGGTCATGTGGTAGGTGCACCAAGGAGCAAATCACATCACCACCACACAATTAAAGATATGACACATTGCAATAACCACTGCCAACATAGAACCCACTGTCCTCCAAAACGAGATGCAGTGTTTGCGCAAGTATTTCCTGCAGCCAGGGAGCCCAGCATCATGACAGATTGTCGTCTGATAGGGCATCGAGGCCTTTTCAACCATGAGGTGAAATCCATTGATATTGAGCGCCTGCTAAGTGAACAGAGGAAAAAAGAAAAGGTCACACTGAAACAGAAAACAAACATGACAACTTTACATTTTCCAACATCTTGCCTTCCTTCTCCTGGCTCCAGTAATGATTTTGCTGCCCTCTCTGTTGAAGGAGTTGAGGACGAGGCAGTCTCTGCTGTATGTACAGAAACCCTTGAGAATGAAAAAATGGCCTGTCACTCCAACAGCCAGGGATCTGACATCACACCAGGACAAAAAGTGAAAAAATGTAAACCTTCTTTTGAAAGTGAAACCCCCATCCTCTCATTTGCAAATAGTCCAACAAATGCTTTGCCAACTATTGGTAACAAGAAGAAGTTTAAGCCAATTGTGCCTGAATCAGCAAGAAAGCCGCTGCTGACTCCTAGTGGAGACAAAGAGAATACTGGGTTGTTGAAAAGAAAGTCAAAGAGACCATCAAACTCCAGTGCACTTGAACACAGCCCCAATAATCAAGAATCACAGCATTGTGTATCTAGTCCAGTCATAGTTGACCTCTCCAGCTCACCTGCAACTGGAACCAGTGATACCTTTGACACTCCGCAGCAGGGAAGTGGTCTCGATAGCATGTCGACCTCTATCAGCACGATGGCATCACGTTTGTGCCATTCTCTACAGCTGCCAATTCTGAAGAGAAGAAACTTGTTGGCAGAAAGCAGGGAGATTCTTTTGCAGGCCTTGCATGAAAGACATGGACCCCAGTTTCAGGAGATCCTCCATAGTGTGCAGCAGTGCCTCAGCTTCACCACCGGTCCCAGTGTAGACAAGGGAGAAAATGGGGTTACGGTACCTTCCACTACCATCTACACAGATGAGGCCTGTACTACAGGTAAGATACTCCTATATCCTGGTGGTTTGATTAACCACACATACCCTAGCGTCACTATTCTGGGCATGTCATATTAGGTGAACAATTGGCAAAAATATAAGCAAACATTCAGCAAAAGTAGCAAATCTACAATTTTACAACACACCACAGTGGTTCTGTCATTTTCAGCAAAGAGATATTGAGTAGAATGGGTAGGGAGGGGACCAAGTACAGACCCTTTGGGGACTCATGTCATCAAAGTATATAAGGTTTAAGTGGTAACATTAATGGATGGATATGATAATGTAAAACAATTTCAAAATATAGATAATGTCAAACTAGGAATGCATTAGTGTGTGATATTACAGTATTGTTATGGTAATTCTAATGAGATTTTATTGTGGCTTGACTATTTGCAGAGAAATGGGCCAACAACACTGATTAATATCAATGTATAAATGCTTTATGTTCTTGTCGCTTTAATTGAATATTTATTTTTGCAGTGTGAGCATTACAGTTTGATCTGTACACATCTCAGGGTTATTCTTTCAACTGTCACCACAGACACAGCGTTTCGAGTAAGCAGTGTGAAAGAGTCACATTTTGACACCCAGCGAACATCGCTCAAAGGGAGGAGGAAGAAGCGAGGTTCCAACTGGAGGCCACCACAGTCACAGAAGAGTATAGAACAGGTGAGACAATAACATTTAGAAATGAGTTTGCAAATATAGTCATTGGTGTTCACTTTAGTATCTAAATTAGTACACAACCAATAGTAATTATTATAGCAGTCAGAATTGGTTGCTTGATTCTAAAGGTTGAGAAAAATACAATTGAAAAAGGCTACTTCTCTCCAGGTGATAAAAACTAATTCTCGTTCTTGTTTTCTGTCTATGTATGTCCTGTATTTTTAAGTGGAAAAAACTCAATCAAAATAATATAGAGCTTTTAACAATACAAAATCACTTGCAGCACTTTAGTGGGACATTTGACCACAAATGTACTGTACTGTATATCCTTAGATAATATATTTTTGTATATTCCAAAACTAGGGATGTCCCGATACACTTTTGTTGTTCCCGATCCCGAGTGCATTTGCAATTTGGGCAACTCGAAAGCAAACTCCACATGCCCCAACATATTATTTTCCTGCCATAGTGTCAACCCCTTACCCCTGTATCGGATCGATGCATGGTTAGACTAGCATATTCACCTATATGACAAATAAGGGCCGATACGGATACTTCTCCGATAGCGATACAGTATCGGGACATCGCTATCCATAGACGGTGTTTATTTTGATTATGAATACTTTATTAAACAGAACAAAATATGTGGTATCTCTCTTTGAAGATGGCCAGACCCACTGTGGAGAAGGTCGGAGATATGTTTGATGAGTTGCTGACACCTTATTCCTCCTCTACATTCTGCATTGATTTCCTTCCCTCTGAGACGTCATCACCCCATCCCACATTTGGTATTCCAACCGTATCCAACTGGGAAGTGTCACCTCCACAGCCTTGGGAGAATAGATTAAACAATGTAAGACTGAGAGAGTCAGCTAAGGAAGGTTGTTTTAAAAACTCCTTTCTGAACCACGTCAGAGAAATAAGTAGTGGGCCTCAACAAAGTGTTGACAGCAGGCACTCATCCCTGCATTATTCAGAAGGATCTCCATCCACATTCAGGCGACTACAGCAGCCACAAGATCTGGTTGAATTTGACAGGTACTCTCGTGCTACTTCATTGTGTCCTCAAGTTCCCTCTCTTCAGGAGAGCAACCAGCTACATTCTTTCTATCATTTCAATCACCCCCAAACCAGCTCGTTCCTCCGCTCCCATTACAGTAACGTGATGCATTATCCTCCATCTCACATGATTGATAGAGGCCCTTCACCCATCCTTCCTTCCCTCCCAAGCCCTGAGCAAGGTTTTTTTCCACCAATGAGACTTTACTAATGCACACTGATGCCCTGCATAGATACACATGCATAGTGCATGGTTTATCAATTTCAATCAAAGTGGCAATTGTAAGATTTCTGCCCTCATGTTTTTATTTTGTCACATTTGAACCAGGACAAAGAATACACAATTATGTATTGTCTTGCATGGCCTTTTTTTATTGATTCCGTCAGGAAATGCTGTTGCACATTGGTTTTTGCAGTTTTGTTACAGTGAAATGTCATGCCTAGCAAATGCTCAACACTGAATAAAACTAAGTACAGGAACATTTCCTCTTTGTTATTTCTTTTGTTTTAGTCTTAATACTACTGCTGCTACAAAGTTGAGTTGAGGAGCCAAAAACAAAGAATTGTACTCTTAGTTCACACCACAATTTAAAACTATATTTTCAATGGGAACGGAGGTTTTTATTTATTTTTAAATAAATCCACGAATGTCAAGAAACCACTCCATTCTGGTGCTTCTGTTCCCATTCTGTGAGATCTCGCTCATAACACTTCTTTACTTCCCTTAGACCAGTGGTTCTCAAAGTGGGCTCCGGGGACCCTAGGGGTACAGCTGATGCATGTCCCAAAGTACATCCCTCTTGTGGTTGTGCCCCTCTTCGCGCACACTGTTTCAAAAATCCTTTCTCTCCATCCACGACCATTGAAATAACCAGATTTTCAGTTGCTTCATAATTTGATATTCTGTGTAATTCTTATTTTAAACTTGGTGTCAGTACAAAGGAACATCTCAGGTGCAGTATAGTGACTGGGCATAAAACCCACTAAATTATGTTTTTAAATGTTTTAGCAAATTCCATATAAACGACCATAAGACGGAACCAGGGCAGAACATTGACATGAAAGTTTTGAGAACCACTGCCTTACTCACTAACAAACAATGAATTGATACACAGAGCCACTGTCTATAAGTACACCACTCCACTGTAGTGAGGTTAAGTCAAGGCAACCCGTTATATAGGTTTCTGTTGTAATATAAGACATCAGTTTACTATCTAAAGCAGCTTTGTGCTTTATTTATTCATTTTTTGTCCTATTGTTTTGTTTGTGTATACAAATTCCATGTAGTCTTATAATACTATTTTTCTTTATAAAACTTTTATACTGGGTTTACCGTTTGTTTTGATTGATTCATTGAAATATTTATTAACAGTTTGTAGAATTACACTACATTTCAAGCACAAACTCAATACAAAGACTGTTAACTGTGAGTGGACGACCCAATTAAGCATTACACTTGTTTACAACAGGGTCCACATTGTTCAATTCATCAAAACATTTAGACATACAAATACACTTCTATGTAGTTAAAGAACAGAACAGGAATTCATCATATAGGAAGCAAACAGGGAAAAGATACATATACAGTGAGGGGGAAAGGGGGGGGTGGGGGGATTCAGATTTTACAGAGGCCAGTTTCGAATTGCAGCCATCCGTAGGTGCCCTTTGAGAGCAGTTTTGAAGGAGTCAAGGGATTCACATTGTTGGAAGGGCGTTCCACATTTTGGTGGCATAGGAGCGGAAATAATTGAGTCCCTTGTTTGTGCCGAATCTGGGTTGTACATGGTTTGTTGCACTGCCTCTGGTGTTGTGGGTGTGGACTTCGTTTACATTAAGGAAGTATTTAGACAGGTACATGGGTATCTTGGTGGTGTATTGAATCTTGTGGACCAGACCCATTGCAAGATGCTGTACTCTGTCGTCGACCCTAAGCCATCCCAGCCTGTCAAAGTGGGCAGGGGTGAGGTGGGTTCGGGGGGTGAGGCCAAGTAGGAGCCTGACCAGTTTGTTTTGGGAGGTCTGGAGCCTTGTTTTAAGGGCCTTTGAGGTGCTGTGGTACCAAGAGGTGGATGCATAGTCAAAGAAACCTTGTATGAGGTCTCCTGTTAAGGTCTTCAAGGTGTTTTTGTTGACCAGTGAGGAGATCCTGTAAAGGATTCTTGTTCTTTGATTGACTTTTTTGATTACGTTGGTGGCCATTTTATCACCGGAAAGATTGGCCTCCATGATGGAACCTAGGTAGGTAATTTCATCTTTTCGTGTGATAATATTGTCACCCACTCTAACCAAGAAGCCATCTGCCTTGCTGAGATTACTATTTGATCGGAAGAGAATGGATTCAGTTTTTCCCATGTGTAAGGATAGTTTGTTATCAGCGAGCCAGGTGCAGATTCTACCGAGTTCAGAGCTGAGGGTCTTTTCAACCTGCAGTTTGTTCCTGTCCGAGACCAGCAGTGCTGAGTCATCTGCGAACAGGAACAAGTTGCAGTCACAAGCTGATGTCATGTCGTTAACATATATTAGGAACAGTAAAGGCCCTAGTATGCTTCCTTGTGGGACGCCACAGCTCACTGGGGGGGGGGGGGGGGGGGGGGGACAGTGTTCCCTTTTTTGTACAGGGGGGTTACTTTGGCTAGTTTAAAATCTTGGGGGACCTGTCCCTGTTTGATGGAGAGGTTTACTATGTGGGTGATGACTGGAGCTATGGAAAAGGCTGAGTCTCTGAGAAATTTGGAGGGAATATTGTCATGTCCAGTGGCTTTGCGGGGTTGTAGGGCACACCGTTTTTTAAGTACGTCCTCGGTTGTTTGTCTATAACAGTAAAGATACCAATAAAGTTAAAAGGTTACTTAGACACTATTAATGCATGTAGTTTTGTGTTTTGTTAACAATATACAATATAAGTGTAATTTAAGCAGAAAGACTAATGTGGGTACTACCTAATGAGGCCCACTGAACAAAGCAAATTTAAATGTACAAACATGTCCTTACTATCAATAAGCACACAGTAATTAGGACGTTATTGAGGAGAACTGTTTTAATGGCCTGGTGGTTGTAAAATATAGGCATGCAGAATAAATAATTATAATTATAATTCTTTATAATGATAAATATAATGTATGCTGCTAAATGTAATGCTAATTAGCCAATGGTAAGTACTATACCATACTAAATATGAAGTGTTTGATTTAGGCGTACCAGTAAGCAAGCAGTGACAACAATGGCACATCTTATACAAACATACCGTCGCTGTTGGGTGGAAACCTCATATGTCCAAAACCATTCCTTTTTATTATGATAAAAAAAAAGTAAACAAAAGAAAATAGCTGATCTACAAGCTCACAACGCGTCACATGGCGACATTTGTGAGTTTGTACATCTGCTATTTTCACAACTTTTGTGTGACACTTGTATTATGAAGTAAGCCGGACATTAATTTAAGAAAGAAACATCGGAGAGGGTTCTCTGCCTGACAGCAACGGTACTCTTTCTATTTGCTGCAGCTGTGTTTACACTGCATTATCACGTCCATCAAATTATACATTTACAAGATAACCGCTCAGATTCTATTTTGGAAAACGTTTTCCACTACACAATTATAATTTTGATGAATTTTATCATTTAAAAAAAACAAAGAATTTATTAATTGTCATATTTTCTGATCGCTGAGAGGATGCAGGATAAACGAGTGAAATTGGAGCTGATAATACAAATGAATGAGCAGACAAAAATGGAATTGGAACACTCAAATTTAAGCTTGTGGGGTTTTGTTTCCTGATTAAATAAAACTGGTATCCCGACCTGAACATTTATTTTATATTCATTAAAGAGCTGGAGTCAGACTGGAAGACAACCCCCATATTTTCTACCATGTCTGTTCTGTGTACTCCTAAACGACACCCAGCTGGGTAGAGCTTAGTCTAATATACTAATTATTATACATAATGCGTGATATAATTCCATTCAGTTGCAATTAAAGAAACATACCTGTTAGATACCTTAAAGTATTTTATTTCTTAATACAATGTTTTTACAAGTTAGAAGCTGTGTGCAGGAGCTTTTCTATAGAAACAAAACAACATACAATGCAGTATGTTAACCCATATTTGAGAAATATTAACCGTATAACGTATAACCTTATATGTAGGGTATTTGTACTGTACTTTGATGCCTTTCAGATCCCTAGTAATTGCCCTTCTCAACCTAACTCTAAAATGTGCTATCCTGGCTTGTTCAGTATAGCTAGAAATGGTAACATTAGCCGATGACTATACTTTATTTCCTTACGATGGCAAAGATTTGGTCTAATAAATAATAATAATAAAACTTTATTTGTATAGCACCTTTCATGACATGAAATGCAGCTCAAAGTGCTTTACAGAACAATGGAGAATAAAAGAAAAGCAAGGCAACGACATTAAAAAAACAAGCAGTAATGCAGTACAGTGAGGACATAAAAAATAAAAGATCAATTAAAGGCGATGTTGTAGAAGTGGGTCTTGAGCTGAGCTTTAAAAATGTCTACAGAGGCTGCCTGACGAAGGTACAGTGGGAGCTTGTTGCAAGCCGACGGCCCGTAGAAGCAAAAAGCTGCTTCCCCGTATTTTTTAGTTGCCATTTTTTTGGGCAAAGCGAGCAAGCCGGCGGTGGAAGACCTTAGAATTTTCTTTTTTTTTTTCATAATGAAAATACGATAAAGAAGTACACCAAAACTATCTATAGTACAATATGATCTTCTTCTGTACTAACAATACTTTGTTAGAACAGAGGATAAACAGTGTCTTCATTTTACAACTCACTCCTTGACATTACGAAGTTAGATGAATTGGCATCCCTCAAAAGTTAAGTTAAGTACAGTTAAAAGTACAGTGATTATTTTTCTTTGTTTTTGGTAGTGACTTTTATGGTAGCAAAAAGCAAACCAAAACCCAATATTTAGCCATTTACTGTTTTAAAGCTGAATATATGTTCCATTACATGCTGTTCTCTCCTATGTGTGCAAAAGGACTTAATCTAAAAAGCTAAATATAGAAAATGTCATGAGTATTTTGTGTTTTTGCATCTCTCGGAATAAAAAATAAATGTATATTTAAATATATAATTTATTCAAAGGTATTTGCTTTACCTGTTCTACCAGTTCAGGTAGAAAGTTGGGCCAGAACAGTCTTCCTCTATGCAAGACAGTATGAGACCAGAACATGGGTATACCTAAAAGGTTTTATTGAAATAATGTTGTTCATATGAATAATCTGATATAGAAAATACTCATAGCAAATAACTCCAAATAATAAACATGGTCAACCTAAATAAATAAAAATGTCCTAATGTGCACTGTCAACAAAGTTAATAATGATATTGACATATATCTACTGTACTGTATGTCTGTTGGTATTTCCCTCTCCATGGCATGGCTGATGTGCTCCTCTATTTCAGTTGTATCGGGTAGGACTGATTAACATTAAATTCCCCACAAAGGATTTTATCTAAATCAATAACTGACACACTTTCCCGTAGGAAGTGGGAAATACCAAGTTCCAATGTATAATTAAACGCAGGATAACTCCCCCCTTTGATAGATCATCCCCTCATCTTCTGCTCTCTTGCCATCTGGCACAGTCCACATAAGGGCAGGCAGGCCATGACTACCCAGTCATCACACACAGAACCCTGAGGAGAAGCAGAAATATGTTCACTGGTGAGCATGTCAATTTAGTTCACAATATTGGGTAATGCAAACAAAAGCTAAAGCAATATAGCAATATTTTAATATTATTTAATTTATTTGTAAGACTATTTAATATTATGCAATGTGTAGAAAACGGTGAAACAAATCCAAGGCATTTGATAGAAAAGATCCCAACTCCCAAGGGGAAAAAAATAATCACAAATATGGTAATGGCATCAAAATTCGTTATTAAGGAAATGCATATCACTGCAGTGTTTTCCATTTATGCAAATTAGATAGGCAATAAGCAGCCATCAACATAAAACTATGACTTCAAAAGAGGTCTCTCTGTTACACCTGTATAAGGAAAATCCTAAAGCATGCTCATACTGAAGGTGTGGTTTCCCATTCTGAAGTAGGAAGTAAAAAAGCAAAATGGCTGAATGTGGCCTATTGCGTTTGATGGAGCGCAACCCAAAACTAGAGGCCTCTGCGTTGGTTAGTGATCCTGTATGCTGAGATGCACAAACTATTTCAGCAATTACTGCGAAATATTGACCTAACCAAACTTCGTATTCAGTCATGATAATACATTGGCAATAAATAGTTTGGCAGCAGATAACGGCTATCATTTTTAATTAAAAACGAAAGCGGGTTATGAAGCATTTGTGCCACTTAAAAACTTGTTTTTTTTGTTTTATTCTTAGTGCACTCTGGACAAACAAACAACATGCTTTGGACAGAAGAATTTTTTTCTTCAGGCCAATATAGTTAAAGAAAACAACAGAATTATCCGAAAATTCTTTTCAAAAACATAGAAATTACTAATGCACTGTCTAAAAGTGAACATTTACTTGGCTGTGTCTGCAGCACCACCACCACAACTTGACTCAATTTGACACACTGCATTTCATTCAATGTTGATGATTGACTATTGGGAACACTGCTACAAACTAAATATTATTTTCATGGCATTAAAATCTTCATAATATGCATCTGTGTCGTTATATTCACCCAAGCCACCTTTAGCTAATTTCATTAATGGAGGAGCTCACTCACGCCTATATGGTATCTGTGGCGGATGCTTGTCCTCAGGGCAATCATGGCTCCAGGAAGGAAGGGAACACAGCAGCTGTCCCCATTGTCCTGAGCCACTTTGCAGGCCAGGATACAGGGAACAAATGATGCACAGAGACCTGGGCAGGAGAGGCAAATCCTTATGTTATTTCATTGGATTCAAGACACTGGGTTATTGCTTATACCCACACACACTTGTGTCACATGAAAATAGGCTCATGCATTACTTCATACACACATAATTTAACACGTACAGATGCCGCAGTCTTCACAGCAGTCGCACACATTTGAACTCCAGTCTGATGAGCCAGAAGATACACTGTAGCTTGTGGCCTGAGGCTGTGAGTTGATCGTGTTCGACTGGAATTCCATGGCTATGAACAGATGAGTAGGAACAAAACATAAAAGTGTGTTTATGAAGCATGCAGTGAGAGAAAGAGGAGATTAGGTACAATATATATATACAATATAGTTAAAAGGCGTATATAAAATACACAACCCACTACACACAGTTCCGTAAAGTTAATGTTCGAGATTAACTTTATTGTTTTCCCCAGTTTTGATTTCCTACCTGTAGATGTTAGACTTTTGGTTCCAACAGCTAGTGAAAATCCGCAAATGGGAGTGCACAGTCCCAGTATTCAACTCTTATACCCATTGTGACGTCACCGGTCACAGACTGGTGCATAGTTTCTCTGCTGTTGTGGTGCGCTTCCAATATCCGCCTGTCCATTTGGGACTATATGAATAGCTTGTACAGGCAAAAGTCAAATGTTTGAGTTTGGGGCGTAGAGGCCTTCAGATCTTTCAATGAGTGCACACCTACAATGATGTGGTACTGTTATCGCTGGAGTAAGTTTTACATTATTTGTGCAACCTTGAATCACCCTTTGTGTGTGTGTGTGTGTGTGTGTGTGTGTGTGTAGACAATATTTATGGAATTGGGCAAATAAGAATATGCATGTGCAAGGAGCATAAAGCACATGAACTGACTGACTTTAGGGGTCAGTATATCATTGTATCATGTATATATCATTGAACACAACATTCGGATGGTCCCTTTTGGGTGGGGCTTATAAGCTTGTGTATGACTTTATTTGCTTTAAGAATATGTACAACATTTACCACAACACTAAATTAATTCTGCATTATATTTACTGTGTCTACTGTCTAGTTTTAAAGAATAAACAAAAGCTACTCAGTGGAAGTACTAAGTAGGCTGGTCTTTAACACAAATTCTTACGTTCATGTTCACATACTGAGATTCTTTAAAACAACACTACACATGTCGTGTGGGAACCTAACATCTACAGACATTACGTATTTAGTTCTGACCCATGAAGTCACTAGGGTCGAGGTGAGTGGAGCATTCTCAAGCCTGCCTTTATGTCAGTTGAATTATTTCAGTTGAGTATGATCTACTTTCTCTCTTAAAATGAATAGCTTTCCATTTACCTTTCCATGAATTAAATTACTGTGTGTTAATGTTATGCACTAACAGCCTCTAATGGCTATTGCAGCTGTATAGTCACATTTGACGGGGGATCTTCAAAAATTGGACAGAACAGATGATTCTTCCAAAGAAATTATGTTTTTGCAATGTAGCCTAAGAAACCAACAGTGCTACAAGTACTGGACATGGTGTGCTTATTTTGCACGTTGCCCCAGGTGTGGCCTCCATGTTTGCTATTCAATCTCTCCAATTCCCTATACCCTTCCCTTCTACACAGTAAAATCTTGCATGCTAATTTAACTCTTGACTGTAAAAATGGATCCAAAAAGGAACCCATTTAGTTCCATATTTAATTATATAGAGTGACAATCAGGATTTACTATGTACACAAACTATACATATAGTCCCTATTCCAAGGCAAGAAAAGTAAACACAGAGTTAACATGAATGGGATGATTAATGCTTGGTATTATTTGCATGTAATTCATGTGCCTGACAGTCATACACGTGTGAATCACATAAGCACTCAAAGCCACAGTTCAACATCTCCCCCCCCCCCCCCCCCCTGAATATGTGCAACTAATTTTCCAAATTAAGACAGCATACAGACAGTTACTGTGAGATTATGATGGTGGTGATGATGATGATGGTGATGATTATTATTAGTATAGTAGTAGTAGTAGTAATAAATGCACAACACAACACAAAATGTTTGGTGAAAGGGAGGTCCTCTACATCAGTCTACCGGTTAAAAACAAAATAACACTTGTGTGAAGTGAGGGGCGCCTGCCTGGTTATGTTTGTTTTAAGTTCTCTAAACAACATTAAAGGTCCATAGACTTGGCTGCCATGTGATGTAATTTCAAAAGCCTGATGTTGGAGGGGCTATAGTGCCTCTCAAAAAACATGGTACTGATAAGCAGATTAAAGGGAGACACAGAAGAGATGGTTCTTGCAAGATGCAAATCCTTGGGCATTTGTGAGTTTTCTCATGTTGTGACCTTTTCTTTTACCAACATTACATGGTTTATACGGTATGTATACGTACAGATCATCAAACCAATGTGGATTAGCAGAAGGAAGTGAAACTGCTTTTCACAATAACATGATTTTCTAGACTCTGCCAATATACAGACCAAACCACAAGAACAAGATGTTTGGTTCCTCTGCACAAATCCAACTGTAATTGTGAAGCCATAATGCACTCTGGACAAACAAACAACATGCTATGGACAGAAGTAAATTTTTCTTCAGGCCAATATAGTTAAAGAAAACAACAGAATTATCAGATAATTCTGTTCAAAAACATAGAAATTACTAATGCACTGTCTAAAAGTGAACATTTACTTGGCTGTGTCTGCAGCACCACCACCACAACTTGACTCAATTTGACACACTGCATTTCATTCAATGTTGATGATTGACTATTGGGAACACTGCTACAAACTAAATATTATTTTCATGGCATTAAAATCTTCATAATATGCATCTGTGTCGTTATATTCACCCAAGCCACCTTTAGCTAATTTCATTAATGGAGGAGCTCACTCACGCCTATATGGTATCTGTGGCGGATGCTTCTCAGGGCAATCATGGCTCCAGGAAGAAAGGGAACACAGCAGCTGTCCCCATTGTCCTGAGCCACTTTGCAGGCCAGGATAGAGGGAAAAAATGATGCTTCCAATATCCGCCTGTCCATTTGGGACTATATGAATAGCTTGTACAGGCAAAAGTCAAATGTTTGAGTTTGGGGCGTAGAGGCCTTCAGATCTTTCAATGAGTGCACACCTACAATGACGTGGTACTGTTATCACTGGAGTAAGTTTTACATTATTTGTGCAACCTTGAATCACCCTTGTGTGTGTGTGTGTGTGTGTGTGTGTGTGTGTGTGTGTGTGTGTGTGTGTGTGTGTGTGTGTGTGTGTGTGTGTGTGTGTGTGTGTGTGTGTGTGTGTAGACAAAATGTATGGAATTGGGCAAATAAGAATATGCATGTGCAAGGAGCATAAAGCACATGAACTGACTGACTTTAGGGGTCAGTATATCATTGTATCATGTATATCATTGAACACAACATTCGGGTGGTCCCTTTTGGGTGGGGCTTATAAGCTTGTGTATGACTTTATTTGCTTTAAGAATATGTACAACATTTACCACAACACTAAATTAATTCTGCATTATATTTACTGTGTCTACTGTCTAGTTTTACAGAATAAACAAAAGCTACTCAGTGAGCGGCTGAAAAAGTGTGCAAGATTGATTTGAAATGGAATTTGCTTTCCCCAGTGTTTAACAATGATGGTTTGCTTTTAGATAATCGTCCTATTCGTTTTCCCAGATGGAGTTCCAAGGGGATTCATACTTTGGGTGATTTATTTGATGTCAATAGTTTACGTTCTTTCCAGAATTCATGCGATATTTTTAACTTGCCTGGTAACTCTTTATTTTTCTATTTACAACTGAGAACTGCCATGAGGACTTATGTAGTTCCATGGCAGACCCCCCTTGCAATGCACCCTTTGCATAGACTTATCTCTGATGTTAGATCAAGAGGTTTTGTTTCCATATTGTATGATTATTTATTAGAATCTAGTTATGGGACCTTGCTTGTCGATACTGTATGGAGGAATGACATACCAAATCTAGATCCAGATTGGAGTTGGGATACAGTGTGGTCTAATGTTGTGCTGTCTTCTAGGAATCCTGATCATCAACAAATTCATCTCAATTTTGTTCATCGGACGTACTTGACCCCCCGTAGATTGTGTGCTATGCGGATTTTAAATAATCACAACTGCACTTTCTGCACTCCGAACACCATAGGTACATTCTTTCATATGGTGTGGGAGTGTCCGAGTGTCCTCACATTTTGGAATTTGGTTGCTGCTAATCTTTCAATTATTCTACAAATTAACATTACACCCTCCCCATCTCTATTCTTATTAAACGATGTATCCCAATTGCCATTAAATAATACCCGTATTCGTGTCTTCTTTGCTGGCGTAACGGCTGCAAAGAAGATGGTTGCTTTTATTTGCACTGGAAACCACCTCATACATTGAATATATGGAATTGTCTACAGCAAGATTGCACGGAGCGAAAGAAGAAAACATTGATATTTGGTCTGATATTGCAGATATTTTAAGAACATGATTTAGTTATTATTTATTTATTTTTCCCTATTGCACAGTGGTAGGAGTCCTGACAATTTGTGACATCTTTGGTCCTGGGGTTTGTTGTTTGTTTCTGTGTTCCTTTCTTTTGCTGTTATGTGTTATTTTTATGTGTTTTGTTTTCTTTATTTCATTCATGATGTTAACATGTTCTATTGTGATTTTTTTGTCTAAAATAAAAAACATTTGATAAAAAAAAAAAAAAAAAAGCTACTCAGTGGAAGTACTAAGTAGGCTGGTCTTTAACACAAATTCTTACGTTCATGTTCACATACTGAGATTCTTTAAAACGACACTACACATGTCGTGTGGGAACCTAACATCTACAGACATTACGTATTTAGTTCTGACCCATGAAGTCACTAGGGTCGAGGTGAGTGGAGCATTCTCAAGCCTGCCTTTATGTCAGTTGAATTATTTCAGTTGAGTATGATCTACTTTCTCGCTTAAAATGAATAGCTTTCCATTTACCTTTCCATGAATTCAATTACTGTACATGTTATGCCTCTAACGGCCTCTAATGGCTATTGCAGCTGTATAGTCACATTTGACGGGGAATCCAAAGAAAGAAATTCCAAAGAAATTATGTTTTTGCAATGTAGCCTAAGAAACCAACAGTGCTACAAGTACTGGACATGGTGTGCTTATTTTGCACGTTGCCCCAGGTGTGGCCTCCATGTTTGCTATTCAATCTCTCCAATTCCCTATACCCTTCCCTTCTACACAGTAAAATCTTGCATGCTAATTTAACTCTTGACTGTAAAAATTGATCCAAAAAGGAACCCATTTAGGTCCATATTTAATTATATAGAGTGACAATCAGGATTTACTATGTACACAAACTATACATATAGTCCCCATTCCAAGGCAAGCAAAGTAAACACAGAGTTAACATGAATGGGATGATTAATGCTTGGTATTATTTGCATGTAATTCATGTGCCTGACAGTCATACACGTGTGAATCACATAAGCACTCAAAGCCACAGTTCAACATCTCCCCCTGAATATGTGCAACCAAATTAAGACAGCATACAGACAGTTACTGTGAGATTATGATGGTGATGATGATGATGGTGATGATTACTATTAGTATAGTAGTAGTAGTAGTAGTATAGTAGTAATAAATGCACAACACAACACAAAATGTTTGGTGAAAGGGAGGTCCTCTACATCAGTCTACTGGTTAAAAACAAAATTACACTTGTGTGAAGTGAGGGGCGCCTGCCTGGTAATGTTTGTTTTAAGTTCTCTAAACAACATTAAAGGTCCATAGACTTGGCTGCCATGTGATATAATTTCAAAAGCCTGATGTTGGAGGGGCTATAGTGCCTCTCAAAAAACATGGTAGTTATACTGATAGGCAGATTAAAGGGAGACACAGAAGAGATGGTTCTTGCAAGATGCAAATCCTTGGGCATTTGTGAGTTTTCTCATGTTGTGACCTTTTCTTTTACCAACATTACATGGACATGGTTTATACTATGTATACGTACAGATCATCAAACCAATGTGGATTAGCAGAAGGAAGTGAAACTGCTTTTCACAATAACATGATTTTCTAGACTTTGCCAATATACAGACCAAACCACAAGAACAAGATATTCGGTTCCTCTGCACAAATCCAACGGTAATTGTGAAGCCATAATGCTGACAATTCTCACATCTTTGTTTTGTGTCATGATCCCAAGAAACAGTCAGACTCAGAGTTCAACCCATTTAGCTGTTTTAAGAGCTTGAATCCACTTTAGGAAAATATTATAATGTTTTGAGAAAATTAGATCATGGATGATGAAGATGGATGGTTTGGAATGGAAGTAAAAGCCCAGGGGCGAGTATACAGTACATATGGTGTCTTAAATCGCATAAATTCTGAAGAGAATAAAAACAGAAATAAAGTATTCAACAGCCTTCACATGTGCTAATGCAACCACTATTATATCAAGGTCACATTTAGGTTATAAAAGAAACGTCTGGGTTTCCGAGGCTACATTTAGGTCAGACCAATCCAAACTGTCCGTGACATCAGATATTAGATACTTGTGGATTATACCAGTCTTTATGTAGATTATGCGGTTGACACGCACTGACATTTTGCACGTTATCCCATGCACAACTTGACTTGATGATATTAAAAATAAATAATCATAAATTATTTGGCACTTGGCTATCAGTGTTTCTTCTTGTTCCTGCAAGATCCTATAATTTGTTTTATTCTTGCTTAACTATACATCTTTAAGTATAGGCCTATAGTGCAGAGTATACATCTGCTGCTATGCTCATGCGCCTTATCTAACCTAACCTTACCGTTTTATTTATTTATTTAATTATGTCCGTTTCTCAAATATAATTTAATAGTTTAAACCCAACCCTTACGAAATGAAAGCTATAGCTATATATAGCATCGAAATTACATGATTTGACAATGCAGTATGTGCTACTTACTGATACATAATCCATGAAAGTAGAACAAAAGGGACTGCATTGTTAAATACATGACATACAGTGTAGGGTATTCATTCAAAATAATTGTCTAATAATTCACAGGACTGGTATAATATCAAAATCATCATAAGGCTGTTGGGGCCCCATGCACCAGCCCAGTTTATATCCAGTTCACATTTTAGGAAATGTTTCCCCCTCATCGTGGATGTTTAAAGATGGAGTGCCACAATTCTTTTCCACCCGAAAACATGATCATCATGTATTATTATAATATAAGGAGGAAGAACTCTTTCCATAATAAAGTGTACAGTATTTGTTAAAATCATGCTTTTATGTGGACACGCCCACCAGTTCATTAAGTATGCCTGGTTTGCCTGGTGGGTGGTGATGGGTGGTGATCCACCTGAACTGAAGCCGTAGTTGTATGATAAGGGGGAGGGGCTGATAGTGTGATGTCACTATAATACTGTTTATTTCATTGGCCCGTTTGACTGTCAAGGGTTCAGCCTCCAGGAAGGAACCCTAAATACAAAGTTAATACACCATTGCACATAAAAATGACTCCAGGGTGTCTGAAGTACTGTCACCTCATAGACACATGAAAAACTGGAAAAATACAATACTCCCTCTTTAAATGACAACAACCCATGCCTAACACATACTTATGACAAGTGTAGGCTACTAATGTGTACTGAACCCATAGAGAAAAGAAAAAAATCTCCAACACTGACATTTGTAGCATTTCTCAATAAACGAGAAATTGCATCTGTTCAACAGTGGTATTTGATTTAAGCTGTATTAATAGCAACCCACTGTCTACTCTGACGCTTTTCTCTCTTACGAGCATACTTTTCTAGTTTTGTTTTCCACTCGATCCTGATAAGTCCTCCTAGCACGAGGCCTACTGCCTACTTGCAGTAGGCCACAAAATGTGTTATACTTAAAATATTTAACTTCAATTCTATATAATTAAAGTCAGTGGGGCTCTGTTTGTTTTCCACTCCTGATAAGTCCTCCTAGCACGAGGCCTACTGCCTACTTGCAGTAGGCCACAAAATTACCTAGATGTGTTATACTTAAAATATTTAACTTAAATTCTATATATAATTAAAGTCAGTGGGGCTCTGTTTGTTTTCCACTCCTGATAAGTCCTCCTAGCACGAGGCCTACTGCCTACTTGCAGTAGGCCACAAAATTACCTACATGTGTTATACTTAAAATATTATATATATATATATATATATATATATATATATATAAAGTCAGTGGGGCTCGGTTCGGGTTGAAACCTTGCCCACATTTGGAGTCGTACATCACAATTTTCTTTTGGCTTTCGCCTTTATTTCATATTTGTTTATAAAGGTACCAATCTGAGAATCCCATCGTCAAATTTTCGGGAAAACAGCGGCCTGAGAGACTATAAAGGGACAGGCAGTAGGCTGACAGGAAATGGGGGAGTGACATGCAGTGAAGGCCGTCGGGATCGGGAGTCGAACCCGCGGCACACTGCCAGACTCGGGCTACCGGCCAAGGTGCCTGGACCGCTGAGCCCAGGCCACATCACAAATGTATTCATTTATTAAGTTCGATATCCACATTATGAAGATATTGTTGGCCGTGTTTGTTTTACATAAGGTAATGGTTGTTTAATTGTATTGACTACCAGTACCAGTGTATATAATTATTCATAATGCTGAATACAAGTATAAAGTGATGACTTTCAGGGCAACAGAAAGTCAGCACTTACATACTTATAATGCAGCATTTTATTCAGCATCTTATTTTTGTATTTAAAGCTGTTCTGTGTTCATGTTTGAAGACATGCCTCCGTATTGAAAACATCACTTACAAATTCAAGAGGGTTAATTTAACTAGGCCGTTGCAAAAAATGTATGTACCGTTAAATTAACCCTTGGGATTTTGCAGTGTAATAGCAAGGGAGCTTTGCAATCTGCAGACTCGCTGTTTTCACACAATGCAAGATACGGTATACGTGAAATACTTTTAGATTGTATTCATCAGTCATGTGATGTCTGTCTGTGTCCGTCTGAGAAGTTACGCATCTGGCCACAGACATTGTTTTTAATAGTATTTCACAATTTCATCCATTATGTTTGTTAGCTCTTCCAAAAGAATATGAGAAGTTTCAGTTCCTGAGACGACAACTTCTCCTTTCTCATCCTTCCTTGCCTGGCCAAACGTGGTAGGGATTAGCCTAGAAGAGGTGCTGAGTGTGTGTATAAACAGGGTGTGCACTCTTAATTTCTGGCGATTGCAGGTGTTTCATAATGTCCATAAATAATTCTATGGACCAGGTCATATGGACCACAGAAGACTACTGGGACTACACGGTGAGTTACCTTTCATGTGAATCTCTGCACACAAGCGCAAACAGAATGTAATTGAGGTCCTACAACTAAAACAATACAAACAACCTGCATGGTTTATTATTTGGAACAAGGACAGTAGTTAAATAATAGTCTACGACTACGTTATTTGATTTTCACATCCATAGAAAAGATGTCTTATTGTTCCGTACTGGACAAAAAAACAGCAAAAGTAGATTGGTCTGCATCATTGTTCAAATGCACAGGATGAAGTTATTTATCTGGGCAAAGGCCCATATGATTGAAACTTCAATTATGTAAATTGTGATTTGGGATTTAGAAGTGGACTTTTTTACAGCATGGTTCCGCAAGGGCCTATATGTAGCTATTATACGAGGGTTGTCTCTGTGTGTGTACTGTGAATGTCCAGAGCTAATCTCACAATCCAGTGCCAAATGTCTTGTACACTATGCTGGCCAATATGTACCTCCACATTTAACAGAATTATGTTTTATACTTGACACATGAAGTCTGAGATACACATCGAAGCCACAACGTGCCACAACGTGGCAACGATCCCAAGATCGCTATGATTAAAATTGTTACTTATAATTTATACAGTATATATTCATTGTTATGTTATTTTCAGGGTCAATCCCAATCCACAATTCTTTAAAACTATAATTAAGTTTTTGCTATTAAAGAAAGTTGCAATGAAAGTTTTTTATTCAGGTTACCAGATTGTTTTATTATCTTTACAGCCAGAGCCAGACTACGACGACAATGCCACATTTGATGACACCAATGTGTCCCCATGCCCCAAGGATGATATCTATGGCTTTACGCGTAGCTACTCTCCTGTGGTGTACAGCCTGGTGTTTGTCCTGGCCATGGTGGGGAATGTGATGGTGCTCTGCGTAATTCGCCGCTACCGAAGCTCCCAGAGCAGTGGAGTCTGTGCCTTCTCCTTGACTGACACTTTCCTCCTCCACCTCGCCATCTCTGACCTGTTGCTGGCCCTCACCTTGCCCCTGTTTGCCGTCCAGTGGGCGCACCAGTGGGTGTTTGGCCTGACCATCTGCAAGATCTCTGGTGCACTCTTCTCCCTGAACCGTTACAGTGGCATTCTCTTCTTGGCCTGCATTAGTTTCGACCGCTATCTGGCAATCGTCCATGCAGTCAGCTCCGGCTGGAAGCGGAACTCCTGCCATGCCCAAATTGTCAGTGGCATCATCTGGACGGTGTGCCTGGGGCTTAGCAGTGTAGACATTGCCTTCAAGGAGGTGATGATGCTGGATCAGGATCAGGACCAGCTGGTTTGCCAGGCCTCATTTACCAAGCATTACTCCAAGCATTGGAAGGTTGGGCTACAGTTAGTCAACTTTGTTCTGGGCTTTGGGATTCCCCTGCTAATCATGCTCTATTGCTACATCAGAATCTTCAGATCACTGTGCAACGCCACACGTCGGCAGAAACGCAAGTCCCTCCGCCTCATCATCTCCCTGGTGTCTGTCTTCATTCTCTGCTGGGCACCCTACAACTGCTTCCAGCTGGCTGACAGTCTGCACAAACTGGGCGTGATCAGTGGCGGATGCCAGTTTGGCAGCACAGTGGACATTGGGACCTTGATCTCAGAGAGTATGGGGCTGTCTCACTGTGCACTCAACCCCCTGCTGTATGGCTTTGTAGGGGTGAAGTTCAGGAGGGAGCTGAGCAGGATGTGTAAAGGGCTGCTGGGGCAGAGGGGATGGGCGGGGATGGAGCGATGGGGACAGACGACGCCAAGGAGACGCGCACCGTCATGCAGCTCAGCGGAAAGCGAGAACACTTCTTACTCTGTCATGGTGTGAGCCCTCATATGAAGACAAAATTATTACAAAGTGTGTACTTGTGTGAATGTACAAATGCATTCATGTGTATATAGGAAAGATGGTCCGAGGGGGAAGGAGAAAGAAAAAAAGATCCAATCCAGACCTAACATGATAACAGTATAGTGCAGCTCATTTTATGTTGTCCATTTTGTGTAGCCTATGCTTTTGTGATGTATGCAAAATACAAACCTATAAATCAACCTATTGATTTATGTTGTATATAGCCTATAAACTACTAGTACAAACACAAGTATTTACAGTAAATGAGTGGCTTTAGGTTTTAAGGTTAACAAAGATAGATGGACATATTTCAAACCTGCAAAGTATTAAGCAACTTTCATTTCTCTAAAACATTTTGTGAAGTTCCATAAGTTCAATACACCATTGCAGGGGTTTGGCAGATGTTTAGTGGTTTGATTCACTCTCTTCATGAATGTCTGTTTTTCTTTTTGTTATGCCTTGAAAGTTTTCTCTTTATGTGTATACAATTTTACAAACGTACATAAATACATTATGAATTAATTAATACAATTATCCAATCCACAAGGTCACAAGTCGTAATGCGATGCATTGTGACCTTTTAGATCTGCTTTTAACTATTAAGTTAAATGTATTTTAAATAATATAGCCTTATATACACATACACGCACACACGCTAGGAAACTTACTAGGATAACTTATTACTATGATAAATCACGTACGAGTCAAGTCACACTCAGTCCATAAATATAAAACAATGTCAAATATCAATCATGATTTCTCAACCGTTTTATTTTGGCTCAAGCACAACACCGTCATGTTGCCATCTAGTGGACAATGGACGTCTCACAGTCTGTGCTCGCTATTGTTCCAACTAACGCTGCTTTTGAGTCCAGCTGACCGTGTGGAGGACAGGAGACAGGAGACAGCGGTGGCCCGGCCGTTCATTTGTTATTCTAATGAAGTGATGAGTGACGAGTCACATTGACATGTGATCTCTCGTAGAATCCAACTGGTTGCCCGACAGAAAATGTGTCCACATTGTGTGTGTGTGTCAGTGAACTCAAGAGGCGTATTGAGTGTTACACCGAACTGTGTTGACTAGAGATTTGTGCAGCTCCAGTGGTCGTTGTTTTGCTATTTCGATAAAGACCTAAATAGACTCATCTCATCTGAGAAGTGAGAAGTAGAACCCATCGTCAAAAAATGTCCTTTAGTCCAGGGGTTTTCAACTGATTGAGAACCAGGGACCACCACCCTGACTTAGAATCAACCTGGGGACCACTGTTGTGTTGGGTTGGGGATATGGGCTAAGGGCTAAGATTAATGCTTTTGTAACACTTGCTATGCATCCCATGTGTATACATTCCACAGTTTCTCAACCAATTGTCCACTGACTAAGTATCATTTCCTAATAATAATGACTCAACCAGACAATCCGCTGCACTTTCCGCTCTTGAGATTCTTACTCCCTTTTTCTTTTGAATTTCTTGACCTCCAACTTGTCAGTAAATGACCACATGGACGGTCATCATAGGTCACCGGGTCATTCAGTTCACTGTTTCTCAACTAGTGGAAAGAACATTTTTACTACTACTACTACTACTACTACAACCCTTACATTACTAAATGCATGGCCAGGGACCACCACATGCAATACTTCCAGGGACCACCAGTGGTCCACGGACCACCTGTTGAAAACCCCTGCTTTAGTCAATCAGTCAGAGACAGACTAGCCTCAAGATTACACGGGCCTTCAAAATGTATATTGCGATGATCAGAGCAATGGTCACCGTTCTGAGTTATGTAAATGTGACCATCAGACAACTGCTGTATGCTGTAGTGCCCCTAATATTATGTGTGCAATTTCGTTTTCTTTTTTGGTTTGACTATTCTCATCATTCAATGAATCATGGCACACCCCAATCATTTGTGTAAACGGTGTGCCTATGGCCCCTGTGTGACTTTCGTAATGGCAGACCCCAGAACAGTGTTCGTGTCAAGTTTGGTGCAGCAACAAACAGCTTGTGCCCCCCCCCCTGCATGGGGGCCCCCAACAATGGCCCTGGGCCTGGGCACCCGGGCCATACGTGGCCCCTAGTGGATATTCTGATGGCAGACCCCTACCCTACAGTAGGCCTACAACTACGTTCATGATACACAAGAGGGCCATGATGACCCACTGGCCACAATCAGTGACAGTCAGATGAGAAATAACGACAGACTGCAATTATAATGCCATTCATCCTGTCATGATATGTCGTCATCATAAATATCATAAATAAATCTTAAGTAAACCGGTATCCTGTCATTCTCCAATCTGTTAATAAATCACTTAATCAATCAATCAATCAATCAATCAATCATGTTAAAAGGAGCATCAGAATAATGTTAGTGTCTGGGCTGGGGACTGGGTAATGTGTAGCCTATGGGGAAAAGTAACCTGTAGGTACGCGACCGATGGGAATGTTATATAACTTGTAAATAGCTTGTATTCTGTTTGGAAAAATATAAAAAGATACTCCTATGGAAAAGCTATATTATTTTACTTATATTGACCTAAACAATTTAGTATAATTTAGCATATGTAAGGTTTTGCCCACTCAAATGGTACCTCGTCAGATAATCCCAACAAGCCATACAAGTTACAACAACTTCCGAAGTTCCGTGAACAGACTTCACTGTGGTAGCCTTTTCATAAATTATATTTGTACTTGTCTGCTGTCGTGGAT
Source organism: Protomyctophum parallelum (assembly GCF_964188405.1). NCBI lineage: Eukaryota > Metazoa > Chordata > Actinopteri > Myctophiformes > Myctophidae > Protomyctophum > Protomyctophum parallelum. Next base: position 48,944,212 of record NC_139698.1, read on the forward strand.
GTTTAGAAAAAAGGGCTTTGCACGAGAGTGACTGCCAGGCAGCGACACGCGGAGTCACACAATTCGATGGGCCACCGCTTTCAGTGAACCACTTCGGAGTCGGACCGTTTGAGTTGACGTTTGATACAAAAAACTCATCCAGTTGCTCCTCAGTCCTTGACCCTGCAGGACAATCCTCTGCTTGTGGTGGTGTGGCTGTGGCGGCCGATCATCTTGAGCCTTGTGACCCGGCTTCCTCTGTCTGCGTGTGGTTTTAGTTGATTCAATTAAACGTTTCATGTGTGTTCGCAAAAAAAAGAGAGGGAGCTTCATCGAGGTGTGATTTCTTTTGTGTGTGAAAGACAGCCGAGCTACAAATCTAGAAGTAGAGAAAGACCACACGTGGACTTTCTTCTTCGTACAAGTACGAACCCATGCATTGGGGGAAGGTTTGTTACTTGGTTTAGCTTTCCATCTCTATATATAGTGTGTCAGCACAGCAGCAGGCAGCGATCACACGCTCTGGTTTTCAATGGAAGTAACTTGGACGACATGACTAACATCATGAACACTGTAAGTGACTGTCTTCATTCCAGTAGATAGTATCATAGTACTGTCCTACGGTCCTAGATAACAGTCCTTCCACGGGACTTTTAATATAATAATATCTGTTGTTGTTGTTGTGCTGTTTTACTTTTAAGTGAAGTGTGTGTGTGTGTGTGTGTGTGTGTGTGTGTGTGTGTGTGTGTGTGTGTGTGTGTGTGTGTGTGTGTGTGTGCGCGCGCGCGCGCGATGTCGTTGCCTAGTGCCTACTACATAACATTAACATATGCTTGCTTATTGCCATACGAGTCTTCTTTGTGTGTAGTGTCTCCTACACACAAAGGTATTAGTATAACATTGTTGTTGTTGTTATTATTATTATCCTACTAGGATATTATTATTATTACCGTCATTATCATTATGGTTTGTTTTGATGAATTGTTTTGATCGATTGATTGATTGACCATTTAACCCTGTTGTATACAAGTGTAATGCTTAATTGGGTCGTCCACTCACAGTTAACAGTCTTTGTATTGAGTTTGTGCTTGAAGTGTACTGTAATTCTGCAAACTGTTAATAAATATTTCAATCAATCAATCAATCAATGGTTATTGAATTCACCAGCACAAATGGAGCAAGGTGTCACATGACAGCAAATGTAAATGTCATTTCATGGGTCTTCAAATTAACTGTAGGCCTTGCAGGGACCTCTATTCCAGAATTGCTTCATCTGTTGACATCAGCACCATGTGAGATATGTGGGGCTTTCTCACTGTGTTTATAGAAGTCTGACTCTGAGCTGGTCATTGAGAGTAGAGATTCTCACGGCAGCATACTGCTCTCAACAGCTCAACAGCTTGAGCACCACTCAAGACAGGATTTTAGCTGTACGAGCTGCTACTATAGGCATTGTATCTATAGTCATAGAGAAATCACCATAATATAGCATTTTTAATTTGAGACTTATACCTTTTCTACAGACCAAGATGGATCTGGACCTCCGAGGGATATTTGAAGAGAACGTCACTTATGATGACGTTGACTATGCTTATGTGGATGAGTGCAAGCCAGAGGGAATTTATCGTTTCGAGGCCATTTTCATTCCGGTTCTGTACTCTCTGGCCATGATAGTAGGTCTGCTGGGAAATGGGCTGCTGTCGGTGGTGTTGTTTCAGAAGAGAAGGGCCTGGAGTGTGACAGACACCTTCGTGCTCCACCTGGGTATAGCTGATAGTTTGTTGCTGGTGACACTGCCTTTCTGGGCAGATCAGGCCACAAAGAGTCAGGGATGGAGCTTCGGTACCCCCCTGTGTAAGATCATCGGAGCCATGTTCACGGTAATAACGACTCAGCCTATATACCACATACTGATACGATGCACTGCCTTGCTAAATCTTTCTGTTTACAACTCATACAGGTGGTATAATGCAGTGGTCTCAACCTGTGGGTCAGTGAAGTGACAATTTAAGGACTTTTTAATACCTGAAAGAAAAGGAAAAAAGGCCACGCATTACTGTTTCAAAATAGTAATAAAGTCAAACAAACAGTGACAAAACAAACATTAAATTCGCTTTATTGTCAAACGTGTTTTTAAAACAAACATTGAACTAAAAACAAACATTAGATTTCCCCTTCATTGTCAATGGCATTTTTAAAACAAACATTGAACTAAAAACAAACAATAAACTTGTATATAGGAGCCTAGGAGGGCCTCCAAAACGATACTATAAATACTGGTCAAACATTGGCCAAATTGTCAAATGATGTAAGAAAGAGGCAAGAAATCCGAGGTGTTGCCCCCCAACCCCCCCTCCCCCCCACACACACACTCTCACACACACACACACACACACACAGCTGGTGAATTGAGCATGCTGGAGCATGCTCAAGTATGCTGTGCGTTCCTTTCACTTTAGAGTTTGGGGAGGACTGGCAGGAATGCACAGATACCATAATTACCTTAAGCCTAAAATTCAATATGAGAAGAACTGTCTTTGGTAACACTGGATATTGTGCATAACTCTCACTTTCTCTTTTCATTTTGATTTCACTTTCTCTCTTTCATCTATTACTTAACTCTGTAACCCCCCAAACTTCCCCATGTTCATTTTTAGTATGCTTTTTCTTAGCTTGTATTACCCTGTTATTTTAGCTTGTTTAATATTACATAATATGTTCTTAGCACATGTCTCAGCAACATGTCACTGCACGTACTTGTATGAGTGAGTGGCAAATAAAACCTCTTGGATCTTCCAGATCAACTTCTACTGTGGGATCTTCCTTCTGGCCTGTATCAGTCTGGACCGCTACCTGTCCATCGTCCACGCTGCCCAGATGTTCTCCCGCTGGAAGGCCTGGTTTGTTCGTTTCAGCTGCTTGTCAGTCTGGCTCCTCTCCATTCTCCTCAGCATCCCCGACTGGGTCTTCCTGCAGGCCGTGAAAGATGAGAAACAAGACGGAAACAAGATGGAGTGTATTCACACCTACCTGCTCTTCGGAACGACTGAATGGCGTCTGGGATCCCGTTTTCTCTACCACATCATCGGCTTCCTGCTGCCCTCAGCTGTCCTGATCTTCTGCTACGCCAGCATCCTGCTGCAACTGCAGCGAGGCTCCCAGGGCCTCCAGAAGCAGAGGGCTGACAGGGTCATCCTTGCCCTGGTGGTGGTCTTCTTTATTTGCTGGGCACCCTACAACATAACCCTTATGGTGGATACAATCTCTAACGCACCAAAAATGCCACAAGACCCTGCCACTGTTGGCGGTTGTCAGAAGACGAGGAGCTGCTTGGAGACGGGTCTGTTGGTCACACATGCTCTGGCCTGCATCCACAGCTGCCTTAATCCAATGCTCTATTTCGCCTTGTGCAGGAACTTCAGAGAACGCGCAGTTGAGATGCTGAGGTGTGCAACAGGGTGCGATGTTGACTCCAGCCAGTCTCTGTGGGAGCTAGGTCTAGGTAAAGAACTGCTGCCTGGCCAGGCTTCCGAGAAGGTTGTTTTAAATCAGATAAACACTGAGCAACAGGCACAGTCAACCCAGAGTTGAGAGGGTTCTCGCAAGTGAACTGTCTGCCACTCGGTCTGTTCCAAAGAGAAAAGTTCATGTGTGGGTCATGAGGCTGAAGGGTGAAGGTCCACTGTGTCATAATGAAAAATCCCAGCATTCACTTACCGGTATTTGCCAAAAACAAACAAAAAAGAAAACCTTTGACGAAATGTAAGTTAATTCAAGACAATGTCAATTTTATTGCGTTTTTAATTATGTCCCGCCCCCATTTATATAAAATATAACTGTGGGGATGTGTCTAGGGCTGTGGTTCCCAAACGTTTTAGCCCGTGACCTAGAAGAGAGATTTGATGTCTCCCCTGCACCCAAACTAGTGAAATTAGCAGATCTATTGTTTGGGGAACAGTGGTCGAGGGTATAGAGTCTTTAGAGGGGAGGTTTTAGTGCCATGTCATGATGAGCTAATTGGTATTTCTTAGAGCAGCCATATTGACAAAAATACCCTACAAAAAGTGGGGGCCAAATTATATTTATAATTATTGTGAGTAGTAGTGTAATATTACTTTTTTAGTGTTACAAATAATACCAATGTAGGTTGCTATTTAGGTCAAATGGAGTGAGGGTGGTGCTATTGGGCATGTTGTCTCACTGGAATGATTCTGCTACACTACAGAGCAGAATCAGAGAGCAGTCTACAGAGCAGTGTCAGAGCCTTAATCACTATCAACTGAAGGACGAAGTAATTACACAACTATACCAAAATGGCTCAAAAAAGTCAATTGTACTTTTCACCTTGATACAGCTTTAACAGTTTAATCTCTGTATTATATATCCCATTGTAAATATAGTTGTGAATGACATGCATCATTGTGTTTGCAATTTACATTGTTATTATATTTTATGTACTGCTAAATCATATCATGAATTATTGAATGATCCACTGCAAGGCAAAGGAAGGACTGTTGGATGAGTGTCAGTTGGTATATATATAACATGACGTTCATTGTTCATCATAAAACATTGTTACATTTGGAATGGTCAGGAATATAAGCTATTTCTGTTGTCCGCAAGTGTTACTGTGACTTTCATTATGCAGTCTTGATGGTCGTAAATGTGTTTGTGATAATGGCTGGATATCTTTCACTTTTCATTCATCGTGTTGTCATAGCTTCATTTTCCTGGATGTTGGAAGAAAGTGTGTCTCACAGGGAATGGTAGCAAAACAGAGTGCGTAATGTTTGGGGTCAGACTTAGTTGTCACAATATCGTGCTTGTCCCATGGCAGGCAGGATGACACAAACAGCAAAAACAGGGTGTGATGCCATCGGTCAGGTGACTTTCTTCGTATTTGTGCTGTGCCCTTTTATAAGCTTTGTGTGTGCGTGCATGCGTGTGCATGTGTGGTGTCTGGTGTCTGAACAGTGAACACTCCTCTGTTGTGTGTAGATGGAGAAAGAAAACTGGTGTGCTTTGTGCACCAGGCCCTGCGGTGGGAGGTGCAGACAGTAGAGAGTGCAGAAGTACAGGAGAAGGGGGCGGATGTGAAGACATGACGGGGGAAAGACGTAGATAATGGCGAAACAATTATTGAAGATCACATGGTGCACTTGCCACTAATCGCTTTGTTTTCATTCACATGTCACCAACTCGCCATGCAGGTTGTGACACAAAGGAAAAACCCTGTGTTTTCTTTTCTTCCCCCTTTTTTTGTTTTTACCTTTGGTTCAAAAGTGATCATGTGAATGGGGTAAAATGTCATATAAACATGTAGTTTTAGTATTATTATTATTTTGCACTGTAAAAACGTTACTTTTCAAACCTAAAGAAGACCAATACTTGTAAGAGTGCAGTTTCCTTCCTCTTTGATAACCACTTTCAGTGTTAGTCGCATACACCATCTTGAGTCAGCTTCCTGTATGATTAGCATCAAGTCAATGGTTACTTTGTATCTAGTAAGAGTTGAAATATAGCCTACTGATACGGGATGCACACGCAGATTAAAACATGGCATGCGCTGCTCCCATGCTTGCGATTAGGTTTGGGTTTGTGGGTAGGTTGTTGGTCTAATGACAGTCCGACCAATAGTATGTCTAAACTAAAGCCTGTACCCCTAAACTAAAGCCTGTACCCACAGAAGAAGAAGAAGAAATGCGTTCTGGTAAATCAAGTTTACCAAGGGTAACTGGACTAAGCATCAGATACTTCTTTACAGCCAGGCCCACATGGAGCATTTCATACAAGTGGTTCAATGCCTTGTCCAAGGGCACTTCAACGGTGGTAATTTTAACGTGTCGGACCGCTGATTCGAACTGGCGACCTTCCGATATCTAGCCCGCTCCGCAATCCACTCGGCCACCGCTGCCACAGATACAGGCTGTTACACAGGCTTGGTATTCAAATGCACCAAGTCAGTGTTGTCAGTGGAGAGGCAAATGTTCTATGTGAATAAGATTGCCGCAAATCTCATTTGTTAAACAAATGTTCAAAGAACAAGGTAGACCCTTTTTATATAGCGGACCTGTGTTGATAAGGTATCAGTGGTTGTGCTCAAGTTCCAGTGATGGAAAAAGTACATGTTTCACTTAAGTATCAATATTGCAAGAAATACTCTCTGTTACAAGTGAAAGTCCGGAATAGAGGGTATGCGTGTGTCACTGTGTGTGACATCATCATACCCAGAAGGTATTGAGTGACAAAAAACTTGCGTTAAACAACGTATAAAATTTATATTTTATAAAATAAAATATGGATAAAGTGGTTACAATGGGTGTGATCCTAACTGGGGACCCCCTCGGGGGGTTTCATGTTTGAGAAATGCAATTTATGTACAAAATGCAATGTGCAAAAAAAAAAAAGGTGTACACAAACTGTTATGAGCACATAAAATTCAGTTCGTGCAGGAAGAGCTGTTTGTGTTTGAAAATCTCAGGTCAACAATAAAAGAATATAATTCCATTATGTGCTGAAAAAGGTACTGTAGATAGTGTATGGTGATCATGTACAGATATACCATTATTGTATATACTTGTTGTACTGTTGCCTATACGCCCTAAAAAACATGTGTTTGAGACATTGCCAGATTTTATTTTTCTTGTATTTCCTGCCAGGAATTCAGTTCCACTGAAACCACTATAGGTATGTGTAAAATGGGGCTGATTTGTGATCACTGTCTCTGGGCTATTCTAGAGGTTTTAGTTCGGACTCCAGGTCATGTATTTCTTTAAATTGTGGTTATTTTACAATGTTTGGTGTTCATTCCTTTCACTGAACTGCACCGGAACATTATTTGTATTGTATTATTTTGTATTGAATAGCAGAAACATCCTGAGAATAAAAACCCATGTAATGGTTTTTGAGGTAAAAGCACTCAAACTTTTAATTTCCTGTCTTGATCTCCAGAAAAATCACTTTAGACGTTTACAACAAGGGTCCTCCATTTTCAATTCATCAGAACTTTAAATATATCCATCTATGAAAAAAGGAAATCATACAGTTAAAGAAAGTAAAAAAGGGGAAAACATGTACAGTATGGATAAGGGGCAGTTTCGAATTGCAGCCGTCCGTAAGTGCTCTTTGAGAGTGGTTTTGAAGGAGTAGGGAATAGGGATTCACATTTCTTAATGGCTGTTGGTAGGGTATTCCACATTTTAGTGGCATATAGGAGCTAAATTAATTTAATACCTTGTTTGAGACATCTGGGTTGAACGTGGTTTGTTGAACTCTCTCTCTGGTGTTGTAATTGTGGACTTCGTTGACATTAAGGAAGTATTTTGACAGCTACATCATACATGGGTATCTTATTGGTGTAGTGAATCTTGTAGACCAGGCCCATTGCAAGTTGCTGTACTCTGTCGTCAACCCTAAGCCATTCCAGCCTATCAAAATGGAGGAAGGGCAGGGGTGAGGTGGGATCTGCTAGTAAGGCCAAATAGTAGCCTGACCAGTTTGAGTTTGGAAATTGGAGCCTTGTTTTAAGGGCCTTTGAGGTGCTGTGGTACCATGAGGTTGTATGAGGCTCCTGTTAGTGTTAGGGTATTAAATGTATTTTTGTTGAACAGGGAGGAGATCCTGTACACTGTACAGAAAAACCAAAGAACAAGATTCCTGTACAGTGTACAGGAATCTTGTTCTTTGGTTGACTTTTCTATTACATTGGTGGCATTTTATCAGGTACGGACTGGCACAGAAAATCGGCCCTGGCATTTGTGGTCTACACCGGCCCAAAGACGCTACCATGTCTTCTTTATTAGTTTTTCTTTTTGTTTTGGCTCAGCCCCGGCCCCTTGACCCCCCAGCCCTTCTAGCATTTGCCACAATTGCCAGACTGTCCAATCCGGGCCTGACAGCCAGGAAACATTTGCCTCCAGGTAATTAAAATGTCCTCTTTTCGTATGATAATATTGTCACCCACTTTAACCGAGAGATTAAAGTGAGATAAGCTAAGATTACTATTTGATCCAAAGAGAATGGATTCCGTTTTTACCAGGTGTAATGATAATTTGTTATCAGACAGCAAGCCAGGTGCAGATTCTACCGAGTTCACTGAGTTCAGAGCTGAGGGCCTTTTCAACCTGCAGTTTGTTGCTGATGTCATGGGGACGGGGGGGGTGTTCTGTTCACCTCCAGTCCTCCACCATCTGTTCTCTCCCCTCCAGGTAGGATTGCATCCAGCTCACTGATGTGCTATACCAAAAGTTAAAACCAATTGCTTTAAGCTTATTGATCATTGATCAGACAGTGTGTGTGCATGTGCTGCGGCCTGCGCACGGCATTTTTGTGATGAATGTTGATGAATTGAACAAGGTGGACCCTCTTGTAGACAAGTGTAATGCTTTATTGGGTCGTCCACTCACACAGTTAACAGTTTTTGTATTGAGTTGTGCTTGAAATGTAGTAGGCTACTGTTCTGCAAACTGTTATACTTCAATCAATCAATCAATCATCAATCAATCAATGCGATTATGCGAGCAGCCTGACATAATTTCTGAAAGCCCCTCAAAATAATAGAAATAGCCTTCTAACACTTGCGCACCAGATATATTTTAAACAAATTGTGTCAAGTGTAGCAGCAGCAGGGCAAAAAAATAACCCATCGGCAAATAAAGGAAAAATCACACCCGTGTGAACTGAGTGGTGAAAATCCCCCCCCCCCCCCTCTCTCATTAGCAAGCAAGCACTATCTCTCTCTCTGTTTCTGGCACAACAGCGCCACTTTTGGTACTCATTGGTACTGGTGCTCATAGTCACACAAACAAACATGAACACACGGTTGACACGGACATTGCTGTTCTTTGGAGTGCCACTCAGAAACAGCTCTCAACTCTCGAGGTAACTGTATCAGGCATGCCCACGTGGAGGATAAAGTCCTGACTCCTGCCTGAAAGTTTGAAACAGAACCATTAAACAGAACAGAATCCACAGGAGCAGTCCGTTCCCCAGACAGCAGAGCAGACCAACTACCAGTCCAGACAACCAGAGCTTTTCGTGAGTACAGCTTCAGAACTGCGATGTAGGCCTACAGTGAACGGTTACCGCCTCAAAATGCAAAATGCATGGTCTCTTGACTTTCACACACAACAAACCCAAGGTCATACAACAAGGAAATAGTGTTCATCACATTCACTGAAGACGTTTTCTTTCACTTCAGTCTTTCCATGGCAAACCAAGCGAAAAGAAAACAAAGCTCCATATGAATTACATTTTCTGGCACTGTTTGCAGAAGGTCTTTGTCTTGAATATTCCAAGACATCACGGCCCGGGTGAACAAAGTTTTATTTTCATCCACATGGTGGCACTGTATGCTCACTGTTGACGAGATAGCCTGGGCCTGTGAAAAGTAATTTTATTTTAATTTAATTGATGTAGGCTATCATTGGTCATAGCTTCAACAGTACACATGACCAATAAAGGTTTTACACATATTTAAACAGTAGGCCTACTTGCTATAAAATAAGATTTTGCATATTGATTCATTATCTTAATTTATCTATCATATTTGATCATGTTATATTATATCAGGTTTATGTTATTTAAATGTATTAATTAGAAAGACGTTCATTCTATATTCTGTTAAACAGAGGCTTGGTTGCCAGAAGGAGCATATATGACATTTATATGACAGTGAACCAAAGTTTTAATAGTGCTAATTTGCCTGATCAATACCCATGGTGTTGTAGCTGTGAAAGCACCTGATGATTTGAAGTTTATGACAGATGTCATGTCGTAACCTAACCTCACATTTTATTCTCTCTGTACAAATTATTCGTACAGTATTCTTACTTCTTAGAATGAATGTAAACACCCCACTACTCACTGTAACACATCCCAGAGCACTTTGTTTCCTTCCTCTTTGATGATAACCATCAATGTTTGTACTAATGCCGTCTCCACCGCTACCTCTCACTGCGTTAGTATCAGATTAAAGGTTACTTTGTGTCTGTCAGAGTTGCAATATAGCCTACAGATTTGACATTTGACATGTTGACAAAATATAATATAAACATATATTTGCATCTGTCCTTGGAGTATAGTGTACATAATTCAGTTTGTGGATATAGCAGCTCAGCTCGGAGCCTCTGCCTGAAGACCAAAAGCTTATATTAAAAATGAAAGAGGTAGTCTGTCTTCTTTCTGGTAGTGCAGTATCAGTAACACTCATATGTTTGCGGCATTGACAGATTTGATCTTGATTTGATGAAAGATATAAATGAGGTGTGTGCAAGAACGAAAGAACGAAAATCCATCGCATGGATGCAACTGGGACGTATCCTCAATGATGTATCACTGTAGGTCATCGGGGTTTCGGGTCTCGCGAACATCATACCCCTCACTCGGGTGACCCAGCCGGGGTGATCAAGTCCCAACTTAGGTCCCAGTAGCTACCCTCGATCAGACCCACTAGGGGAAGACCAGGGCCACACAATCCGTTGGATACCACTCCGGAACTACTATGTCGGGACTGAGAGATATTTTACAAAAAGTAAATATATTTCATAAGCCAACTAAATATAATGAGAATAACATGTTTCATCAATGTTTTATTTATTTTTAGTCTTTTTACAATTTTATTTATACACAGTAGGCTACAACCCAGGTTTACAGGTATAAAGAAGGAGAAGGAGAATATGTTTTTATATGAGCTCCATCATTTACCGTTTTCAGGAAAGTGAAGAAGAATAGGACTGGAAAGAAGAGTAGGGTTTAAAGGTTTTTGATAATGATAATAATAATACTACTATAGGCCTATGTAAAAATAAAACAGAAGTAGTACATAAACTATGCAAATAAACAGCAGCAGGTGCAGATATGTCCAGCTTCGTTTGACAACAATTTCTCTTTGTGGATTTAAAATGGATTTAATTGCTTCCATGATGGAAAATAGTTCATTAGAGTCACTGTGAGGACTTGAATGTTAATATTGAGTGAGTAGGCCTAATATGGATGGAGAAAAAAGTATTTTGTTGAGCATAGGCATAGCTCAAGGTTTATCTGGAAACACACAATATCACGATAGAGAATACACAAATAGACAAACAGAATCGAGCATAGACAAGTGCATGGTTCTCAACTCTGTCCTGGTGCAGACTAGGCTACACTAGACTACTGCTGGTTTGTATTTAAGTCACCTGGGGAAACGTTTGACCTGGAAATGCAACTACCTGGTAAAACAGAAATATAGCAGCCTGCAGCAGTCTGGATCCCTGGAGTCAAGTGTTGAGAACCACAATGCGTAGAACCATTCTCTTCTATACTCACAAGTCTCAACCTTCCTATCCTGGTGACAATCTGGGGTCATATTAGATCATCTAAATCTAGCATTGATAAAGCTCACATGAAGAACTTGCTGAGAGAACAAAAAACCCATTCAGGACGGGAACCCCTTTTGGGGTTCTTGTTGCTACAGTATGGCCCCTTTTCCACCGGTTCAGTTCTTTTTGGTTCTTAGTCCATGAGCCAGAGCTCCAAAATTGGAACGTTAATTATGAATTGAGTGGGGAAAACCATACCTATATTAGATTGTTATCACCATGAAACTCCTCCAATTGAGTACTTACACGAAGACAATGATTTAATTGTATTACACATTTTTAAATATGCATTATATATCCATTATGTAGGAAAATATGCAAAATAATAGAAAATATGAAAAAGCTATACTGTGGAAGGGTTATCATGCATACATTTATACTTGTATTGATCCTATAAACAATTTAATATAGGTCTAGTTTTCTCCACGGATTTTGGAGCTCTGGCTCATGGACTAATAACCAGAAATAACTGAACCAGTTATTCAGTCTCGGCTCAGTCCTAAATGGGTTAAGCTTTTCAGTGCCAGGGCTGTGCAGAGAACACTGGAGGGTGTGGGAATTTGCGAAAGTTCACAAAGGGCACAACAATATTTGAAAACACCATAACCTGTTGAATTTGTGTGTGACCCAAGCTGAAAAGAAGTAATCATAAAAAACACCAAGAACTAATACAGAGAATAATGAATAGAACTAATTAATGACACATCTATCTTTTTTTTTTAAAGATATTTTTTTGCGGCTTACGCCTTTTATTGATTTGTTTTTGAAGGGACAGACAGTAGGCTGACAGGAAACGGGAGAGAGATGGGGGGATGACATGCAGTAAAGGCCGTGTCGGGTCCGGGAGTCGAACCCGCGGCACACTGCGACTGGATTACCAGTCCGGTGCCCAGACCGTTACGCTACGGCCTGGGCGACACATCTATCTTAAGCAGCTTTGACCTAACCCTGTTAGAAGCTGGGAAGCTGGCAGTCCCCCATTGATAAGGTTGTCTCATCTGAAAAATGACGAAAAATAAAAATAAATAAACGAAAAGTTTTAAATGCCACGTAGCTGTCAATAAATCTTGACATATACTATACTTGTTGTATGATGGTGTTGCTCGTTGATCTACAAGCACCGATCTACATTGCACAACATCACGTCATTACCTGTTTGCTGTTCATTTAAGGGCTGTATAGTTGTGGTGTTACTTATAGTTATAGTTGCAGTTAAGGTGCTTGGTTTGAACAGCCCTTGTCTTTCTGTCGGTCTGCCCTCCCATCTGGTTTGTCTCTGTCTTGCTGTCTGTCCATGTGTCTGCATCTGTCTGTCTGCCACTCAGGCCACAGTCTCAGATAGCGATGGAGTTAGAGGTGTCCCCAGACTCCGACCAGAGGGAGCTTTGCCTGCTTCCGGCAGCAGACTGGAATTTGACACTACTCTTCAGCCTGCAGCCCAGAGACCTCAAAATGTCCAGCAGCTGACGGCGGAACTTCACACCGACAAAGGCGTAGAGCACAGGGTTGAGGCTGCAGTGGATGTAACCCAGGGTGGAGGTGACAGTAATGGCTTTTTCCAGAGAAGACCTGCTTCTGCACGTCAGGTTATTGTCACTGGACAAGGAGATGTTGGACTGTTGGACCCCCATAGTGTCCATCATGAGGGTGATGTTGTATGGTGTCCAGCAGAGGAAGAAGACCACCACCAGGGCCAGGATGATCCTGACAGCCCTCTGTTTCTGGAGGCCCTGGGAGCCTCGCTGCAGTTGCAGCAGGATTCTGGTGTAGCAGAAGATCAGGACAGCTGATGGCAGCAGGAAGCCCACGATGTGGTAGAGCAGACGGGAGCCCAGACGCCATTCAGTCGTTGACTGAGAGAAGCGCTGGTAGTCGCGAATGCACTCCATCCTGTTTCCTCGTCTATCATCTTCAACGGCCCGCAGGAAGACCCAGTCGGGGATGCTGAGGAGCAGGGAGAGGAGCCAGACCGACAGGCAGCTGGAATGAACCAACCAGGCCTTCCTGCGAGAGAACATCTGGGCAGCGTGGACGATGGACAGGTAGCGGTCCAGACTGATACAGGCCAGAAGGAAGATCCCACAGTAGAAGTTGATCTAGGGGGAAAATGAGGAAGAGAAAGACCAGAGGAACAAAGTCAACTGCATGCCTTCTCCTTTTCTCAGAAAGGTTTATATGGCAGCCATAATTTGATGCACACTTAATAGATTACATGCAAAGTGCATTAACCTTGGTCTACTGTTTGTCTTGTAATTTGACAATAGATAATAGCCTATATACAACCATAACAAAACTCTCCCCAATAACTAAACAGAAATTAGCCCCTTCTATTTTCACGCGTGTTGCTGACGTATCTCCTGGTATTTTAAACTACCGGTAATTGTGAAAGTGTAGAGTAGAGGAGTGCATAGTTGGGGAGTTGGGGAGCAGTGGTAATTCAACCGGTTTAACTATGCTCTCAGGCCTGTCCTACCTCTTTCCTGTCATTTACAGCAGTCATTACCGTGAATATTGCTCCGATGACCTTGCACATGGGGGTTCCGAAGCTCCACCCCTTTTCCTGAGCGGACTGCGCAGCCCAGAAGGGAAGTGTCACCAGCAGCAGGGTATCGGCCACGGCCAGGTGGAGAATGAAGGTGTCCGTCACGCTCCAGTCCCGCCTCCGCTTTACCAGAACCCACAGGAGCAGTCCGTTCCCCAGCAGACCGACTACCAGAGCCAGGTAGTACAGAACTGGGATGAACACCGCCTCAAAATGCATGGTCTCATTACTGTCACATACGTCACCATAAGATCCCATGTCAGTGTCACTAGAATTAAAAGTACTGTTGTTGTAGTCATCCCAGAAGTCTTCAAGTTCAGCCACTGTATGCATTCCATCACTCTGCAAAAACAAATCCAAAAGAAAACAAAGCTGCTAATTAATTTTCCCTCCCTGCATGTTTTCATTCAGTGTTCAGTCAAATGATGCTATACAGTCCATTTTAAGTAAAATATTCATAGTGACTTATAATCACACTACATTGCATTATAACAGTGATTATAATACATTATAATTTTTTTATAATTATTACAACGATGATAATTATAATTATAATACACTAGCCTATATGATCCTGTTCAAAAGGAGAGTCAGGAAAGTATTATGATTAGTGCTGAGTTAACTGAATTAATTAATTTGTTAAATTAATTAATTTGTTAAATTAATTAATCCACGTATAACTATGTAAATTTGTCCCAGAAACACGGTTTACTTTCCATCCTACAAAAACAAAAGGAAACAAAGCTGCATGTTCATTTTTCCAGTAGGCCTATCCAGTCTGTATGTTTTCGTTAAGCCACAAGTTGGCACTGTTTGCTCCCATAGCCTGGCCCTGTGACCTCTAACCGCTAATATATATACCCTACTATGGACTCCAGGACCTTTTGTGTTATCCTTTTATCCGTAATGTCTCACTGTACCACGTGCTGTTTACAATTCTGACTAATATAGTATTCAATTTGATTGATTGATTGATTGAAATATTTATTAACAGTTTGCAGAAATACAGTACATTTCAAGCACAAACTCAATACAAAGACTGTTAACTGTGAGTGGACGACCCAATTAAGCATTACACTTGTTTACAAGAGGGTGCACCTTGTTCAATTCATCAAAACATTTAGAGACGTACAAATAGACACTTCTATATAGTCAAAGAACAGAACACGAATTCATCATAAAGGAGGTAAAATGGAAAAGAAACCTATACAGTGAGGGGAAAAAGGAGTGTGTGGTGGGGGGGGATTCAGATTTTACGGGGGCCAGTTTCGAATTGCAGCCGTCCGTAGGAGCCCTTTGATATAGTTTTGAAGGAGTGAAGGGATGTCTTAATGACTGTTGGTAGGGCGTTCCACATTTTGGTGGCATAGGAGAGAATTTAGTCCCTTGTTTGTGCCGAATCTGGGTTGTACATGGTTCGTTGCACTCCCTCTGGTGTTGTGGGTGTGGACTTCGTTAACATTAAGGAAGTATCTAGACAGGTACATGGGTATCTTGGTGGTGTATCGAATCTTGTGGACCAGACCCATTGCAAGATGCTGTACTCTGTCGTAGACCCTAAGCCATTCCAGCCTGTCAAAGTGGGCAGGGGTGAGGTGGGTTCGGGGGGTGAGGCCAAGTAGGAACCTGACCAATTTATTTTGGGAAGTCTGGAGCCTAGTTTTAAAGGCCTTTGAGGTGCTGTGGTACCAGGAGGAGGTGCATGCATAGTCAAAGAAACCTTGTATTGTTAACGTCTTCAAGGTGTTTTTGTTGACCAGTCCTGTAAAGGAATCTTGTTCTTTGGTTGACTTTTTTGATTACGTTGGTGGCCATTTTATCACCGGAAAGATTGGCCTCCAGGATGGAACCTATGGTAATTTCATCTTTACGTGTGATAACATTGTCACCCACTCTAACCAAGAAGCCATTTGCCTTGCTGAGATTACTATTAGATCCAAAGAGAATGGATTCAGTTTTTCCCAGGTGTAAAGATAGTTTGTTATCAGCGAGCCAGGTGCAGATTCTACCGAGTTTAGAGCTGAGGGCCTTTTCAACCTGCAGTTTGTTCCTGTCCGAGACTAGCAGTGCCGAGTCATCTGCGAACAGGAACAAGTTGCAGTCACAATCAATCAATTAAACCCAGCGAACCGTAAGAGAATGGGATACAAAATAAATTTATATTCAAGCCATTAGCCATTACGGGGTTTGTGGGTTTGTGTATATATTCCTTTAATTTTCCTAAGGGGCTGCCCTAGTGTAGTGTTTACTGTTTAGACTCGACATGTGCCTTTCATAATGGAAGGTTGTGGGTTGTGGGAAACAAGTCTCCTGATTAGACAAAACAAATCCATCCATATTCCTTTAATTTTACCTATGCCACATGGTGGCACTGTATGCTCAGTGCTCACAGACAAGATAATAATAATTAGCAGCAAAAATAGAAAAGCTCAAATGTATCTGAACATCCACTAAAATACATGATTTGGGCTATTTTATATATTTTTAATAATAATGGTGGTTTGTTTTCCTTCACATAGGAAATGCTGTTTTAAACACCATATGAATCGATAGCATTGGGTAATTGAGGTAGAACTTGACTATCCACTTCTCCAGACACTGCTACCACCGTTAAAGGTTTTACACATAGCTACAACATGATTAAATATGAAATAACATTTTGCATATTAATTTACTATTTTAGGCATCAATAAATAAACGAATTAATTTGGTTGATAACATAATGTCATATTGATCATGTTATAAACGGTGTTGTTACATACTGAGTTTGTCAGTGGTAACAACTGTGGCTCTTTTTTTCTACTGAATATACTTTAGAAAGACATTGCTTCGATCTGCATCAGAGCTTTATAGTTACAGTATATCAATCAATCAATCAACTTTATTAGTGTAGACTCAGGAATCCATTAAAAAACAACATGAATTAAAAAAACACTATATATATATAAAAACACCCTATACCATAAAAACATCAGCTATTTCAAGAGACAATCATTCCAGAAACTAGTCGTGGACAGATAAGTCAATTTATCTTTAAGTATTAGATTGCAGTCACGACTCACCACTGTGCACATTCCCCTTTGAAATGTATTACAAACAGAACATGCATATCTTTGTGACTTTTCTTATTTTGTTCATTCAATAACATTTTCTTTTTTTTTCTTCTTTTTTTTGTATATGTTATATGACTATAAACTATGGTCCTACATAGTGTGACAAAAATGTGTTACCTAATACATAGTACTCCTCTCCCTGCATCTTTAGTACTAATCATTACTAATCGGGAACCCATTCGGTTAAAAAAGAAAAGAAAAAGTTGAATCTGATGACTAGTCGACAAATCTACAACTATTCTGAAAAAGTTGCCAACTAGTAAGAATCTGTAGTTGTGAAACCCCTAGCGCCAATAAGCTATTGGAAAGTGCATAGACACTATTATTACAGAGAAAAATCTAAATGAAAGATCCAAAATGTACAGTATATGACCAAATGATATTGTTAATATTGCTAATGGATGATATAAAGTGCTGATTTACCTTATCGGTAGCCATGGTGTTGTAGCTGTACAGCACAGAGATTAATTAAAATGTATGACGGACGTCAAAGCAGAGCAAAGCCCCAAGAGGAAATGAGCTTTAATCTGCTTTCACACATATGACATAGTATGGATCATGTTGTGCCTTTGAGTGAACACGGGAGATATTTGAGAGAGGACATGGTGTACAGGTATTCTGCCCTACAAAGTGCAGTAACTATGTTTTTGGACACACCAACTTATTTGTGTACCCCAAAGGTCAAATTAGGCTTCATGATTTTGGCGGATAAGCAATTACCTCAAGAACATATTTACAATTGGTATAATATCACCTATTTGCCGATATCTCATTTGGCTGACCAGTTGAAACACTTTTAAACCCAATATCAGCCAACTAGGAAAACATTCCTAGTTCCTGCACTTTGGGATTTCTTTCTTTCTTTCTTTCTTTCTTTCTTTCTTTCTTTCTTTCTTTCTTTCCCTTTTTTGTGTGAAATGTCATACTTATCGGGCAGTGGTTCCCAAAACTGAGGTGGGTCCCCAAAGGATTTCGGATCATCAGATGATTAGCTTAACGTGCAACATTGTTTTCTCACTCAACAGTAAACCAGTAAGACGCCTGAGGGCGAGAAGCGACCTCGCCCTAAAGGGTGAGGTCGCGTGCACGCATCTGCCTGGGTGACAGCAGACTGTTGGGCGCGTGCTGGCCGCTTTGGCCATGTGGGGGTCAGATCAACATATGGAATGAATTCTGTACTGGCCATATATGGAGCATGTCTTAAGTGTACAGGGTTTGATGAGGTCAGATCAACATATGGAATGTCACTCAGAACAGGTCAGCTCCATATATGGAGATCTAAGGGTGGCAGCTGGCGCAGTGTCTTGAGTGTACAGCGTTTGATGAGGGCCCAGGTAGGGCCAGGCTTTAATTTTCAGGCCTTTTGACAACTCTAGTTTTTGTGATGACCATATACCTGTATGGTCATGCCTGGGGGTGACGGACTAACTAACTAACTGATGGGAAATGCACGTTTTCATAGTAATGTGACCTGGGGTCGCAACAAAGGGTACAATCTAAGGACTTTTAGATTGGCCAAATTGTCATATTATGTAAGAAAGCGGCAAACATTGTGAAAATAGCCAATCTACAAGCTCTTGGGGGCGGCGGTGGTTCAGTGGTAGAGAGCCTGGATGGGAACCGCAAGGTTGCCAGTTCGAACCCGGGCTCCTCCAGAGTTACTGTCGAAGTGTCCTTGAGCAAGACACTGAACCCCTAATTGCTCCCGATGTGCTGGTTGGTGCCTTGCATGGTTTCCGCTGTCATCGGTGTGTGAATGGGTGAATGTAATGCACAATCTATGTAAAGCGCCTTGGGTAAAGGCGCTATATAAATGCACCATTTACTATTTACCATTTATTCTCAATGTCTTTCTTTTTCTTTTCACAGTTTTGTTTATTCAAGAGTTCAGGGTATACAGTAAATCAAATAATATGACAGTATATATGTGACACACCCATACGGAACATACCAAAGAGATGTACATATAAATGTTATGACCACTATATGCAAAATATTGTGGTAGCATAAAAGAAAAATAAATTGTATAGACCTATGCTAACAGGGAAATGACACTAATAGTTACAAACCACATAACCTGAATCAAGTTTGAAACAAAAACAAGACAAGACAAGACAAGACAAGACACAACATAATTTATTCTCAATGTCAAACTAAACGTAATGCCTACCATTCCAAGTGCTTGTCAGGGTGGGGGTTCAATTATGAACCCAGTTCAATTATGATTATTTGTCTGTATTATTTGTATGTAGGAAAAAAGCTGGAAAACGCATAATTATGTACTTTATGTTCTTTCTACAACTGCCCTATAACTACGCTGAATACAAAGTCAATGTAAAACGGGCGGCTGCAATTAAAAAAAATCTGATGCAAAAGTGGTAACTCATCATTAGGTCCACATAGCGGCAGTTACTGTACGTTTACGTACATTAATTCTTTAAGAAGAAAAGTAGAAAACACACATGGGCAGAAACATCAGGCACAAATAAGTCAACACCTGCACTCAAAATAAGGATTTACATTGTAGGGGGACATCACATCAGTGACCCATTAGTGTCAAGTGTTTTTGTCCTTCAGCTGGCATAGACAAAATCAGGCCTTA
This sequence comes from Protomyctophum parallelum, assembly GCF_964188405.1. Classification (NCBI taxonomy): domain Eukaryota; kingdom Metazoa; phylum Chordata; class Actinopteri; order Myctophiformes; family Myctophidae; genus Protomyctophum; species Protomyctophum parallelum. The sequence goes on from NC_139698.1 coordinate 48,963,808, forward strand.
TTCACCAGAGAATTGTCCTGCTATTGTAATTCTGGCAATGGATACTTAAGTCTTAAGTCCAAAATGTTTGACTTCCAAGTTCCGACACAATGTGTAGTCATTTTTGCCCATGATTGTCATGACATGCCCAAAATAGGTAGACCATGAGTTGAATGTAGTTAATACTCTTAAGAGAGCTGTCTATTAATTGTGCAAAGAGGAAGGTTGGCTAACAGTTTAGAATTTACTGGCTTCAGTGTACAGAGAGGGAAGAGAGATGAGATCTCTGATCAGCTTGTGATACTTGAGGGAACAAGACCAGCTTTGTCATTATTTCTACATACAGGGAAATGCATCTTTCTTTACCATTTAAGAGATGAAGATATGATCTTTACTAGTTTTTGTCTCCACCAGGCCGAAGGCATGTGGGGAGAGTATGTTTTGCACTCCGTCCGTCCGTGTGTCCGTCCGTCCGTCCGTCCGTGTGTCCGTGAGCAGCTAATCTCGGCCACCGTTAACCCGGTCGATGCCAAATTTTGCACACACACTCCCTGGATGCCAACGATGAACCTCTGCCCCAAACTTTCCAGGACGGCCTGTTATAGCGCCACCAGGAGGCCGCTTTGTGCAAAACAAGTTTTTGCACAGTACACCTACAGATTTTGTCCAAACATCACGCAAATTGGTACACAGTCTCTCTAGAGCCATTCAACGAAACCGGTCTTTCAGATTTCTCAGACTCCATCCTGATTGGTTAACATTGGCTTCCAAAGTTCACAGGAGTGCTCAGTTTCAAACAAAATGCTGCAAATCATGAACACATCGCGTGATTTCCCTGAAATTGTGCACCCACATTCCCACTAGGCCCAGGACGAAATGCCACATGAACAATTTCAACTCAGACTCAAGGTGGCGCTATAACTGGCCGAAAAGTGTTTTTACCTCTAACTGCACGGATCTGTGGATAACTTTGTATGCCAACTCCCTAGAGGCCAAGGAAAAACCTTTGCCTGGAATTTTTCACATCTGCTCTTTATAGCGCCACCAGGAGGCCGACATATGTAAAACACATTTTCTATTATTACTCCTTCAGATTTTATCCACATTTCACGCAAATCCGTATACACTATCTCCATAGTCATGTGATCAACACGGAGCGGCACCATTTCCCATCTTCCATCCTGATTGGCTAAGATTGGCTTCCAAAGCTCACACGATTCGTCCATTTCGAAAAAAGGCCACAAATCACAAACACAGTGTGCAATTTCCGTTAAATTATACACGCACATTTTCACTAGGCCGAGGACGACATGCCACAATTTTTTCCTCAAAATCAGCCTCACGGTGGCGCTATAACAGGCAAATTCCTGTTTTTAGCTATAACTGCATCGATCTGTATACAACTTATGTATGCACACATGGAAAAACATTGTACCTGCATCCCTCGAACACGAACCTCCGGCCCAAATCTTCCTCAACGGCCTGTTATAGCGCCACCATGAGGCCACAACCTGACCTGCCCTGGTGGAGACCTGTGCCGATTGGCACTTTGTCTAGTTTAGCATGTTTCTTTCTGCATAAATTAATCTATGTACTTATGTAAAACACCCATGTACATTATTGTTCAGAATTTAAGCTACCCCATGTGACAATACTTAAAAAAATAAATTTAGACGGTCAGTGTTTTTGGTAATCAACACTATCAACTATCTGTCTGCTGAAGCGCCATTATTGTCTCCACCAGGCCGAAGGCATGGGGGGAGAGTATGTTTTGCACTCCGTCCGTCCGTCCGTCCGTGTGTCCGTGAGCAGCTAATCTCCGGCACCGTTAACCCGGTCGATGCCACATTTTGCACACACACTCCCTGGATGCCAACGATGAACCTCTGCCCCAAAATTTCCAGAACGGCCTGTTATAGCGCCACCAGGAGGCCGCTTTGTGCAAAACAAGTTTTTGCACAGTACACCTACAGATTTTGTCCAAAAATCCCGCAAATCGTTACACAGTATCTCCATAGTCATGTGCTCAAGACGGATGTGTCTGATATTTCATATTCCATCCTATGAAATCTTTCACGCACTTTCCTACTAGGCTGAGGAATATAGCCCACCCATTTCACATTGGCCTGTTATAGCGCCACCAACAGGTGGATTGTGCATGCGTGCGATCAACACGGATCTGCACCATTTCCCATATTCCATCCTCATTGGCAAAGATTGGAACAAACAAACAAACAAAAAACATGTTTATATTACTCCTAAACATTCCTATTCTCCTGGTGGAGACCTGTGCCCAGAAGGGCACTTTTTCTAGTTTATCTTTGAGTGTAATGTTACCCTAATGTATGTGTTGTTTTTATGTTTTATCGTCTATTTTAGCCAGTAATTTTTCACCAACACATCTCAGAACATTTTGTTTCTTTCCTTTAACGACATTAACGACATTATTACCACCACCTCTATCTCTTCCTCTCACTGCGTTCCTATCAGATTAATCATGTTATGGTTATTTTGTATCTGTCATAGTTGGAATGTAACCAACAGAGTTGACATTTTACATCTTTATTGACAAAATGCATATAAGCATACATTTTGTACATATCTCAGATATGTACAAATATACATATGATGCATGATGACATGTTTTATCCTTTTGAGTTGACAGTTGACAGATATGATATCTGTTAAATGGATAAAACATTCCTTTGGTCCTTAAAGTAAACTGAATGCATCTCAGGTCAGTAATTCAATCCCATATTGGGTTAAAGAGGTTGTATGTTTATTATGATCATGTACAGATAACAGATATGTTACTATTGTTAGCACTCAACTCTTCTGGTATTACCTAACACTGTGTTGCCTACGCCCTAAACACGTGTGTTTGAGGCATCGACAGATGTTATCTTAATTTCCTGCCAGACCGTTATGGTTGAAGATAATAGTTCCACTGAAACTACTCGTAGGCGTGGGCATATTTTAAAACTGAGTTGTAATTGTGTTGTCGGGAACACTTGAAATTGTCTTGACGCTCCTGGTTATTTCTTATGTCCTTTCAATGTACTGCAATGGGAAATTGTGGGCAAGTAAACATTATAAATTAGACAGCAATTTTATATTATATATATAATAGAAAGATAAACTTATTTCATGAATAAATGTATTTGGTCTCCAGAAGGTAGGCTATAATCTCAGGACAGTGAGCTACACCTGCTCCTAATGAACCCGTTTCAATAGCACTGGGTTTTTGTTGTTGATTCTTTTATGCCTGTGTGTGTGTGTGTGTGTGTGTGTGTGTGTGTGTGTGTGTGTGTGTGTGTGTGTGTGTGTGTGTGTGTGTGTGTGTGTGTGTGTGTGTGTGTGTGTGTGTGTGTGTGTGTGTGTGTGTGTGTGTGTGTGTGTGTGTGTGTGTGTGTGTGTGTGTTACAATTAAGCATGCATGAGGAGGCATTGTAGCATATTGTTTTTTATTGAGACTGGGATTTCTACATGACGGTGAGTCATCTATTTTCTGAACTTCTGAAATCTTGCCCCTGACACACATGCTTACTACCTCACATAATAAAAATAATAAAAAATAATACTGAAAACCAATCCAAACTGAAATGAGCACGCCCACTCTGGAAACTAACTAAAACTAGACTGAACTGAACAAGAATTACAAAAAAATCTAATTAAAATTAAAACAAACCCCACACATAGGTATATAAATGAAATGTGTACCAAGAGTAGCATTCATGATTGCTTTAAATTAATTCATGAATTAAAATATAGTAACCAACTTTAAGTGCATTTACATCAATGATCTCAGGAAGATTAAAGGGACACCTTGCTGATCCTGACCCCAAATCGCACTGCTCCAATGTGAGAAGACCACTCATCGACGCTACGTAGCAAGAGACACCTGATGCACCCCAGTCCCTTGCAAGATGCAGAAACGGCCACATGATGAAGGCGATTAGATCACCACTGCACTCCATGTTGCGTGCTCCATGATGACGCAAATGCAGATGATATCCCTGCATCCCTCAGAGAAACACACAAAAGACACACAGCTCTCCTCGCCAAAAAAAAGGGTTGAAGCTTTTTGATCCTGATTCCTGATATATTTCTGTCTGATGATCTGCCTGCCTGCCTGCTTGCCTGCCATCTGTCCGCTAGTCTGTTGGTCTGTCTGTCTTTCTGTTGGTCTGCCTTCCCATGATTGTCTGTCTGACTTACTTGCTGTCTACATGTCCACATGTCTACATGTCATTGTCCACATCTGTCTGCATGCGTATCTATAAGCATCCTTCCCTCCACTCCACAGTCTCAGATAGCGATGGAGTTGGAGGTGTCCCCAGACTCAGACCAGAGGGAGTTTCTCCTTCCGGCAGTAGACTGGAATGTGACACTACTTTTCAGCCTGCAGCCCAGAGACCTCAGGATGCCCAGCAGCTGACGGCGGAACTTGATGCCCACAAAGGCATAGAGCACGGGGTTGAGGCTGCAGTGGATGTAACCCAGGGTGGAAGTAACAGTCACTGCTTTTTCGAGAGAAGTCCTGCTGCTGCAGGTCAATGTGGACAAGGAGATGTTGGACTGAAGTGTGTCCATCATGAGGGTGATGTTGTATGGTGTCCAGCAGAGGAAGAAGACCACCACCAGGGCCAGGATGACCCTGACAGCCCTCTGTTTCTGGAGGCCCTGGGAGCCTCGCTGCAGTTGCAGCAGGATTCTGGTGTAGCAGAAGATCAGGACAGCTGATGGCAGCAGGAAGCCCACGATGTGGTAGAGCAGACGGGAGCTCAGACGCCATTCAGTCGGTGACTGAGAGAAGCGCTGGTAGTCGCGAATGCACTCAATCCTGTTTCCTCGTCTATCATCTTCAACGGCCCGCAGGAAGACCCAGTCGGGGATGCTGAGGAGCAGGGAGAGGAGCCAGACCGACAGGCAGCTGGAATGAACCAACCAGGCCTTCCTGCGAGAGAACATCTGGGCAGCGTGGACGATGGACAGGTAGCGGTCCAGACTGATACAGGCCAGAAGGAAGATCCCACAGTAGAAGTTGATCTAGGGGAAAAATGAGGAAGAGAAAGACCAGAGTAGTGAAATAAAGATAAATATTATGGTGTGTTTCAAAACCAAAGCGCATTGCTCATTGTGGAAAAGTCATCTACAGTATGTAGGTGCACATGTTGGAAAGATAATCTTTACAGTGGTGAACTCTTAACAGATCACCATATAAAGTGCATGGACCCTGGTCTACTGTTTATCTTGTGATTTGACAGGAAATAATAACATCTTCTTTTCTTTTTGGCTGTTCCCTTCAGGGGTCACCACAGCAAATCATCTGCCTCCATCTCACCATGTCCTCTGCCGCCTCTTCTCTCACACCAATTAACTAGGAAATAATTGGATATACTGTACCCCTTAAAACAGGAACTCTCCCCACAGCTAAACAGTTGACACCATTATATAAATTGAATCAAGTGTATAGAAGAGTGAGGGGGTTGGGGCGCAGTGGACGATGATCGACATCGTTGAACAATCTCATAATCTCTGTCACATAACTGCCTTGTTTCTGTTATATGCAGCAGTACATTGTACTTGTACAATACAATTACCGTGAATATTGCTCCGATGACCTTGCACAGGGGCGTCCCAAAGCTCCACCCCTTTTCCTGAGCGGACTGCGCAGCCCAGAAGGGAAGTGTCACCAGCAGCAGGGTATCGGCCACGGCCAGGTGGAGAATGAAGGTGTCCGTCACGCTCCAGTCCCGCCTCCGCTTTACCAGAACCCACAGGAGCAGTCCGTTCCCCAGCAGACCGACTACCAGAGCCAGGTAGTACAGCACTGGGATGAACACCGCCTCAAAATGCATGGTCTCATTACTGTCACATACCGTCCCAAGGTCACCATAATAAGATCCCATGTCAGTGTCACTAGAATTAAAAGTACTGTTCTCATTGTATTCATCAAAGAAGTCTTCAGCCACTGTATGCTCACTCTGCAAAAACAAATCCAAAATAAAACAAAGCTGCAAATTAATTTTCCTTCTGCATGTGTTCATTCAGTGTTCAGTCAAATTATGGTACAGTCTATTTTAAGTAAAGATATTTATAGTGAATTATAATCACACTACATTGCATTATAACAGTGATTATAATGCATTATAAAATCATTATAATGTATTACAACGATGAGAATTATAATACACTATATGATCCTGTTCAAAAGGAAAGTCAGGAAAGTATTATAATTAGTGCTGTCAAAATAACTGAGACCCGAGCCATACATCCCAAAATCCGATCCACTCTGCACTAATCATTGCTCTGGTATCTGATGGCTGATAGATCCAAACGAGATGGAAAGAGAAAAAAACTAATCTAAAAAATACATGTCTTGGCCGGTATTCTGAGTCTGGCAGTGTGCCGCGGGTTCGACTCCCGATCCCGACAGCCTTTACTGCGTGTCACTCCCCCATCTCTCTCCCCCATTTCCTGTCAGCCTACTGTCTGTCCCTAAAATAAAGGCGAAAGCCACAAAATAAAAACATTAAAAAAAATGAAATACAAATTGGTTATTCCCATAGAAGGCATGAAATCACATAGCACGACAACTGGGTGGAAGACAGAGAGACATGGAGAGAGCGAGTAATTAATTGATACATGACCTTATAAGTCATTATTATAATGTGATTGATGTATTATATGATTGTTGTTATAAAGCTTTATGAATATTTTCGAGTCCTTATAATGGTGACAGTGTTAAAACTGTGGTACAGTGTTAAAAGCATGTTATCATTTTGGCAAATTCCATTTTAAGTTATACTTTCATTTATATATTTATTTAGGGCTGGGACTCGAATCATTTGGATTAATTACAGTTTCAGTCGCACCGAAGACAACCAGTGCACGAATTGAGAGAAGAAGCTGTTCAGAACGTTTTGCTAGGCCTAGTGAATGGGGAAAAAGAAGCAGAAAAAATAAAAGCTTCTCAGGTCAAATATTGATATGCGATTAATTACGATTAATTCATTACAAAGCCTCTATATAAAAACATAATCGAGTCCCAGCCCTATTTGCCCCTTTTTGTCCTGGCAAAATAAATGGCATACTGCTAAATAAATAAAAACCTCATCATCAACAACACCACTCTTTGAATCAACATTTATAACATATCATACACAAATGAGAAAAGACTCAAATCCAATATTTCGGACCAAATTCTACTACTCAAACCAATGGATTATATATGGTAGCCAATCAAAGTTTTAAAAGTGCTGATTTACCCAATCAATCGCTCCCTTGTCCATGGTGTTGCAGCTGTACCGCACAGAGATTAACTGACGTTTATGACATATGATAGCAGAACAAAGCCCCAAAAGGAAATGTGCATGAGCTGCACACATGCACAGCACAGTATCCTTAAATACCCTTCTCAACAGCTTGAAATGCCAGCAATTTTTTAATAATAATTATAATAATTAATAACAAAAGGCTATAACTATTGAACCAATGCTTGTAATAAATAAATAAACATCCACTGGATTCCTTGGATCATTATGCAACTCTCCATATAGACTACACTTGCTTGACTAGATTTCTGTCCTTTCCATGTTTTTTTCACAACACACTTCAAAACGTACTCAAATTGCTGTATACATCTCTTGATCAAAGATCGATGGGATCAAAATGTTTCATTTTCTGTTCCTTCTAAAGTTTACGGGAAGGACCCATTTAGTGTATAACAAAATGCCACAGGTAGGCAGCGTCCAATCTGCCCTACATTTGCATCACACATTGAAGGGACCCCTAAGTGGAGCTTTCCGCCTTAAGATTTTCAAAGTGCATCTAAGTGACAAATAAACTGAATCTGAATCTAAATCTGAATTTCACTTCCACCCATTGGTGAAACTAATGTTTATGTTACAATAATGTCTTTTTGTTATAAAAACATTTTGTCAATCACAATAAGCATAAATGGACACGTGAGTCATGAGACAATGACCAACATACATGGCCGGTTAAGACACATACGTGGCCGGTTAAGACTCACCCGTGGCACCGACATATGTGGCCAGTTAAGACACATACAGTACGTGGCCGGTTAAGACTCACCCGTGGCTTCCGTGTGCGGTTATGGTTAGGTTAGGGCTAGGTTAGGGTGTCAGACTATTGCGTGTCAGACTGTTAGGATGTCGGACCAAAGATATGCACCCTAAATTATGAATGAATGAATGTCCGAATTATCACAAATTTGGGTCCCACACTTACTTAACATAAGTTATCTGAGGTTTTACAAAAAATGACACAAATGATGAATGGTGAATGCAATGTCCGAACTATCACAAATTTGGGTCCCACATTGAGGGGGCTATAAAAACAGAGCCGACTGTTTTTCAAACACCTGTGGGCTGTGGCTGTTTCCTCAGTTGAGTTTCGCTGTAACTATTTTGTCTTCACACCTTTTTTTGTGTCTCTGCAGCGTCCGGTGCAGATGCAGTCTGTAGCGAGGGTGCATGAGAACCCTGATGGAAGAACAAATCAACATCGACACGCAAGCAAAACGTAAAAAAATAAATATATATAATTAAGCTTATTTGATTTGATTTAGGTAGAAATAGAAATACAAGTTAATTCAACATAATTAACTTCAACCCAGGAATTACACATAAGGCCTTATGCCACATTTAAGGTACAAATTGGATAGGTACAGTAACAGGATGTCCATATATTGCAAAGTGTAATGAAACACTTTATTTCCAATGTGGTCCTACAATAAATAAAATAAATACCGACCAAATAAATTACATAACAAATACAAAATACAAGAAAGATGTCATTATTGACTGAAAACAAAACCCATGCTTTAGTAGAAAAGACACACGTGTGCATGCGTGGGCACATTTCCTGAATATTGCTTGCAATAGCACGTGCATGTTTAAGAGTTGAAACCACGAGCCACCTTCATGCTCCACCTTTAGTCATCAGCCATCACACACACACACACACACACGCGCGCGCACACGCACACGCACATGCGCATCTTTGTGCATATACGCCCAAGCACACATTGTTGTTATTGGAAAACATAGCAGGAAGATACAAAAAATATGTCTTAGAAAGAACACAGAAGGGTTTATGAAAGGTTCAGACACTTGAAAAACAAGAGTTTCAGTGCATGTGTGTGCCCCAGCTGCTAAGCTACATGAGCCACTTCTAGTTGATTTCCCTACTGTACCTTATTACTGGTACAGTAGTTGGCAATGACCTCACAATGGACTTCTGTGCACATTGTAAATATATTCTCTAATCTCTACACAGTTCCCCTGTCTGGGGAATAGTTATTCACATATAATTCCTTATCTTATTTAGATTGTCCTACAATCAATACTGTTTCAGTGCTAAATTATTAGTACAAAATTGGCATTTATCTGTTGTAGTGGTAAATGGTGCATTTATATAGCGCTTTTTATCCAAAGCGCTTTACATAGATTGTGCATTACATTTGCCCATTTGACACACTAATGGCGGAGGAAACCATGCAAGGCACCAACCTGCACCTTACTCAAGGACACTTCGACACTAATTCTGGGGTAGCCCGGGATCGAACTGGGAGCCTCACGGTTCACATCCGGCTGCTCTACCGGCCACTCTACCCCTGAGTCACTGCCGCCCCCTTTCAGAGGTTATAAAAAAGATCCTTGGAAATTGAAGGCAGCCATGGTGCTCTGGGATACTCTTTGTATTCATATTTTATTTCAACAAAAGAACAATGGAAATGGAAATGTTATATTCTTGCATGGCCAGGTAATTGTAGGCTATTCATTATATTATTTCCCCAATGCATGTTTTCTTTTATGTCACCATAGGAACTACAGAGTTTCACACAAGCCAATTACTGTTTATTTTGGGAACTCTATGTTCTCCATTTCTTGGTCTTGGTGAAGTGAAACAACCAAAACATCCTATTATAATCACTAATGATTGTAATTCTCAGAATAAGTCATGGCAACAACTATCGTCACTATCACAAATATCTTAACAACTACTGTATCTTCACCATCACAATTTTAGGCTATATTACAACACACACAGTTTACAGTATAACCAAACAACTCATATTCAGCACAAGCCTTTGGCCAAAACAACACAAGTAGCTAAATGGTAACATACATAACACAATGTACACCATTACGTTTGCGTATGTGTATAATAGCACACACCTTCTTGAATGATTCCTTACAGTTCTGGGACCTGTATGGGTACAGTGGAAAGTTGGAAACATCACAATAGCGAAGATTTGTACAATCTCAACCTACAGCCACACCATCAAACGTACATGGGCCGACCATAACTGAACGTGTGTACAAATATATATATATATATATCGGATTTGGTTTTATGGACAGAAAAAAGTGGTCCAAGTACAGTTGCAACTCAGGTCTTTTTTAATAAGAATAAAGGGTGGTCAAAAGGGAGTCAAAATAAATAATCTTGATCATATTCAAATGTCAGCTTTATTTTAATGGCAACAATTAATTTGTGCATAAGGTGCAACTCAAAGTCATGGCTATTTTGGAGTGCAGCGCTAAATGTTTTTTTCTGACAAATTCCGCCAATGTCATATTATGTCTGATGTACTGTACAATTCTCTTTAAACTATGAATGAGCAGTTGTTTTAAACCTCAAATCTCAAATTAGAAAAAAACAATCTTTCAAAGATTCATTAGCAGTCAAATTATTGAAAAATGCTGTATGAATCATGCAACCATTTGTTGAACTTGGCTCAACTATGTAAAGGGGATCAATGTACAACCCCCCCTCCCCCCTTGTACCTTTGTGGGTTTCCTGTCTTTTTCCTGTCACATTTTCACATCACCATTTGCACCTATAGCAGCATGCAACATTTAAAAGCTGAACCCAATAACTATCGTCCCATTTCCATTATCTGTACCACTGCAAGAATATTTTAAAAACTAATCTATAATCAGCTCTCACATTATCTGAGTCTCCACAACATCCTGTCCCCAGTCCAATCAGGTTTCAGACCACATTTTTCCATCACTACAGCCTTGCTAAAATTCACCAGTGACGTACTCCTATCCTCCAGTAAAGGCCTCCTTACTGGAGCAATATTTATAGATTTATCCAAAGCCTTTGGTGTGGTTGACCATTATCTACTTCTTGACAAGCTCCATGCCATTGGCTTACAGCGAAATGCCATTCTCTGGTTTAATGCTTATCTCCATAATAGGCGCCAGTATGTTGTTTCACAAGGTACCCAATCCGATTATTCAATTATTGATAAAGGTGTCCCACAAGGTTCCACCTTGGGTCCACTCCTTTTTTCTATTTTTATTAATGATTTACCCGACATTTGCTCACACAGTCAAGTTCAGCTCTATGCTGATGACACTGTTATATATTATTCTGGCTCTGACTTAACTCATATTCAATCATCCTTACAATCCGATTTCAACCTTGTTCAGAACTGGCTCCACAATAACAAATTACTGTTGAATAAGAGGAAGTCCTGCAGCATGGTGTTTGGCACACGACACAGTCAAGCAAGCACACTTGGAATAGACATTCATTTTTCAAATGGCTCTCAACTTGAGAAAGTTGACTCCTTTAAATATCTTGGAGTGTGGCTCGACCCAGAGCTTACCTTCAAACCACACATAGACTACGTTACTAAAAAAACCTATGGTTGCCTAAGCTCACTTTACCATTCTATTAATTGCTTCTCCTTTGATGTTAGGAAAATAATTATGCTCAAGTGATACTTCCCATGATTGACTACGCAGATGTTGTGTATCTGAACACGACTGACTCTCATCTTAAACCTCTAAATGTTTTATACAACTCCCTGTGCAGGTTTGTATTGAGATGCCCATATGATACCCAGTGTTGGCAAAATATTACTTTAACACTAATATACTACTTATTACTTATTACTTTAAAAAAAAGTAATAAAGTTACACTACTTATTACTCCCTGAGAAAAGTAACTAGTTACTTATTACTTTACTTATTACTTTTTCTCTCGCCCCCAGTAATTGCATATTTTGTCACCAAAAGTCTTACTTTGCATTTTCAACATTAGCAGTCCCCCCTCCCCTATTCTGCAGTGTTTATTTAACTCATGATGACGGATCCATTTGTACACATAGATTAGAAGTAGATTTCGACGTGGAATATAGCTTCTTCCGTATGCACAACTTGCAGTGGACAATAATGTTCATCTCGTCTTGATCACGGACATACTCAAAATAATGTGAATACTTCCAAGTATTGAATGTTATAACGCTTTGTTGTGCCGGTGTTTCTGTCTCCTCCACCTCCTCCATTGTTAGTTTATTTACATCTCTTCTCTCTAACAGTGCAGTCTAACGAGTTACACACACTAGTTTAGGTTGTTGTTCCGTGTTCCGGACGGTTTAAGGCCCGCCCTTCTGCATCCGATACTTCACACATACGTACCGACGAGTGTGCATCGTTTCCGTATCCGCTCTAGAGTCTAGATCTAGAGCGGATCAGCAGTCTGCAAAGCAACTCCACCCCAACCCAGTCTACCATTATAAATAAACACTCAAACCCACAGTTCCACCAAGGCTCGTGAAAATAGTAATAATATTACTTTTGAAAAAAAGTAAATGTAATATTATTACTCAAAATGTGAAAGTAACTAGTTAAGTTACATATTACTGGAAAAAAGTAATAATATTACTGAAAGTAGTATATTACTTAAGTTACTTGCCAACACTGATGATACCCACCACTGTCTCATGTACAAATCACTAAATTGGCTGCAGCCTAAATCAAGACGGCAACTACACTGGTATCTCTTCACTTATAAATGCATTTATTTTAGATGCCCTGCTTACTTAAAACAGTACCTGACTCAGTCTACCTCATCCTATCCACTAATCCAATGTGGTTGGGCGGAGGTCTTTCTGCTACAAAGCCCCATTCGATTGGAACAACCTCCCTCTATATCTTAGATCCATCTCATCATATAGTAGCTTCAGGACCTCCTTACATTCACATCTAGACTCAACTTGTCTATGCTTCTAACCTGACTGTAACCTTTAATGACCTTGAAATATTTGCGCTGTGACCTTATCTACACTGTGTATTATGTGGTGGTTGGTGGTGTAGGTGGAAGATGGTGAGCAAGCTATTTGTGTATATATGTATGTATTTGTATATCTGTATGTATCTGTGTACTGCATATTTTGTGTATTTGTGTACAGTATGCTTTTCTGTATTTTGTTTTTTATGGGTCCCTCTTGAAAATGAGATGCTGCATCTCAAGGGGCTGTCCCTTCAATAAAAATCTGAAATCTGAAATTTCACCTCAGAACCTCAGTGTCATATTGCACTGAAGGTTCTAGGACCGAACTGTCTGCTACTTTTTTGCACCCCACACTTTGAGCAGAGCACTTTATGAGCATGTTAAAATAAAATACTATTTATTCTCTGTCTAAGGAGTCTTGCGAGAGCGAGTCTTTTTCTGCCAGTTCAAAGTCAAAGTCAAAGTCGTACGATTTGTCACACACGTTACCGCAGTGAAATTTGTTCTCCGCATTTGACCCATCTCTTGGAGCGGTGAGCTGCAGCTGTGCCGTGCTTGGGAATCATTTGATTAGTTGATTTGACCTCCCAATCCAACCCAGTTCACGTCAGAACAGACAGTGCTACACATTTAAATGTGCTAAAAATGCAAGCCTCCCTATTATAAAATATTCATAAAAGTTGATGATCAAACAACAGTTTGATTATGTCCTGCTCACCGTATGTGAGAACATACGGTGGTTTTGGATGTGAGCTGTATTTAAGTTGTACAACATACTTTCTTCTTTGGAAGTTGGGTTAATAATGGTGTGTGAAAACATAGGCCCAGTTCTCAGGTTTGGTGTGACAAAGAGCTGAGGCTTGAAATGTTGTCAAGTCAATACATATAATATTGGACTACGGTATGTGTGCTTTCTACAGTATTCGTTTGATCATAGTCAAACCCAATGTACCCTGATACATGATCTGCATATTCTTTCAATTGTTGTGAACTTGTGAATGGAAATTCATCGTCATGCTGTATACAAGTCATTACTATTAGACTATAGATTCATTCATATACCCCTCCTGTCTTTCATTCTACTGCTGTTGCTGCTTTGACACCACCTGACACACTGAAGGCTCATTCATAGTATTGGATTTTCGGTGGTGAGGTGACCACCGCTCCTGTGGTGAGCTGACCACCGGAGCTGAAATAACTGAGCGGTGGTGAGTAAAAACAGAGAGAAGGGCTGGGGTGGTGGCGGTGGTTTGCTCTTCACCGCGGCTCGTGACGTCATTGTAGTTCGGTGGTCACCTCACCACCGAAAGTCCAGACTATGTATGAGCCTTGACACATTTTCCTCTGGGTATGAGGGGATCAATCAAGTTTTATCTTGTGCTAGTTTGACACGTCACATGCTACTGAAAGCAGAATGAATTTTAGGTCATTTTGGCTTAAAAAGAAAAAATAGCATGTTCTACCACATGTGTTACATTCTCTGGGTGAAAATAAATCCTCACTATCAGGTGAAAAGAAGCGGATTTGACAACAAGCGTATCAGAGGAAGTGGTGGACAAAGTATATATACCGGTACTCAAGTAAATATTCAACAAACCAACATTTTACATTTAGGCCTATCAATGTGTTGCTGTGTTGAAATTTAGAATATACATGTAAAAAACGAATTCAGAAATGACAATAATTGTGAAAACAGTAGCTAATGTGGGTTTTTTTAAGAACTATATTCAACTCTATCGTTTTGTTTTTCAAAGAAAAGGGAACTGATAGGAACTTTCGTTGCACCACCCAAAGAGTTGGCCCCCTGGTAAGCATTCTGATTCACAAACGCACACAATCCTCTTCAGTTAAGAAGGGTGAAGTAGTAGTGAGAGGAATTGCCCTAGAATTAAGTAAAGGTCATAAATGAATTTCTTGTCATTGGTACAACTACACATTTCTTTCTGTGTTTAAACTACAAAGGCCTCACACACAAGCTTGGTATCAGGGTACACTTGGGGAGCAACATGTGATGTCTTCCAGTTGTCATAAGCCTCCACCCAGTCCTGCTCCTGGAGGTGGAGATGGTGTGTGTTCCTGGAAGCATCACAAGGAACTGGTCAATAAAGAATACTGCTCTGGCTCCCTCTGTTGTCAGATTCAAATGTGTGACATCTGGATGGTTATGTGCTACTACTATAATTCAACCTTGTAGCTGCAGATTCGGAGCCTGCATTGACAGAACATAAATCCCAGTGATGGAAAGTAACCAAGTACTTTTACTTAAGTACTGTACTTAAGTACAATGTTGAGGTATTTGTACTTTACTTGAGTATTTCCAATTTCCAGTACTTTTACTTCACTACATCTCAGAGCCAAAATTTGTACTTTTACTTCACTACAATATTTGAAATTTTTAGTTACTAGTTACTTTGGAGATTTTTATTTATTTTTTATTTTGATTAGAAAACATACATTAACCACTTCAACGCTATACATTTTGGCAAATTGAAAATAGACGATTCACAAGCTCACAATGCGTCGCAATGCGACACATTGTGAGCTTGTAGATCTGCTATTTTCAATAGATTTTCTATACATTTTGAACTTGTGAAAAGGCACATTCTGCACAATGAGTACTTTTAGTACTTTAAGTACATTTTGATGCCGATACTTTTGTACTTTTACTCTGTCTGTACATTTTCAATTCCGTACTTTTACTTTACAAAGTAGTTCTAAATTGCAGTATTGGTACTTTTACTTAAGTAAAACAATTTAGTACATTTTCCACCACTGATAAATCCTAACCTAACCTGACTGTAATACCAATATAATTGGGGAGCAGAGGCTGTCATTGTGCTTTCATTGTTTCAGTATCTCTCAAATTTGCATCCAATCCCATTCACCTGGGCTGGAGCCGAGGAGTACAAAAACTAAAGAAATATCAAACATTATAACGTTATTATAGAGAGGAACTAGTCTATAAAAATGCAGCTATGTTGTCCAATGTCCAGACAGTGTACACACTTTTAATATACTTCCCCTGTGGAAAATAATAACATACAGCATATCTTCTCTTCCCGTGTTCAATGCTCATAGGTCGGGCCGGTCTGACCCGCTGACCAATAGCATCAGCCTGTTGAAGCGTCTGGAAGCGTCAAGCGAATAGATCGCGAGATTGCTAGACTATTTTTTATAGTAGGCTATACACGGTTTTGAGTTTGAAGAAGAGGAACTTGGAGCGGTTTAACTCAACTTCGTGCGCCTCTCCCTGCATCTGATCTTAAAAGTGTGTTTGAAGAAAACCTGGTTATATTTGGAAAGCACAAGCTTGAGAACACGACCTCCTGACATTCCTCGACGAAGCTTAGGTTTTGTTTTGTTAAAAGCGAAAGTAAAAAACGCACTTCCTGGAAGGGCCGCCTGTGACAGTCGCGCGGAGTCATGGCTGGGAGCATGGACACGTCCCCTGCGTTTCTCGACGGCGTGAGTCTTCTGCAGGAGGAATTAACCTGTCCCGTCTGCGCAGGGATCTTTCGTGATCCCATACTGCTGTCATGCACCCACAGCTTTTGCCGAGACTGCTTGAACAAGAGTTGGCAGCTGCGGAACAAGAGGTGTCCACTATGCAGGAAGGAGGCGGGGGACGAGCCGCTCATTCCCAACCGTGCGCTCAACGGCGCCTGTGAGACCTTCCTGAAGGATCGGGGCTGGCGACCACCCAACACCGAACTGGGAGAGAACCACTGTCCCTTGCACCGCCTGGATCTCAACCTCTTCTGCCTGAAGGACGAGACGCCGATCTGTGTTGAATGTGTGGCTCTCCACCGTGGACACGGGTTGCTGACTATCCCCGAGGGGGCGCCCTACTGCAAGGTGTGTGTGTGTGTGTGTGTGTGTGTGTGTGTCTGTGTGTGTCTGTGTGTGTCATGAATAAATGTATTTGGTCTCCAGAAGGTAGGCTATAATGTCAGGACAGTGAGCTACACCTGCTCCTAATGAACCCGTTTAAATAGCACTGGGTTTTTGTTGTTGATTCTTTTGTTTGTGTGTGTGTGTGTGTGTGTGTGTGTGTGTGTGTGTGTGTGTGTGTGTGTGTGTGTGTGTGTGTGTGTGTGTGTGTGTGTGTGTGTGTGTGTGTGTGTGTGTGTGTGTGTGTGTGTGTGTGTGTGTGTGTGTGTGTGTGTGTGTGTGTGTGTGTGTGTGTGTGTGTGTCATGAATAAATGTATTTGGTCTCCAGAAGGTAGGCTATAATGTCAGGACAGTGAGCGTGTGTGTGTGTGACCCCCCCCTCACTTTGTGTTTTCTTTACACTGCAGGCGGAGTTGGAGTTTAAAGTCAAGATTTTTGAAGGCAAATTGAAGACGTTCCAGAACACGGAAATTAACTACAACAACACTGTAGAGTACATCAAGGTAATGAATATATAGTGTTGATGGGTTGTCTCGTAGCACCTTGGATGAATTTCACAAGGTTCATTCATCTAATCTAAACTGTCGTAAACCTCCTTCCTGTAGCTAACCTCATGCCACATTTGTGGCATGAGGTTAGCTCATGCTAACTGCTGCCTGCCTGCTGCTTTCCGCAGCAGGCTTGTATTTAATACAGTGCTCTGATCCGGTCTAGAGCTTGCCTACGCTACTGTATCTGGTAATTTACACACACATGGATGCACCATTTCTGTATCCGCTCTTGTCCTAGACCCAGATCGGATCAGCAACCTGCAAAGCGAATTGATCCCAGGAACTGTCTACTCACTAAGAGAGTACAGGGAGTGGTTTGCCGCCCACAGTCTTTTGAAAAACCTGTCTGGTCAGACATGGCAGTTAGGAGTGACTTTGAAATGTGCTAGAGAAGCAATGTGGCACACACACTGAAACGCCTAACATATCGCCTAACATATCGAAATGGGTATAACAATGTTCTGTAACGTAACCTAAATCCTTATTTTATGCACTCACTTTGTCTGCATCCCTGTCATTCTTTCTTTCTATCCTGTTATCACAGCACCAGGCCAGCCATGCAGAGAAGATGATTAAGGCGGAATTCAAGAGGCTCCACGAGGTGCTCGTCACAGAGGAGGTCCTCCGTCTCAGGGTCCTGGCTCACGAGGAGCAGGAGAAGCTCGCCACCATGGAGCGCATGTTAGAACACTTGAATGATGACATCACCTTTCTGTCGAAGGAAATTACAGACTTCAAGAGGCAAATGGAAAATGAGAATCTGTCATTCTTGAAAGTAAATTCAGTTTGCATTCCAGAGATTTGTATTTCTTACATCCTGCATGACAGATTTGTATTTCTTACATTCCATATACAAGTATAATAGTAAGTAGAAATGACTAATATATATAGTACCATAATGATGAGTAATAACAATTGCACACTGAGAAGTGCCTTTTATTAGGTGATGTGTTCATTGGTTCTAAATATTATATACAGCAAGTACATTGTAAGAATGGTTATGTCAGCGCCGTGGTCTGCTTGCCAGCCCTCCCAGTAGCAAATACAAATTAATATAGGATATACATGAATAAGGTATTACCTGGTCTGGTGTATTGTTAGTTAATTGACTATCTACACTTACCTACACAAATACTCTACCAACACTAAATGTTTCATAATACTGTCCAATACATTTTTGCTTGCTAAATCCATTTATATTTCAGAAATTGCTATGTAAAACTTGTTTTCTTTTCTGCTACCATTCAGTAACTATTATTTATGTCTGTTTTTCAGAAATTTCGAGATTTAAAAGTTCGGTAAGTTCAAGCTCACAACGCATTGCCACGTGAAACATTGTGAGCATGTAGAATCTGCTATTGTAAATGTCTGTACAACAATTCAATTTAAATACACAGGAAACTTCAATTGCAAAGTGATTTTAAATAAAGATGCCACAATGGAAAGTGATAAGCCTTTACTTTACACTCAAGTAAAGGCAGACATTACTGAGGGCAAAACTAAGAGTTGTCATAAAGACTCACAATTATGAATAATTTAATGTAGTGTAAGCACTGTAGCATCCAGAGAGCATTGTTTTAAACTCATCCAAGGGGCTTCATGTTTCTCACTATGCCTTGCATCCCTCTATTTTAGTCATGTCATTATAATTGAACATTATGCTGAAATGGCAGATCTACAAGCTCACTTCACCATGCAACGTGTTAGCTTGTAGATCAGCTAATTTCACTATTGGACGTGCAACACAGTGAATAGGGTTTAAGTGGTTAATTGTGCCTGGTTTACACCAGTACACTTTTCAATCTCCCCAGCTTGACTGCAGTTTTTACTGTTTGCCACCTTGCATTAGGGCCCAGTGGACAGCGGATGACCCTGAACTCCCCAATGACATTCTCCTGGACATGGGAAAGCATGTTGGCTCTCTGGGCTTCAAGATATGGACGAAAATGCAGATGAATATCAAATATAGTGAGTGTAGTCCCTTGTCAGATTGTGGTTGAAGCGAAAATTGTGATTTGTATCACAAAATAATGTTTAGCACCTTTATAATACATGGTGGTTCTCTTCTTCCCTACCCATTCTTCTATATCTGTCTCTTTTTTGCTCCATCTTCCTATTTCTCCAATTACTTTCACTCCAGACCCAGTGATATTCGACCCCAACACGGCTTCTCCCTGGTTGTCTTTGGCCCATGACCTGACTAGCCTCAAAGAAAGCCAGGAGAGGCAGGTGGCACCTGCTAACCCTGAGAGATTTGATCCCTGTGTCTTCATCATGGGTCATGAGGGTTACACTACTGGCAGGCACAAATGGGATATAATTGTCGGTGACAATCCCAAGTGGATCCTGGGTGTGTGTGCAGAGTCACTGATCAGAAAGAAGAAGTTTACGGTTTCCACAAGGCGTGGCGTTTGGGCCATCAGCCTGAGCAAGGGTGTCTACAACGTCATGACCCCAGAGCGGATGCAACTAAAGCTGGAGAGGCGGCCAGAGCGCATCAGGATCAAGCTAGATATGGAGAAGGGAGAGGTGTCATTTTGGGACGGTGGGACGGCAAAACATCTGTGTTCCTTGACTACCTTGACCAATCAGTTTGATGGCAAAATATTTCCTCTTTTTGGCCCAGGTCTCTATAGCACACCCATGGTTCTGGCACCAGGAAAGATGCATGTCCACCACGTATGAAAGGGAAGCATAGTGCTCAGTGTTAGTTGTGTCTGAGCCAGATATTGTATATATTCTTGAAAGGGACTCTAGTTAACTATACTCTTTCGAGTCTCTTAGACTATGTCATATACAACATACACGCGTGTGTGTGTGTGTGGACGGAGTCAAGGGATGGTTTTGTGAAATAAAATCTATTTCCAAAAGCATAGGTTTAAATCAGGCTTCCCCATGTTTCTCCTAAATAAGATGCACCCCAAAATAATGCATATGAAATGTATTGTTTGTTTTCTAGATCAACATGATTGATTTGACATAGTATCAGGACATCTTGTAACCCCCAAACATATGTAACTATTCCATGAACACAAATTCTACTGACATGAAAAGAAAATCTGGTCACTCAAAAACTAAATCTTGAGGATATCAAGGGTTTTGAAAGGTTCTATCAGGACATCTTGTAACCCCCAAACATATGTAACTATTCCATGAACACAAATTCTACTGACATGAAAAGAAAATCTGGTCACTCAAAAACTAAATCTTGAGGATATCAAGGGTTTTGAAAGGTTCTAGATGAAAGCAAAGTCTATAATCCCTTAAAAGGTATTCTCTGTCATCAAATAAAATAAATTACTCAATGCTGTTGTGTACATACATATGTAATCATCATCAATTGATCTCATGAAATATTTATGGATTAACATATATAATTTGTTTGGAAATAAAGCACAATGGGTTGTATATGGCATTGTCTGGTGTTTTGGTGTATTTATTTCTTGTTTGGTAAACCTGTTATTACCTGCTATTAACTATCTAGTATTGTGACAGCAAGTATTCCTTTGTCCTCTGACTCCAGGGGCGTCCCATAACGTCAGTCAGAGAGAGTGTAAATAATTGGTTTGTTCAGAGTTCTACCTAGCGGTAATTAGGCCACATATTTAGGGCGCGTTCGGAAATACCGCACCGGTCCGGAGCACCAGTGCGCTATTTCCGAACGCGCCCCTTAAGACCTCCATGTAAGTTTTGTGAACTCCGCAAGAGGGTCACATATTTCACCGTAACCACCATGCTGGAGTGAGCGAGTCTGGGTGAGCGAGTCGCCGAGATTTAAGGCTACAACCAAGTCTGCGCAGTTGATAATCACTTTGCTTGTATTTCTCGTTTGTCTCGATTTTCAAAACTTCTGCGACCACCGGGCCGGAAGCGAGTCACGTGACTCATAGCTCATACATAACAAACACGTCGTACGGGGAACTACTAGAGTAGAGGAGTACAGTAGTACTTACTACTTATAGCAAGGTAGCGCTCTCCAAAACGTTGCGTTTTGGCAAACAAATTCATATTTAGATTTGTCTTGACAAGGAACATAGTCTAGGAAATCAATGAGACCGGTGGCTGGGTGCGCGTATACTTTGTCACAGTTTTCTCTTCGAGAAGTTAGCCATTTTGTTAAGAGAGCGAAAGTAAACAGGCATTTCCTGACTTCTGACTAGAGCCATCATGGCTGAGCGCATGGACACTTCTGATTTCGATGACACTATGTCAGAGGGGAATTTTCCGCTCCAGGAGGACTTAACTTGTCCCATCTGCAAAGACGTCTTTAGGGATCCGGTGCTCCTGCCTTGCAGTCACAGCTTCTGCCGAGAATGTCTGGAGAGAAGCTTGCAGCAGAGGCAGAAGTGTCCTGTATGCAGGGTGGACTGCATAGAACAGCAGCCCATCACCAACAGGGCGCTCAACTATGCCTGTGAGTCCTTCCTGAAGGAGAAGGTCTTGTATAAACCAGCGCCCAAACAACCGTTGGAAACCGCCGAGGACTGTCCCCAGCACCGCCTGAAGCTCACCCTGTTCTGTCTGACACATTGTACACAGCCCATCTGTGTACAATGTGTAGCACAGCATGGCAGCGGCTCACACGAGCTCCTGCCGATCCCGACTGCGGCGTCCTTCTGTAAGGTGAGACGTATGTTATTATGACGGGTTGGTTCTCAAACTTTTACATGTCGACAGTCGAGGAGTCCCTAAAATATGGACGTGGACGGTGGACCCCCCCCCCCCCCCCCCGTCTGAAAATATAGTTTGTGCCAGCCAGGGATTCCCATTATCCCATACAATATTTGTGTTGTTCTCCCTGGGACCTAGCCCCTCTCGGAACCCCCTCGGTTGAGCTCTTTTCGTCGTTCACCCATAGGGTCCCTTAGCATTTCTTCCACTCTCCATGGTAGACAGCTGTACATACACTCCGTTCAGGCCGAAGTGCACGGTGGCGAGATGTTTCAAAGATGAATAAAACTGCTATAGGACTATAGGAGACAACGGAAACGTGGAAGAATTTTCATTTGGCGCAGATGCCGTTTTTGCTCTGAAATTCTCTCTTCCTTCCTATGACTTGGTTACATTTTTTTTGCCTACATGCATAATATACTAGTACTACAGGCTACAGGCTACAGCCTACCTATGACTTCTGTACAATTCAGTTAAAATCTTGATTGTGCAACAGGAAACTTAGGTTGCAACACTAGAACCAGGCTAATAGAAGGTCATTTTAACGTACACTCACTGACTGACACGTACAGAAGTGACAACACTTAGATACTTATGACTTGGTTACATTTTTTTTGCCTACATACATAATATACTACAGGCTACAGCCTACCTACATTGGATTGGATTCTCAGTTACAAATAGAAATTATTGTACTGTTTATTTTGCAAAAAAGAAATTGCAATCCTTTTTGATTATTACTGTTTTTATTCTACTTTGCAGGAGGAGCTGGGACATAAAGTCCAGGTTTTTGAAAGCAAACTGGATTCTTTCATGAAAACGAAAAATAATTTCTGTAACACGGTAGAATGCATCAAGGTAATGTTGTCTTGTCAAGTTTGTATGGTTATGGTTTGTATAGTATTGCATTATTGTTATTGGCAGGAATAGCAGTAGCCCTAGAATGCCTTTGTTGTTACATACAGTTGGTACTGTATTCCACATACAGGAGCCATAGATCAGTGTCATGACTTTCGGTTGCAGTGGTAGAACATTGGCATAATGTGATTTAAATGCTCCGTTTGTACTCACCCATTAAATAATTCCAAAGACGTGGAGTGAGGTATTGTCCTCTAGTTTCACATCCATGTGAAAGTTCTGGCACAAAACTTGTATTTAGTAAAATATCACCACTTTTTCACGAGCTGCACCCGGCTTTCTCTCCGGGCGAGGGGCCCGGAATGACAGCTGGACTGAATTAATCAAAACTTCCTCTGATCATCACAAACATCAGCACCTATTGACCAGGGAAGCACAAATGTTTGGGGCACACAATTGGCAGGTGCCTTGCGATAGGTGCTGGGTAATTAATCACACCACCTGCCAATTGTGTGCCCCAAACATTTGTGATGGCGTTTGTGGTAATCAACAGTAATTGTTGGTAAATTCAGTCCATCGATCATTCCGGGCCCCTCGCCTGGAGAGAAAGCCGTCCGGGTGCAGCTCGTGAAAAAGTGGAGATATTTGACTAAATACAGGTTTTGTGCCAGAACTTTCACATGGATATGAAACTAGAGGACAATATTTCACTCCACGTCTTTGGAATTATTTAATGGGTGAGTACAAACGAAGCATTTATCACATTTATGCCACGCATGTTTCATTTCTACCAGGAGCGGGTGCAACCAGAATTTACGAAGTATATGAATGATCACAGTCTTCACAGACATTCTAGAATAGTAGTTGCTGCTATTGTCGGCGGTTGAAAATTAAAGGTATCAGAACTGAGCTACAGATGATAATCTTAAAATAGGCACTTACTGTACAATTCTGAAGATAGGGGTGAAACAACCACTTACAAAGCTTATGAAGTCAGCCAGTACCATGTTTTCCCATGAAATCTTACGGAAGCAGTACTGTGCATGCGGACGGGGGTTGACTCGGCATTTAAAAAAATTAAGCCTGATTTAAGCCCCTGTCTTAAAATTGTATGTGCGTATCCTAAGTTTATCATCTGTAGCTCGGTTCTGATACCTTTTACTTATTGGAAACTATGGAATGGAATGTGCTAAAAAACCAGAACACAGCTATGACAAAGCAAATGCCAAGCTTAGTCAGTCTATGTGCATTGTTTCAGCTTTTTCTCTCTATCCTCCCACCACAGCACCAGGCCAGCGAGGCAGAGAAGATGATCAAGGCAGAGTTTGAGAGACTCCATAAAGTCCTTGAGACAGAAGAGGCCGTCCGTCTCAAGGTCCTGGCTGACGAGGAGAGGAAGAAGATCTTGGCCTTGGACAACATGATAGCAAAAATTAGCAACGACATCCAGGCCATGTCAGATAACATCGACACCATCAAGAAGGAAATGGGGGATAAGGATATACTGTTCTTAAAGGTAAGTTCAGTAAAAATGGTAAGAATAAGACATTGTGTGCCGTTCTGCAATACCAGTAGTAGGGTTTCTTTCTTACTCTAGAGAGAATATCTCTTTATTTGCAAGAGAACATAAATAGTTGTAACAGTGGCCAGAGCAAGTTACATGCTCAACACATTCAACTGGAACAGGATGAGCACTATTGTATTATCCATTTAATACATAACTTCAGTGTGAATTAGAATGTCATAGAAAATGGGACTCTCAAGGCAGTTGAAAAATGTAAAAGTGACATAGTGAACTTGTAACAATTAGACTAAACAACTCCCCAAAACCACAATACATTTATTTATTATGATGCAACGAGAGACATTCGATTATTTTGTTTGTTTTTCATTGCAATGTGAAACATTCTTAGTTTTTTCTTCTACCATATGCTACTAACTTAAAATTGTGTGTCTGTATTTCAGAAATATTCGGATTTAACTATGAGGTAAGCAGTTACAAAAATTGACAATAGCACTTCAAAAGACCCTGCACAGTGGTGTAGTTGGTATAGTCACTAGTCTAGACTAGAGACTAGTCTAGTCTACTGGACAGGCATTAGAAACATGAAATATACAATGATGCTGAAATGGTGAAATAGTGTCTTATTTAAGCTTGTTCCTAATATCCAATCCATGCTCCTTTTGGAATGCACGCTATCAAATGCATTCAAACTTCCATTCCCAGGTTTTTATGTAGCCTATCTTTCGATTCGTCGATCTCCTTATAAACATGACTTCTGTACAATTCAGTTAAAATCTTGATTGTGCAACAGGAAACTTAGGTTGCAACACTAGAACCAGGCTAATAGAAGGTCATTTTAACGTACACTCACTGACTGGCACGTACAGAAGTGACAACACTTAGATACTTTGACATCGATTCAAGGAAATTCCTAAATCAAATGGCACCCCATGGGTTATAAAATACAATAATGTGTGCATTAAAAGGAAATTGTGTGTCTGTGTGCTGCATACACTCCCCATCTTCACAAAGTTTTACTTTATCTTGCATTAGGGCACAATTAACGTGGGAAAAGCCACAGCACCCTAAGGACACTCTCCTGGACATGGCAAAACATGTTGGCTCTCTGGGCTTCAAGATCTGGAAGGACATGCAGACTCATATCAATTATAGTGAGTATAGTCCTTTGTTGAGGGTGAAGCTTGTAGATTGTGACAGCTGGGCATAGATCTGAAAATAATGTTTAGTACCTCAAATAGAGGGGAAGAGAGATGTAATATTTGTTGTCATTTGAAGTGGGTGCTAATGTATTATATTAGTCAAACTTGCACATAGTAGTTTTAGCCCACAATACGAAGCCTAACTGCTAGTGATGCGTGGGCCGGAATGCGGATGCGCGGGCGCGAAAACCTTGGCAGGGCGGGCGGATGGGTCAAGGTTTTCAGCACAATTATCGCGCGGCGGGCGGTGCGCGCCCCCCCCCCCCCCTCCCAAAAAGGAGGGAAAAAAAACATTCTGGTACCTGCTCTCCTGTGTCTACTGTCTACTCCTCCTGCTGAAAACATCAGCTTGTTTTGTTGTTCATCAATGTGTTGCTTATGAAAGGGCGCTTTAGCCACTGCCTTTTTGACCATTGGAGAAAAGTGCCCTTTCCGTTCTGAGGCTCTGAACCTGACTGTCATCAGTATTTAAGTTATCAGTATTTAAGTTATTTTATACAATTTTTGAACCGAAATAGGGAACCGTTAAGAACCGGAATCGATAAGCAGAACCGGAATCGGCACCGGACTCACAAAAGTCCTAACGATACCCATCCCTAACGGTAACGGGTACCATCGCCCCATAATCCATCTCGTCCTCGTTTTTTTCCGCCAACCGCCCGGTACTCCGGTTCTTGTATTCTTTATTTAGTTTTACTGAGAATAAGGTTATAAGAAAACCATAACGGTTAAATGTAGTTACTGCCTTTATTTGGGAATCTCAATTCTGACAAGGATACCGATAGTTCCTTAAGCACCTGCATGGAATTTGGAGATTACACTGCGCTGGGGGTAGTTATCAGTCAAGTTTACCAAACGTGAGTGTTGGGTTTCCCTTCCTCTCTTGGTAAATGGCGCATTCATATAGTGCCTTTTATACAAACGGCCATTACATTCACACACATGAAACCATGAAAGGTACCAAACATGCTCATACCTTTTTCATTCTTTACAGACCCAGTGGTGTTCGACCCCAACACAAGTTCTCCCTGGTTGGCTTTGGACCCTAACCTGACTAGTCTCAAAGGAATCCAGGAGGAGGTGGCAGTGGCACCCGCCAACCCTGAACGGTTTGATCCCTGTTTGATCCCCTTTGTCCTGGGTAACGAGGGCTTCACTGCCGGCAGGCACAAATGGGATGTAATTGTTGGCGACAATCCCAAGTGGATCCTTGGTGTGTGCAAAGAGTCACTGATCAGAAAGAAGACCTTCACTGTGTCCACAAAGCGTGGTGTGTGGGCCATCAGCCACAGTGAGGGGATATACAGTATCATGACCCCAGAGCGTAAGGAACTGAAGGTAGAGAAACCGCCAGAGCGTGTCCGGGTCAGCTTGAATATGGATAAGAGCGAGGTGTCATTTTGGGATGGTGAGACGTCGAAGCATCTGTGTACCTTGACTTGTCAGTTCAATGAAAAAGTATTCCCACTGTTTGGCCCTGGGATCCATAGCACACCTATGGTTCTGGCACCAGGAAAGATCTCTATTCATACCTCATGAAGAAACATCATGCTCAGTGTTTGTTGGGGCCTGAGTCTGATATTGATGTGAGCATCTGAATATATGAATAATATATATTATAAATAATGAAATATTTCATTTCTGTTAATTTAATCCAGCTGTGTATACAGAATATTACAAATAAATGGAAAAATCAAATTAATTGCAATTAGCTAATTTTCCGATCTGGTGATTATGGATCATGTTTCTATATTCCAGTTAAATAGTATTGTTTGTAGCCAGTGAACGAACGTACATACATACATACATACATACATACATATACTTTTACTTTATTTTGGAAATACTACACTAGACAACCTCAGGACATTAAACCATGCTAGGTCGTCTGACCAGGAAGACATGAAGAAAATGCAGGATGCACAGGAAAAACAAGCTTTGGTCTGGATTAAATCTTCAAAACGGTTTAAAACAAACAGGATCTACAGTATCTATAAATGCACCGAAAAATGTCTGTCTGTCAGTCAGTCATTCTGTCTGTAGCCTACACTTCCTTATTATTAACCTGACTCCGCCAGATGCTGCAGTAGAGAGTACTCTCTACTGCCCCATCTAGCGAACATAATTTGCTCATATATTCAGAGCTGGTAAGGACTAGTAATAATAATAATACAACATACAATTTTTATATAATGCTTTTCAAGGTACTCAGACAGAACAGGACAGAAACTAGAATCAGTTTCCATTACCTTTGCTGTATTTGTTGACTGCTGATTTTGTCTCTGATCCCTGTGATTATTTTGGATACATTTTGTGCACTGTATAAGGTGACTCTTTTCTTTAATAAAAGGTTATTAAATTGTTTTCTTTATCACAGCTAATCTTTTTGGTAGTGTGTCAAATCGGGTAACATGGCACTACTTAAAGCTTTGTTATGTCTTTTTTTATAGTGAATAAAATGTTTTGTCCAATCTGTATGGTTTTGAGGAAGGAATCTGATTGGTTGAAACGGCTTTCCAGCCATGCTTTAACCACGATATTGAATTTGGAACGGCTAAATCAAAACAAAGAATTAAGCTGTGCTGAGTGCGGCAGACTCGGTGGCTAGGCTACCTAGTTTCTTGGGACATTTGTGGTCGTAGTGGCTACATCTGTCTTTTTTTTTTTTTTTAAGGGTAACTTGTATAATTGCAATATTACACTCAAGGGTGTTCTTTATCGTCATTCTTTCGGAACTCCTGCGGCACCGCAGGGCGCAGGCATGCATTAATGACGATAAAGAACCCTCTCGTGTAATATTGCTTAAATCATACATTGGGTGTTACATTACATACCGTACATTAAAGTGTTTCAACCCTCAACAACCACTACATTCCAGTTGGCGGGTCAGCAGTAATTTGCCAAGTCACTGCCCCCCTCCTCCAGGCTTCCAGCTATAGACGAATCCATGGAGGCGCGCCCTGGGCGCAACCATCACAGAGACGCAACCAGCACCAGCTACAGTGTTGGCCACACCCGGCCAACAGAGAATGCAGAATCCTGCCAGCCGGGTGCACAAAACCTGTGCTGACCACACCCCAGCGACCGCCGCGCCCAGGGCACCCCCCCGCCGACCAGCCCATTGTCCTTTCTCTCATGCCAGAACTAACAGGAGACTCTCTCTGCCTTGTGTGTTCTTGGGGGATAGCAGGCACCAGACTGTTTGTCTGTGCTGTGCGCATACGCTCGTGTAACGGACCCCGAGAAGGCTGAACTTTATTTTGAAGGGTATGGCAGGAAGCGCCAGCCAGCTCCTTCCGGCTGTCATCAGAGAGGGATATTTAAATCTAGCTTAGCATGTGCAGGGAGAGGAATTGTTTGGCATGGACGGACGGCATGGGGAATCGCATGACAAACTAGACATGTTTGGTGCGATCCCCATGGACATGTAACTTTGAGAGAACACAAGAATGGACCTTGAGAGAGACGAGCAGTTCATATCTCAATGATTTAGCGCCTAGCTGGAAGGGGGAAAAAGGTATTTTGTTTGGATGTCTACTCTGTACTGTTGTTTGTCTGTACTGTTGTTGAATTCCCTAGAAGTTTATTATAAATGTTATATTGAGTTTTATGGTCTTGATCTATTGTGTAATGTGTTATGGTGGGCTGGTGGTTTATGATTATGGATGCTTTGTGTAGATTATTAGAAATGTAGGCTGTGTATATATGGGAAATGTGCAATGCCAATGCATAAATATGATTTACTTTTATATATGAAACTGCTTATATATATGATGTACTGATATGTGACGTTATTGATGCAATGTTTATTGATCTTTGATGTATGTATTATATGTTTTTCTTTCAGTTTTCACGGTATAAAGTTAACCATTTATCATGCTGCTCTACGTGGCACTGCATTCTGTGACATTAAACCAAATGGCATTTTCCACTCTATGACACTACTGTTCTACATTTTTGTCCAATAAAATAGGCTATTAATTTAATCAATCAAACTGCATTAACTAACAGAGATACTACTAACCAAGCTATCCATGTCAACATGCTCTATAGGAGTCTCAATAACGGGTATAAGTAACGTTTAATGTTTAGTAATGTTTAATGTAGCAGAAGAGGCCATTCATTGAACAGAGTTTTGCACAATTTTAACATCCCAGATCGATTGAAATATGAATCTACTGTGCTGTGCTACACCATGATATATTAAGAGTACAATAACATTCCATTGTGAATAAAAACCTATTAACCACAGTGTAATGCTAAAGGTTTCATCACAGGGCTGTCTGCTTCATGTAATATCATTAAAAGTGTTGTTGGTGACAGTTATATGAGTTGGAAGCATTAAGACCCATTTTAACCCTCAATGGCTTCCTTTCTGACAAATAACGTTATTGTAAAAAAAAAAAAAAAGATTCACGCTATGTAGCTATTAGAATTAGCATTAGAAGCGGATGGGACCAAGGGACCCGGATGTAACGTAAGAGGACTACAATAGATTCGCGGTTAAATCTCGCGGGCGTGGCCTCACACCGGAAGGAAGTGCCGCCGCCCTCAAATACGGAAGAGACGCGTGGAGGTAGGTTTGGTCAGTGTTTGTTTGGAACGTGCCACGTCACCATCGCGGGTCCGTCTTCGGAGCAAGTAAGTGATTAAATGTTATTTAATACTTAACGCTGTTGTTGTTTGTGTGTTCAAACGTCTATCACTTGAAGTTACTTGTTATGATGTTTATATATGATGTTTGTACGAAACTGTAAAACAGTGTTTCAGTAGCCGAATGGTTAGTGTCGAAGGTTTATAAACAACTATGCCCGGCCTCAATGTTTACTAACCGTCGACAGTACCCACTCGACTACCGAAACACGGCTTTAAAGAGTAGTATTTACATATCTAAACACAACAAGTAACTTCAAAAGTGATAACATGTTTGAGCCACGGACCACCATTTCACATTAATAGACTCTCACAATGGTGGTCAGTGGCTCAAATGGGTCTGAGAGACTAGATGGCCTCAAATGGTGGTCCGTGGCTCAAACGCTGAATAAATAATCGACTAGAGGTGAAAATAGTATTGTTTGGTAGGTAAAAGGACAAACATTCTGTGAAAATTGGCACGAAGCAACAAACATTCTTTGAAATTGGTGGGAAACGATCCCGGCACTCATGTTAACAAAGCTCAGTCACTAACCACTATGCTACAATCAGCATTATATAATCAAAGGATCAAAAGTAGCAATCTTCTACATTCTCTAATTGTGTAGTTTTTTTTGGAAATTAAGCAGATGCTTAACAACAATTGAACTATTGAGAGTGTAAAGATCTACTATTGGGGTCAATTTGGTTACCTAAATTAAATTGCTCTGTATTGTGACAGTAATCATTGCTATAGTGTGTGTTCAGTAACAGTGTTAAATAGCTCTATAGTGTGACAGTAATCATTGCTATAGTGTGTGTTCAGTAACAGTGTTAAATAGCTCTATTTTGTGACAGTAATCATTGCTATAGTGTGTGTGTTCAGTAACAGTGTTAAATAGCTCTATATTGTGACAGTAATCATTGCTATAGTGTGTGTGTTCAGTAACAGTGTTAAATAGCTCTATATTGTGACAGTAATCATTGCTATAGTGTGTGTTCAGTAACAGTGTTAAATAGCTCTATAGTGTGACAGTAATCATTGCTATAGTGTGTTCAGTAACTTGCAACACAGCAGCCAAGTATATGCAGAACACATATACACGCATTTGACATAACACAAACAACAAGACAATTTACATACATAAAGACATGAAGAAAAGAGCAATATCCACCGCTTAGATTATCCTGTGGCTACTACAACTCCTGATTAAACCCTTTTCTATTTATTAAAGAGCTGGAGAGACAGGAATATTCCTGTTACTGAACACACACTATAGCAATTATTACTGTCACAATAACTTTGTACTTTTGCTACTGATGTTTGTGTGCAACATTTGAGCTGGTGTCAAGTCACCTTAATTCAAGTGATAGATTATATACAGGGGCATGCCATATGGTCTACCTGCACAGCCTTTGTGATTACTGGTAGATCACGATGTACCTTTTGGGCACCCCTGCAATACAGGATTCCTGTCCAGAATTGTTTTTTATTAAATATAGAGGGTTTAAGTGTAGGGTTTGTCATGTTGGTGTTCTCTATAACTTTTCGTCCTGGGCATGACGTTAAACTGTCCAGTGTAACTCCAAGTTACATGGGGTGGGTATGGTTTGAGAGTTTGTGATGCTCAGTTCTTTTTTTGCGTCTCGGTTCCTCAGGTGGAAGCTGCATAGTTGGGTTTTTGATGGGTTGGGTTTCAAGTGGCTGGTCGTTTGTTTAGATATTGAAAAGGAGGGGGGCGAGCGCGCTACCTTGTGGGAGGCCGTTCTTTTCGGCTTTCCATTTACTCCTCTGGTCATTTAACTGAACATAGAAGCGCCTGTTGTTGAGGAGGCTTTTCCTGACCATTGTGCGGTGTTGGACAGTGTCGTAGGCAGCAGAGAGATCTCTGAATGCTGCTCCAGTTATTTGTTTCCCCTCAAACCCATCCTCAATGTGTTGGGTGAGGTTGAGCTCTGTCCAGCACAGGAGCGGCTGGGACGGAAACCAGCTTGGTCTTTAGTCAGCTTGGTATCTATGAGTGGCAACAAGGCGTTGGAGTAGCAGCTTCTCATATAGCCTTGTAGGTGATGCAGAGGGAAATGGGTCGGTAGCTCTTTGTGGATAATGGGTCTATGCCAGGTTTAGGGATTGCAACCACGTTGGCCTTTTCCCAGACAGAAGGGATGGTTTTCTGTGCTATGCATGTGTTCAGCATCCCCACAAGCCAGGTCTTTGCGTTGGGTCCCAGGTGCTGTAACATTTCTGCCAGTAGGTCATCAATCCCTGCTGCTTTTCCGGGTTTCAACTTTCCCATTGCAGTTTCAAGTTCTTCTAGGTCGAAGGGTTTGGTTTGAGGGCTGGCTGATTGTGGTTGGTCTGATACCACTGTGCGATGGTATTCTCCTGTGGGTCGGTGGCGGTCTTGGTCACAACTGGTGGCCAACAGTTGTAACCAACACCGCCACCGACCCACATAGAATACCATCGCACAGTGGTATCAGACCAACCACAATCAGCCAGCCCTCAAACCAAACCCTTCGACTTAGAAGAACGTGAAACTGCAATGGGAAAGTTGAAACCCGGAAAAGCAGCAGGGATTGATGGCATACTGGCAGAAATGATACAGCACCTGGGACCTATCGCAAGGACCTGGCTTGTGGGGATGCTGAACACATGCATAGCACAGAAAACCATCCCTTCTGTTTGGAAAAAGGCTGGAGTAGTTGCAATCCCTAAACCTGGCAAAGACCCATTATCCCCGAAGAGCTACCGACCCATTTCCCTCCTCTGCATCACCTACAAGCTCTATGAGAGGCACTACAATTTCTGAACAGACTATATTTACATCAATATGTCTGGGTCCCCACCTACTCACTCAGGGTTGACGTGTCACACCTGCAGTGATGGGAGGGGCACCAAAATGTGGTATTTTGATTGTTTAATGGGGGCACTCCCTTAGTATAAAAGTGTATGTTTTGTGTACACATGACCTGATGAAGATCAAATGGATCGAAACGCTGTCAGTATTTCAACAAAGAACGTCTTTCTTATACCTGTGGTGTGCGGGCTCCATCCAATACCTACACCAGTTGTGATGCAACAGAGTTTGCTGTGACCGTTGTGAATTATGGGTGGTGTGGCCCATGCCTTCCTGCTGTTATTTGACATGTTGGTGTTCTCTATATCTTTTCGTCCTGGGCATGACGTTAAACTGTTCCGTTCGAGAGGACCAGCGACCCTCGAATGTAAACGGCCACGAAAGGAAATTATGTGTGTGAGGTGTTCTCTATAGGTTGGGTTTCAGGTGGTTGTATTGTAGTAGCTTGACATTTCTTGGAGGGCACTTTCAAGGACAGACTCAATCTTCTGGAAGTCTGCTTGTTGGGTCGTAATGCAGAGGTTGTCGGCGTAGATGAAACGCTGGCATTAGGCATTGGGTAGTGGCTGGTCGTTTGTGTAGATATTGAAAAGGAGGGGGGCGAGCACGCTACCTTGTTGGAGGCCGTTCTTTTGGGCTTTCCATTTACTCCTCTGGTCATTTAACTGGACATAGAAGCGCCTGTTGTTGAGGAGGCTTTTCCTGACCATTGTGCGGTGTTGGACAGTGTCGTAGGCAGCAGAGAGATCTCTGAATGCTGCTCCAGTTATTTGTTTCCCCTCAAACCCATCCTCAATGTGTTGGGTGAGGTTGAGCTCTGTCCAGCACAGGAGCGGCTGGGACGGAAACCAGCTTGGTCTTTAGTCAGCTTGGTATCTATGAGTGGCAACAAGGCGTTGGAGTAGCAGCTTCTCATATAGCCTTGTAGGTGATGCAGAGGGAAATGGGTCGGTAGCTCTTTGTGGATAATGGGTCTTTGCCAGGTTTAGGGATTGCAACCACTTTGGCCTTTTCCCAGACAGAAGGGATGGTTTTCTGTGCTATGCATGTGTTCAGCATCCCCACAAGCCAGGTCTTTGCGTTGGGTCCCAGGTGCTGTAACATTTCTGCCAGTAGGTCATCAATCCCTGCTGCTTTTCCGGGTTTCAACTTTCCCATTGCAGTTTCAAGTTCTTCTAGGTCGAAGGGTTTGGTTTGAGGGCTGGCTGATTGTGGTTGGTCTGATACCACTGTGCGATGGTATTCTCCTGTGGGTCGGTGGCGGTCTTGGTCACAACTGGTGGCCAACAGTTGTAACCAACACCGCCACCGACCCACATAGAATACCATCGCACAGTGGTATCAGACCAACCACAATCAGCCAGCCCTCAAACCAAACCCTTCGACTTAGAAGAACGTGAAACTGCAATGGGAAAGTTGAAACCCGGAAAAGCAGCAGGGATTGATGGCATACTTGCAGAAATGATACAGCACCTGGGACCTATCGCAAGGACCTGGCTTGTGGGGATGCTGAACACATGCATAGCACAGAAAACCATCCCTTCTGTTTGGAAAAAGGCTGGAGTAGTTGCAATCCCTAAACCTGGCAAAGACCCATTATCCCCGAAGAGCTACCGACCCATTTCCCTCCTCTGCATCACGTCTTTCTTATACCTGTGGTGTGCGGGCTCCATCCAATACCTACACCAGTTGTGATGCAACAGAGTTTGCTGTGACCGTTGTGAATTATGGGTGGTGTGGTCTTTGCCAAGACGGTGGATTGTGGCCCATGCCTTCCTGCTGTTATTTGTCATTATGGTGTTCTCTATATCTTTTCGTCCTGGGCATGACGTTAAACTGTTCCGTTCGAGAGGACCGGCGACCCTCGAATGTAAACGGCCACGAAAGGAAACTGTGTGTGTGAGGTGTTCTCTATCATTTCATTCCAGACTTCACTGTATCTCCTGTGTTTTCCATTCATCTTGGGCGTTACACAGTCGTCTGATGTGCGGGGGGAGGTGCCGGCTAGCGCATAAAGGCACGGACGGGACAGGTGTTGTCTTGACCCATCCCGTGATGATGCGACAGGTGTCATTTAGGGCTGTGTCGACCAATTTGGTGTGACGTGATCGGCTCCAGCTTGAGCAGGCATACTCTGCTGTAGAGAAAGACAGGGCCATGGCAGTTGCACGGATTGTTTGTGGGTCTGCGTCCCACTTGGGAGTTCACTAGTTTTCACAGGATGTTATTGTGGGTGTTGACCGTGGCTTTTGTGTTCTCCAGGTGTTTTTTTGAAGAAGAGTGTCCTGTCCAGTGTAACTCCAAGATACATGGGGTGGGTATGGTTGGAGAGTTTGTGACCATCCCAAGTGACGCTCAGTTCTTTTCTCGCGTCTCGGTTCCTCAGGTGGAAGCTGCATAGTTGGGTTTGTGTGTCTTTCTTTTTCTGTCTTTCTTTCTTAGGACGGAGATCAAGGTAGACGCCATAGGAAGGCTCAACACTAGCCGATGCCCCTAGAGATCCATCCCAAAGCTTCCCTCAGGGAGCACAGCAAGCCAGCTAGCCAGCAAGCCTGCCCAGTCAGCCAACGCAGCCAGTCAGCTCCGCCAGTCAGCCAGTGTAGAAAGTCAGGCTGCCAAGCCAGAGCATATCAGCCCTTGCAGTCAGCCATTGCAGCCATACCAGCCTTGCTCAGTCAGCTCAGCCAGGCCTCTCTTGAGGCCTGGCTCTCTGTCTGCCTGGCCCGGTCTGCCCTGCCCTGCTTCGCAGCAACAGAACCAGCCTTTCTGGAAAGCCAGCCAGCTCAGAATGCGAGCTGAGCAAGCCAGTGCAGCAGCAAGCCCAGACTAGGTTACCGCAGCCTTACTGTGCAGCCACAGCCACTCAGTCTAGACCAGCAGGAGCTGGCCAGGCTCCAACCCTTGCAGCGCAGCCTTAGGCCGGACAGTCCCCCTGCCTGCACTTTGTTGCCTTCCTGGCCTGTCTGCCTGCCTAGGCGCCTCGGTCTTCCTGTCTGTCTGCCTTGGCCTGCCAGTCTGAAACTGGTTTAGACTAACTGCGTGCTTGCCAGCTGCGCTGGCTTGCTGAGCTCGTATTCTGAGCTGGCTGGCTTGCCAGCAAGGCTGGTTCTGTTGCTGCAAGGCAGGGCGGGGCAGACCGGGCCAGGCAGACAGAGAGCCAGGCCTCGAGAGAGGCCTGGCTGAGCTGACTGAGCAAGGCTGGTATGGCTACAATGGTTGACTGCAAGGGCTGATGTGCGCTGGCTTGGCAGCCTGACTTTCTACACTGGCTGACTGGCGGAGCTGGCTGGCTGCGTTGGCTGACTGGGCGGGCTTGCTGGCTAGCTGGCTTGCTGGACTCCCTGAGGGAAGCTTTGGGATGGATCTCTAGGGGCATCGGCTTGTGTTGAGCCTTCCAACGGCGTCTACCTTGATCTTCGTCCTAAGAAAGAAAGACAGAAAAAGAAACACACACACAAACTCAACTATGCAGCTTCCACATGAGGAAGGCAGGCAGGCACGCAGGCAGGCACAAGCTGCCTGCGTGCTTGCTTCGCCCTCCAGTTGCTGCTCCAGTTATTTGTTTTCCCTCAAACCCATCCTCAATGTGTTGGGTGAGGTTGAGCTCTGTCCAGCACAGGACGGGACGGAAACCAGCTTGGTCTTTAGTCAGCTTGGTGTCTATGAGTGGTATGAGGCGTTGGAGTAGCAGCCTCTCTTGTAGGTGATGCAGAGGAGGGAAATGGGTCGGTAGCTCTTTGAGGATGATGGGTCTTTGCCAGGTTTGGGGATTGCAACCACTTTGGCTTTTCTCCAGACAGAAGGGATGGTTTTCTGTGCCATGCATGTGTTCAGCATCCCCACGAGCCAGGTCTTTGCGTTAGGTTCCAGGTGCTGTATAATTTCTGCCAGTATGTCATCAATCCCTGCTGCTTTTCCGGGTTTCAACTTTCCCATTGCAGTTTTGAGTTCTTCTAGGTCGAAGGGTTTGGTTTGAGGGCTGGCTGATTGTGGTTGGTCTGATACCACTGTGCGATGGTATTCTCCTGTGGGTCGTGGCGGTGTTGGTTACGACTGTTGGCCACCAGTTGTGATGCAACAGAGTTCGCTGTGACCGTTGTGAATTATGGGTGGCTCCCTGAGGTCCTTGATCGCCATTGGGTCCAACAGTGGTCATTGAAGCGTGCACACACATGCACACATGCACCTACACACACAGGGGCACATGCGTATGCACACCTGGACCTTTAAATGAACAACAACACAAAAACTAAGGCACTGGTGTCTGACTTCTGGTTTACCGGAACGGGGTTCAACTCCCTGCAGTGCCCTGCTCAATGTGTTGTATTTCATTCATTGGTCCATGGTCTCAGGTCATTGAGCGGCGCGCTATAGTGTGCGATTCTTCATCATTGTTGAGGATTTTTTAAAGGTGAAAATCAAGGAAAAGCAAAAGGCTATAGTCCATGGTCACGGACCGCATACTGGTCAAGGTCATTTATACTGGTGAAGATCATTTACTAGTCTTCTAAAGGTCATTTATACCGGTGAAGATCATTTACTAGTCTTCTAAAGGTCATTTATACTGGTCAAGGTCAATTACTAGTCTCATGAAGGTAATTTATACTGGTCACAGTCATATACTGGTCACGGTCATTTCTACTGGTGAAGGTCATTTATACTGGTCAAGGTCATTTGTACTTGTCAAGGTCATTTATACTGGTCAAGGTCATTTACTAGTCTTATTGAAGGTAATTTATACTGCTCAAGGTCATTGATATTGGTCAAGGTCATTAAGTGGCACGCTATAGTGCGCGATTCTTCATCATTGTTGAGGATTTGAAAAAAGGTTAAATTGCAGAAAAGCGAAAGGCTAAAGTCCATGGTCACGGAGGGCATACTATAGTATGTTTTTCTTTTTTTTGGTGGTGTGCGGGCTCCATCCAATAACTACACCAGTTGTGATGCAATAGAGTTTGCTGTGACCGTTGTGAATTATGGGTGGTGTGGTCTTTGCCAAGACGGTGGATTGTGGCCCATGCCTTCCTGCTGTTATTTGTCATGTTGGTGTTCTCTATATCTTTTCGTCCTGGGCATGACGTTAAACTGTTCCGTTCGAGAGGACCGGCAACCCTCGAATGTAAACAGGTGTTGGGACAGGGTCAGGTGTTGTCTTGATGCATCCTATGATGATGCCACAGGTGTCATTTAGGGCTGTGTCGACCAATTTGGTGTGACGGGATAGGCTTGTAGGTGATGCAGAGGAGGGAAATGGGTCGGTAGCTCTTTGGGGATAATGGGTCTTTGCCAGGTTTAGGGATTGCAACCACTTTGGCCTTTTTCCAGACAGAAGGGATGGTTTTCTGTGCTATGCATGTGTTCAGCATCCCCACAAGCCAGGTCTTTCCGTTAGGTCCCAGGTGCTGTATCATTTCTGCTAGTAGGTCATCAATCCCTGCTGCTTTTCCGGGTTTCAACTTTCCCATTGCAGTTTCACGTTCTTCTAGGTCGAAGGGTTTGGTTTGAAGGCTGGCTGATTGTGGTTGGTCTGATACCACTGTGCGATGGTATTCTCCTGTGGGTTGGTGGCGGTCTTGGTCACAACTGGTGGCCAACAGTTGTAACCAACACCGCCACCGACCCACATAGAATACCATCGCACAGTGGTATCAGACCAACCATAATCAGCCATCACTCAAACCAAACCCTTCGACCTAGAAGAACTTGAAACTGCAATGGGAAAGTTGAAACCCGGAAAAGCAGCAGGGATTGATGACCTACTGGCAGAAATGATACAGCACCTGGGACCTAACTCAAGGCCCTGGCTTGTGGGGATGCTGAACACATGCACAGCACAGAAAACCACCCCTTCTGTCTGGAAAAAGGCCAAAGTGGTTGCAATCCCTAAACCTGGCAAAGACCCATTATCCCCGAAGAGCTACCGACCCATTTCCCTCCTCTGCATCACGTCTTTCTTATACCTGTGGTGTGCGGGCTCCATCCAATACCTACACTAGTTGTGATGCAACAGAATTTGCTGTGACCGTTGTGAATTATGGGTGGTGTGGTCTTTGCCAAGACGGTGGATTGTGGCCCATGCCTTCCTGCTGTTATTTGTCATTTGTCATTATGGTGTTCTCTATATCTTTTCGTCCTGGGCATGACGTTAAACTGTTCCGTTTGAGAGGACCGGCGACCCTCGAATGTAAACAGCCACGAAAGGAAACTGTGTGTGTGAGGTGTTCTCTATCATTTCATTCCAGACTTCACTGTCTATCTCCTGTGTTTTCCATTCATCTTGAGCGTTACACAGTCGTCTGATGTGCGGGGGGAGGTGCCGGCTAGCGCATAAAGGCACGGACGGGACAGGTGTTTTCTTGACCCATCCCGTGATGATGCGACAGGTGTCATTTAGGGCTGTGTCGACCAATTTGGTGTGACGTGATCGGCTCCAGCTTGAGCAGGAATACTCAGCTGTAGAGAAAGACAGGGCCATGGCAGTTGCACGGATTCTTTGTGGGTCTGCGCCCCACTTGGGAGTTCACTAGTTTTCACAGGATGTTATTGTGGGTGTTGACCGTGGCTTTTGTGTTCTCCAGGTGTTTTTTTGAAGAGGAGTGTCCTGTCCAGTGTAACTCCAAGATACATGGGGTGGGTATGGTTGGAGAGTTTGTGACCATCCCAAGTGACGCTCAGTTCTTTTCTCGCGTCTCGGTTCCTCAGGTGGAAGCTGCATAGTTGGGTTTGTGTGTCTTTCTTTTTCTGTCTTTCTTTCTTAGGACGGAGATCAAGGTAGACGCCATAGGAAGGCTCAACACTAGCCGATGCCCCTAGAGATCCATCCCAAAGCTTCCCTCAGGGAGCACAGCAAGCCAGCTAGCCAGCAAGCCTGCCCAGTCAGCCAACGCAGCCAGTCAGCTCCGCCAGTCAGCCAGTGTAGAAAGTCAGGCTGCCAAGCCAGAGCATATCAGCCCTTGCAGTCAGCCATTGCAGCCATACCAGCCTTGCTCAGTCAGCTCAGCCAGGCCTCTCTTGAGGCCTGGCTCTCTGTCTGCCTGGCCCGGTCTGCCCTGCCCTGCCTTGCAGCAACAGAACCAGCCTTTCTGGAAAGCCAGCCAGCTCAGAATGCGAGCTGAGCAAGCCAGTGCAGCAGCAAGCCCAGACTAGGTTACCGCAGCCTTACTGTGCAGCCACAGCCACTCAGTCTAGACCAGCAGGAGCTGGCCAGGCTCCAACCCTTGCAGCGCAGCCTTAGGCCGGACAGTCCCCCTGCCTGCACTTTGTTGCCTTCCTGGCCTGTCTGCCTGCCTAGGCGCCTCGGTCTTCCTGTCTGTCTGCCTTGGCCTGCCAGTCTGAAACTGGTTTAGACTAACTGCGTGCTTGCCAGCTGCGCTGGCTTGCTGAGCTCGTATTCTGAGCTGGCTGGCTTGCCAGCAAGGCTGGTTCTGTTGCTGCAAGGCAGGGCGGGGCAGACCGGGCCAGGCAGACAGAGAGCCAGGCCTCGAGAGAGGCCTGGCTGAGCTGACTGAGCAAGGCTGGTATGGCTACAATGGTTGACTGCAAGGGCTGATGTGCGCTGGCTTGGCAGCCTGACTTTCTACACTGGCTGACTGGCGGAGCTGGCTGGCTGCGTTGGCTGACTGGGCGGGCTTGCTGGCTAGCTGGCTTGCTGGACTCCCTGAGGGAAGCTTTGGGATGGATCTCTAGGGGCATCGGCTTGTGTTGAGCCTTCCAACGGCGTCTACCTTGATCTTCGTCCTAAGAAAGAAAGACAGAAAAAGAAACACACACACAAACTCAACTATGCAGCTTCCACATGAGGAAGGCAGGCAGGCACGCAGGCAGGCACAAGCTGCCTGCGTGCTTGCTTCGCCCTCCAGTTGCTGCTCCAGTTATTTGTTTTCCCTCAAACCCATCCTCAATGTGTTGGGTGAGGTTGAGCTCTGTCCAGCACAGGACGGGACGGAAACCAGCTTGGTCTTTAGTCAGCTTGGTGTCTATGAGTGGTATGAGGCGTTGGAGTAGCAGCCTCTCTTGTAGGTGATGCAGAGGAGGGAAATGGGTCGGTAGCTCTTTGAGGATGATGGGTCTTTGCCAGGTTTGGGGATTGCAACCACTTTGGCTTTTCTCCAGAAGGGATGGTTTTCTGTGCCATGCATGTGTTCAGCATCCCCACGAGCCAGGTCTTTGCGTTAGGTTCCAGGTGCTGTATAATTTCTGCCAGTATGTCATCAATCCCTGCTGCTTTTCCGGGTTTCAACTTTCCCATTGCAGTTTTGAGTTCTTCTAGGTCGAAGGGTTTGGTTTGAGGGCTGGCTGATTGTGGTTGGTCTGATACCACTGTGCGATGGTATTCTCCTGTGGGTCGTGGCGGTGTTGGTTACGACTGTTGGCCACCAGTTGTGATGCAACAGAGTTCGCTGTGACCGTTGTGAATTATGGGTGGCTCCCTGAGGTCCTTGATCGCCATTGGGTCCAACAGTGGTCATTGAAGCGTGCACACACATGCACACATGCACCTACACACACAGGGGCACATGCGTATGCACACCTGGACCTTTAAATGAACAACAACACAAAAACTAAGGCACTGGTGTCGGACTTCTGGTTTACCGGAACGGGGTTCAACTCCCTGCAGTGCCCTGCTCAATGTGTTGTATTTCATTCATTGGTCCATGGTCTCAGGTCATTGAGCGGCACGCTATAGTGTGCGATTCTTCATCATTGTTGAGGATTTTTTAAAGGTGAAAATCAAGGAAAAGCAAAAGGCTATAGTCCATGGTCACGGACCGCATACTGGTCAAGGTCATTTATACTGGTGAAGATCATTTACTAGTCTTCTAAAGGTCATTTATACTGGTGAAGATCATTTACTAGTCTTCTAAAGGTCATTTATACTGGTCAAGGTCATTTACTAGTCTCATGAAGGTAATTTATACTGGTCAGTCATATACTGGTCACGGTCATTTATACTGGTCAAGGTCATTTGTACTTGTCAAGGTCATTTATACTGGTCAAGGTCATTTACTAGTCTTATTGAAGGTCATTTATACTGCTCAAGGTTATTGATC
The DNA here is from genome assembly GCF_964188405.1 of Protomyctophum parallelum. Lineage (NCBI taxonomy): Eukaryota > Metazoa > Chordata > Actinopteri > Myctophiformes > Myctophidae > Protomyctophum > Protomyctophum parallelum. The sequence goes on from NC_139698.1 coordinate 49,006,088, forward strand.
AATATCAATGACCTTGACGACCCCAAGGTCATTAAGTGGCATGCTATAGTGCGCGATTCTTCATCATTGTTCACGATTTGAAAAAAGGTTAAATCGCGGAAAAGCGAAAGGCTATAGTCCATAGTCTCGGAGGGCATACAAAAATGTGTGGTGCTATACAGGCCGTTCTGGAAAATTTGGGACAGAGGTTCATCGTTGGCATCCAGGGAGTGTGTGTGCAAAATTTGGCATCGACCGGGTTAATGGTGCTGGAGATTAGCTGTTAACAAACTGACGGACACACACACACACACACTCACTCAGAGTGCAAAACATACTCTATCCCCATGGCTTTGGCCTGGTGCCATACCGTTATTAATTATTACCTACAATGTCAATTGTGAAATTACTTTACCGTTGCAATGCAAAATTTACATTTCAACGAATGGACCTCGTAAAACAAAACAAAAACCAAGGCACTGGTTGTGGTACTTCTGGTTTACCGGAATGGGGTTCAACTCCCTGCAGTGCTCTGCTCAATTTGTTGTATTTACATGGTTCATTTTTATTTTCTGCTCATTGTGTTGCCTTTTCATAGATGATAACCCCCAGGTTCTTTAATGTGTTTGCACTCCCTACAGTTAGGTTACCAAGTCTATTTATTTATTATTTCTGTTCACTAGAACTAGAACCAATTACCAAAGTAGGCTTTCTAATGACACAACTCGCCTTTGTTTTTATGTGTAGCAAAAACGTTCTTTTTATTTACGCCAAAGAGTAGAGGCTGGTCTGCATTCATGCGAGCTGGGAAGTTTAGAGTAACATAGCTCTAAATGAAACGCATTAGAGCTATGGACCAGAGCTAGTAGTCATAGCACTTCATGGTATATGCATAGTTTATATAGTTTCATTATAGATATATTAAACAGAGAGGACTGGAGTCAATTGGGTTATATTATGTTTAACACTAATTTGAAGCTGTCAAAATCTGACAGACTTCTGGCGGCCATGGCCACGCCCACCTTTTGGTAACGCCCACTTTCGGCCAAGCCCACAAAAAGGACCCCCCATGTCATTTGCCAGGCAGGCTCCACTCTCAGACAGATATTTGGCTCCGTCTTATGAGCTAATTTAGAACTTCCTGTCTGAGAGCTAGCTAATTTAAGACATCCGGTTGCCTTCAGAATAAAATAAGGTTATTTAATTCGTTAATTAAATAATTGTCAATGCCCCAAGGCACAGCACTTTTTTGAGCGTTGACCTCAGTAGAAGGTCTGCTGCCGTGAATTTTACACCTCTCCCACTTAGCGGAGAGTGGGGTGTGGTACAGGACATCTCCCCGAACGCGTGGGTATACTGCATCTACAAGTAGTACAAGATAAATTGAAACCATTGACACCTACTTCGATGGTTCAGTTGTCATCTATGCCGGGGAATTTAGCAGCTCTCATTCAAGCGTTTTTTCAAAATCCAGGTCACACATTTGATTGCAAAACAATCTGTGGTGTCACTCAACAACTAGTGAATAGCATCTTACTTGGCCTTAGGAATGCACAATGACCCATTAGATTTTATACACAAACTAGTAGTTTGGTTGAGTATGTGTGGTGTCCACACAGTTGTTCAAGCAAAACATACAGACATCTGTACATTCTGTGCCTGGACAGTTGAAAGCAATTAACAGAACAATAACGGAGGACAATTTGGAAGAAGATGATGATGATGTGGTTTTATGCAATGAAAGTCTAAATGACAATATGTGTGAAGCTATACCATTACCAATTCTAACATTTCTACAACAGACATCTGCTATCAAAAAATGTCACACACGGCTTGAAGAAGCAGCAGCGCAGGACTCAACATTTAGACGGAAACTTGAGAAATTCAATCTAGCCAACACATCAGTGTCATTAGTGTCTCAGAAATGTTCTAGGACAGAAGTATGCACCATATTAAATAGATTTGTAGAATACACACTTCGGTCTCCTTTCCTTGGAGATGACCTGCTTTGCCTGAAAAGTCTTAGTCTGTATAGTTGTACTCAATGTGGTGACAAGGCCTTACCATCTACAAAGAACATGTCACAATTCATAGTGCAGCCACTTGACGTGTCACAAAAAGGCATCTTAGACACTATTGCACAAATATTACCTGCTCAATCTGAACAATGTGAAACATGTCAGCAGGAAAAGAGCTTATCAACATATGAAGTAATTAACAGCCCACAGACCTTACTTCTCCTGTTAAGAGCTGGCACAAAAATTCCAAAAACGTTCAATTTATCCTGTCTGTACCACCAAAATGAGTATGCTTTGACCAGTATGTGTGTATTTTTCGACAGGCCACCATATGCGTCATTGTACATCCTTAAAGATCATAAATGGCATATCTGGACAAATGAATCGAATGACACAGCAGGCTATACCTTTGAGCTGATGCAAAGAACATCCGCTCGACAGCACACAAAGACAGTAGTCACAAGTAGTTTCTATGTCGTGTCATACGAGAAAATAAACAGTCGAGAAATAATCAAGTTTCGTCAGGACAAACAAATGCATAAATGCACAGACAGATGCAATCAACGCACACAAGTGACACCCATTCCAAAGCTAGAGGTAACTCCTTGACCTGACTTAGCTTGCGTAGAGAAAGTGATTTCATGTCAATGCCCCAAGGCACAGCACTTTTTTGAGCGTTGACCCCAGTAGAAGGTCTGCTGCTGTGAATTTTACACCTCTCTCGCTTAGCGGAGAGTGGGGTGTGGTAGAGGACATCTCCCCGAACACGTGGGTATGTCCAGATAGTTGCCTCGCGGAGGCCTCTTTGTCCAGTGTCCATTCTGGGTCCGGAAACGGTACTTTTTGTCAGCATTGACCCCAGTAGAAGGTCTGCTGCTGTGAATTTTACACCTCTCCCGCTTAGCGGAGAGTGTGGTGTGGTAGAGGACATCTCCCCGAACGCGTGGGTATGTCCAGATAGTTGCCTCGCGGAGGCCTCTTTGTCCAGTGTCCATTCTGGGTCCGGAAACGGTACTTTTTTCAGCGTTGACCACAGTAGAAGGTCTGCTGCTGTGAATTTTACACCTCTCCCGCTTAGCGGAGAGTGGGGTGTGGTACAGGACATCTCCCCGAACGCGTGGGTATGTCCAGATAGTTGCCTCGCGGAGCCGTCTTTTGTCCAGTGTCCATTCTGGGTCCGGAAACGGTACTTTTTGTCAGCCTTGACCCCAGTAGAAGGTCTGCTGCTGTGAATTTTACACCTCTCCCGCTTAGCGGAGAGTGTGGTGTGGTAGAGGACATCTCCCCGAACGTGTGGGTATGTCCAGATAGTTGCCTCGCGGAGGCCTCTTTGTCCAGTGTCCATTCTGGGTCCGGAAACGGTACTTTTTGTCAGCATTGACCCCAGTAGAAGGTCTGCTGCTGTGAATTTTACACCTCTCCCGCTTAGCGGAGAGTGGGGTGTGGTACAGGACATCTCCCCGAACGCGTGGGTATGTCCAGATAGTTGCCTCGCGGAGCCGTCTTTTGTCCAGTGTCCATTCTGGGTCCGGAAACGGTACTTTTTGTCAGCCTTGACCCCAGTAGAAGGTCTGCTGCTGTGAATTTTACACCTCTCCCGCTTAGCGGAGAGTGTGGTGTGGTAGAGGACATCTCCCCGAACGTGTGGGTATGTCCAGATAGTTGCCTCGCGGAGGCCTCTTTGTCCAGTGTCCATTCTGGGTCCGGAAACGGTACTTTTTGTCAGCATTGACCCCAGTAGAAGGTCTGCTGCTGTGAATTTTACACCTCTCCCGCTTAGCGGAGAGTGTGGTGTGGTAGAGGACATCTCCCCGAACGTGTGGGTATGTCCAGATAGTTGCCTCGCGGAGGCCTCTTTGTCCAGTGTCCATTCTGGGTCCGGAAACGGTACTTTTTTCAGCGTTGACCACAGTAGAAGGTCTGCTGCTGTGAATTTTACACCTCTCCCGCTTAGCGGAGAGTGGGGTGTGGTACAGGACATCTCCCCGAACGCGTGGGTATGTCCAGATAGTTGCCTCGCGGAGCCGTCTTTTGTCCAGTGTCCATTCTGGGTCCGGAAACGGTACTTTTTGTCAGCCTTGACCTCAGTAGAAGGTCTGCTACTGTGAATTTTACACCTCTCCCGCTTAGCGGAGAGTGGGGTGTGGTATAGGACATCTCCCCGAACGCGTGGGTATGTCCAGATAGTTGCCTTGCGGAGCCGTCTTTTGTCCAGTGTCCACTTTATAAAGTCCATGCACTCCAGTGAATAGCATTTATCCATTTAGATAACTTTATTATTATTATTATAAGGATTTAATTACTTATTCTTACACAGAAACATAATGTGTGTCTTATAGCATCATATAGCATCATTTAAATGCTTAATTTGTAGTTTTAATGTGCAAATTAAACTTTTTTTCAATACTCTAGAGGGTACTCTTATTTTGAAGAGATCGTCCACCGGAAGTCTTAAATTAGCTCACTAGATTAGCTCACTAGACGCTGCCCCCTGTTTGCAGGTGCAGTGGTAGCCCTGGGGCAGCGCCCCAGGTGATGACAGTCCTGTGTGCTGTTGCAGTGGTGGTGGCCGTTGGCACACTCGTCTTCCTCTGGACAGTGGAGGAAAGACCAGCTGCTCTTCCTCAGAGGACACACTCCATCGCTCACACCTGGAAATGAGAACAACAGCTTTTTCTATTCCTCAACCTGCACTTCAGTCAACTCAAAACTCAGGAGGACTCGTGGCTTATTTTACCCACCGTCAAGTCCTCCCTGTAGGCAGCGGCCGGCCTGTTGCCTCCACGGGAGGTGCACCAGCCATACTGGGGCCTGGCGATGCAGTGGGAGCACTGGGTGAGCTGGGAGCACTGCGGTGAGCAGGAGTAGCTGCCAGAGAGAAGGCGCCCACACTGGCCTGCCTCACAGCGCAGTGGCACGAAGGACGGACTCATACACTATAACACACAGGAGAGATTCCAAACATGTCATGTAATTGAACCTAATCTTACATCACTAAACCTTACCCCAAATGCTCTTACGATGGGTTAAATGCTGAGGACACCTGTCATCGTGTGTGGAAATACAGTGACCCATACCAAATAATTAGTATTATTAAATAGAAATGGAAATGAAGAGTTGTGTACAAATGAGAAAATAGCCAGTCACACCTGCTACAAAGCCATGCTTCACATGCTCCAGTGTTGTAGAGACACAAGTAGAACCCGATATGTTGAAAGTTATTTTTGTGACTACACTGTTGAAAATAAGTGGCTGCAACATTGGCTTGGCTTGCTATGACAGACAGTATAGAAAATCAAATTCAGGCCAATCCGTCCAGCTGAAACTAGCCAACAAAAAGCATGGCAACTAGTTTGGAGCACAGCTGGGCTAGAAGAAGAAAATGAAAGAGAAACACTCTGTTTAGACTCTCCGCAGCTCTGTGCACACTGAGGACACATTGGTGAGCTTTATCAGTGAGATGTAAATTAATTCTGTGTCTCCTCCTGTTAATGTTAGGAGCATTATGCTATGCTTACACTGGCAGGGACTTGATCATTGCACATAGTTATTTTGCCCACTGTCTCTCAGAACTCACTAGAAAATGAATGACTCCAGACACTTTGTCTAGTTATTGCTGCTGGTGTGTATGCACAGCTCATTCAAATAAAGATGTTCATTTGGCCAATGTTCACAGCCCCACTTATATGCCAATATAAGACCTCTAGCCCAGGACCATGCTACTGCAGGTATTCAGATTGTTCAAATGTCATACCTTTCAGCAGTATCTGAGGAGGCACACACACCCCTACACCAGATACAGCTGCCTGTGGTGGAGTTACAGGCCTCTGGCGTGGGCAGCAGGGAACAGGGATCGAGGGCACGGTCAGTGTGCGCAGGCGGCCCAGCGTGACGAGGTACTTAAACTCTAAACTGACACAGATAATTAATATGGCAAATCAATAATACCGGAGACAATGGATCTTTATTAAATAAGATGCCATTGTTCACCTGTAGACGTTTCCCAGGATTCCCTCTGAGAGAGAGAGTCCCCCGTACATCCAGAGGTTGCCCTGGGGCCCAGAGAGCAGAGAGTGTCCCATCCTACCTACTGTAGGCTGTGAGCTTGGTTCTGTGGGCCAGGAGACAAACACACAACTGGAATGTTACCCGTGTCAGTTTAGGAAGTTTAATACATAGTTGTGTTTAGTGACTGTGATTACATTGTGCTTGCTATGTATTTTAGATATACTGTAATATGTTGGAGAACACATTTTTTTAATTAAACTAATATTTAGGCCATTTTAATTTACTGGCGGTATCAGTTAATTGTTCTTATCATTACCTCAAATCAAGCCTTCCCCTCTGAAATAAATACTATAATTATTCGTAAGACACAATTGCCCCTGGAAATAATAATGTTGTATTGTATTATACTGTAGATGTGATAACATGTTTTGAAATAGTGTATCTACCGTACAGAAAGGCTTATAGGGAAAGAGAGCAAGGGAGATTAAGAATAGAAAACTAGACTAGAGAGGTGAATGCAATAGAGAGACGCTTCAATTAATTGTGTAGTTTGAGTGCACATCACCATATTAAGTCGCTTACCACTGTGAATTGTGTGTTCAATAGTGTTTCCCACACCAAGCTGGAGTCCATGGGAACAGAGCAATCGGAGCCACCCCAGCCATCGGCACACACACACTCCCAGCGACTGAGACGAGCAAAGATATCAATCAGCAATCAATTAGCTCTTCACAAGGAACTTGGCTACACATGTAGACTGAATATAACTCAGCAGTCACAGCGCTTACTGTATTACAAGATCCTCTTCCCTCTGCGAGTCCACATTCCTGGGGACAGACTGGCTGGTCACAGTGAGGCCCGCCGTGGCCCTGGGGACACTGGCAGAGGCCTCCTTGGCACTGGGCGTCTCCCTGGCACACCGGTGACCCGTCCTCACCGCCGTCGGCACTCTGGCCACAGCGCCGCACCCAGTAGGAAGCGTTGAAGCCCTGGGGTTTGTCTGAGGACACGTTGGCCGCAAAGTAGACTGAGATCACACCTGGTGGTAAAACAAAAGATTAGAAGTGTTTATTCTGTTCTGTGCTATTATTATTATTATGGTTATATCTAACCATTCGATTTTCCAATTAAAGCTATAAAATAAACAAATCTGTGCAATAAATACAAGGAGAAGGTTGCAGTTATTACCTGAGGTGGCCTCCACTGTGATTGGCATGGGTCCTGGCGGTCCCACAAAACGCCCCAATCAGATTGTGGTCTGAGTGCACCACTCCGTTGCCCAGGAAGCGAGGAAGGCCATCAAAAACATAGCTAGGTTTTGCTGGTCTATGCTGGTAGCTGGTATACTATTCATGAAGGTTGGTTTTGATGGTCACCAGCTTATGCTGGTATAGGTTTTGCTGGCCTGGTCTATGCTGGTTTGAGCTTGGGCTATATAAAAGTTAACCCTAACTCATTCACATTCATGGAAAGAGGAAACCATGCAAGGCATGCATCTTGCTCTTCAACACTTGTCTTCAACACTAACTCTGGGGAGCCCGGGATTGAACTGGGAAACTTGTAGTTCCTTTCTAGGTCGTCCTCAAACGAGCAGTCATCCCAGTTCTCCATACATCTGGCCAGCTCGTTGGTGCTTTGTGCTCCTGCAGCTTTCATGATTACATCCACATAATGTTAGTATGGGACGTCCTAGTGACCGATGCCCATATGTTGGTTCCCACAGCACCAGTTTGCTGGCTGGGAGCTCCTGGTGTCTTTGGCAGTGTTCTGTGAGTCTCATTCTCCTGGCTGCTATTTTGTCACTCACCCTGAATATTCCGGCATACAGATTCTCATTGGTTCCCATCCAGCTGTTCTACCGGCCACTCTACTTACCCCTGAACCACTGCCACTCCTGAGCCACTGTGGGATCACCAAAAGCAGTGGTTTTATCAGCCGTTTCATGGCAACCCAGCCTGTAGTTTTCAAGATATCTTGTGTGAGACCAAAGTGTTGGACAGAGTTTTGTCAGTGCTCTTACGCAATGGTCTAGGAAAAACAAGTCATGGGCCTGTTTCTAGATATTCATTCATTCATGACACACACCAGTAGCAGCATGTTTACAACATCATTGCATCATTTGCTATAAGAACTAGAAGCCTAATATTAAATGCTGTTTGAAATAGCCAATACTCACATACCTATACAATTAATTATTTTGCCTTGTCCTCCTCTTCCATTTTATATTCATGACAGCATTTATACTGTACCTCCATTTCAGAAAAGTTTTCCTTCTGACAATCATACATGGAAATTGCATCTTTAACCTCTGGTAATGGCCCGCAACATTTTTCAATGGCTGCAAGAGATGAAAATACATTTTAAGATCACACTTACGCAACAGCATCATTTAAAATATTATTAGAACTTTTACATTTGAATGTCCCATTTTCCATTCTTACAAGTTATTTCACTTAAACTGTTGTTCCCAACTCACAAACAAATGTGTTGGCCTTCTGTATAGTCATCATTTTGAGGTTTCTTTATTTCTGCATGAGGAATTTGAGGTAATGCACCACATTTATTCTTACCTAAAAACATACATTCAGTTGTCAAATCATGGTGAAAAAGCTCAATATTAACAAATATAGTTTGAAATCTGCTTCTGTAGAGAAATACTCCAGTTGCTCTGTTTTCTAATTATGGTCCCCATTAGCCATATCAGAAAGATGAACAGAAAGTACTATGTGTGATAGCCTAACTAAGACCCAAATATGGAGTCAACAAACAAATTGAGATGGAAGATTATATAAAAATAGAGTAAACTAAACTAGTAATACCATGAAAATAGAATTATGTAGATCTCGGGAAACACATAGGAATGGTGTGGTGTGGATGCATTGTGGATCTTAGACTAGGCCAGGCTGTGTAACATCAGTCATCTATGATGTCAGTAACATGTCTATGACTATGACTCCAAAATTAGACAAGGTTCCAAAGAGCACCTACAATGTTGATAATGGAAATGTGCACGTCATATAGCATCCAAAGTAGAAGTACGGTAATTCTCTACATTAGATGTACCTTCAAATAATACTGCTGTGTTTAAAGTGAAAAATGAAAAGATAATTTGACAAGATTTACGGCAACAGAAGTACAGGAGTGTTTCATATCGGATGTATGTTTTTGCACCAACATAAAATTTGTACGTACAAATTATATTGAAGTCAGAACAGAAGCATGCTTGTATCCAGATTATAGACACCAGCATATTTGGGATGTTGGTATTTAGCTGTCATCATTGAGGAATGCAGTAGTAAGGTTCCGTCAACATTAAGTGCCCGTTCACATGAGGAAATAATGGATGATGATAATAATAATAATAATAATGTGGCAAACACTTTCCCTTATGTAATACAGTTAAAGGTCCACGTCTAATTCAGCAAACATGATATGAGTGTATAGTGAATTGTGTCTGTAACCTCGCATCACCACACATAACTTGGTAACACTTAATTGCAGATAAGGTTCATGAAATAATTATTAACTAATGCTTAACTAATGTATTAGTTAAGCATTAGTTAAGCATTTTTCATGAACCTTATCTGCAAGTGTTACCCGCCATAACGGTATACTGTCTGTACCACTTGTGTGTGTAGTAAACGGTGTACTACACAGGTCAGGATTGCGACCAGATGTGGAAAACAAGGTCAGAGATGTCCGGTAGATGGCAGTGTAGAACCACAACAGTTAAAGGTCTGCCTTTTGTGTTGGCAACGACTGGACTGCATCACCAAAACAAGAGGCATCTATAATAATATCCCCGAGATGGACCGCAGGGGTTGTGGTGCTACTGTACTGACTTCATAGCGCATAATGCCGTGGCACACGATTGAATCGTTACATTATTAACAATTCATCAATAAGAAGACATATAAGTTATCACATTATGGCGTTTGCTGCTGCCTGCTTAACGTTGGTACTGCGCATCTGGATCTAGCCAAGCTGGCTAACGACGGTGGCTAACTGGCTAGCAATAACAGGCTGCTGTGTAGTCAGTGTTTGTGAACCCAGTTGACTCCCACCACCGTCGCCTAGCAGCATTAGCTGCTAACCAGCGAACGAATTGTTGGCTTCTGTGGTGAAGCTCTTCGTCGAAAATGTAAATCTGCAATGAGCCCGAAGAGACGGGGACTGGTGAGTAATGTGGCCGTTATTACCGTTAGCTATAGCCTCTCTCCAAGTCTCCCTGGTCTGTTGTGATATCCTGCGGCTATCTATCTTCTGCTAGGTGTTTTTAGCCCCCTCGCTTCACTGTAGCAGCGACGTGCAGAATTGCAATATCTTACAACCCCTATTTCTATGTATGTATGCAGTATGCGTATGTCGTTGTTTGCACAGTAGGCTACATGGACCGTGTAGTTGGCTAGAAAGCTACCCATGCAAGATAATCGATGTCCAAGTCGATATGCATTATGCATTGGCAGTGGATGAGGTTACTTGCAGTTGCTACTATTAACTAGGTGAATAAACGGTCAAGGGGGTTGTGGCATTTGTTTTCTGTTGATGCTAGTATGTTGCACTGCAGCACGTATCTCTGTAGCAACAGAATAGCTTGTTAATTGTTATCACCATCCTAGCTTTCATTAATGCAAGAAGAGACAGCAGCATTGCAGCTTGCAGGCATCCATTTTTCTTCCAACATTATTATACACATCATTTATTAGTAAATTAAATTGAACGTGCCTGCAGAAGCAAGCATGTATGTTTTGTTGTCCCAGGTGTACTTGCTATAATGGTATTAATGAGACTGAGGACTGTTAACCTGCAAATGTCAGAATGTTCCATTTAGTTCCATAAAGCTGGCATCAGCCTTCCTGGCAACCAGGCCTGTAGTGAAAACCCTGCTGTGTTCCCTGATGCGACCCTGCTGTTCGCATCACATATTCACATTGGCTCTTGGATCAGTATGAAACATGAAATTCACTGTCACGGGTCCAAAATAATGTTATCCCAGAATCAGATCCCACTCTACTGGTGCTGATAACATAACTAGACATAATCGGACCTGCCATACCCTCTGATGGCTTTGCACACACCAGGCCCCATTTTTCGACCTGTAAACAATTTTGGTTACAGTGTCTATATTATAATTTATTTGCTGCATGTTATTACTGCCTTGTAGTTGCTGAACAGAATGTTTGATTTGAATTCTCAGAACATTTATTATTCGGCTGCCGTCACGTCATAACAACTGCAAACTCATCTATAGTTTTTTTTTTTTTTTTGCGGCTTACGCCTTTTATTGGTTTTTTTGAAGGGACAGACAGTAGGCTGACAGGAAACGGGAGAGAGATGGGGGAAGACATGCAGTAAAGGCCGTGTCGGGCTCGGGAGTCGAACCCGCGGCACACTGCGACTGGATTACCAGTCGGGTGCCAAGACGGTTACGCCACCGCCTGGGCCAACTCATCTATAGTTGATAGTAATTGTTTAGGTTCTTGGTTTACTCGTGATCCTAGTTTACTGAGGCACTACACTGTCTCTCTGCATTTGGGATGTATGTGTTTACCTTGCTTAATATGCTTATTGTAAGTTGCTCTGGTTAAGAGCGCCTGCTAAATGCCTAACTTGTAGTTATTGCTTGCTTCCAAAAGGTGGTGGTGAGGATGGCCTCCCTCCTTCCTGTGTCCCTGCTGCCACTGGTGCTGCTGCTAGCCGGGGGCCCTGGATGCTGGGCAGGGGACTGTAAGGGCCACAGGCAGGTGCTGAGGGGACCCCCAGGCTACGTCACAGATGGGCCAGGGAACTACTCTGTCAATGGGAACTGCGAGTGGCTCATCAAAGGTAAATTAATAAGCAACCCATTTTATATAGAGTGATATATAGCAGTGGTTCTCAAAGTGGGATCCACTTTGAGAACCCCAGGGTGTTAGTATCTATATATATTTATAATATCAAAATCTGTTTAACCCTATTTTAAGCTTTGGCAATTCAAAAATAGCAGATTGATCTCATTTTAATCCACAAAGTATTCCTTTAATTCACTGGGAATACACTTCTATTTTATAGATCTATGTAATATAATTACTTTGTTTATAATATATTTAGTTAGTTTGAGACTCACACCTATTGTTTGTATTGCTAGCTCCAACCAACAATCACCGCATCGTCCTGAACTTCACCTTCATGGACACAGAGTGTACCTATGACTACCTATTTGTGTACGATGGAGACTCATACCAAAGCCCTCTTCTGGCCAGTCTGAGTGGCAACACTCTGCCGCAGACCATGGAAGCCAAGTCTGGCAAGGTGATAACAACCATTTAAATCTCTCGATTTTTGTCTTTTCCCTGTCTTCGAATGGTTTAGACTAGAGACTTTCTTTATGTCAGAAGGCATACAGCGTCATTGATGAAATGAGTTAACAGGCTTGCATTTTTATTCTTTGGACTTTGCCTTATTCTGTCAGCATTGGGCTATCTGAGCAATGAGCATAGCCTAGTTACTAATAGATTGTAGTTGTTTGATTATTTGAGTAAATTAAGAACATGTGTGAATAAAGTTTTTTGTCCTCATGAATGCATGTTGAATAACGCTATTCCCTTTCCTTCTCCTTATCAGATGCTGCTCCACCTCTTCAGTGATGCTAATTACAACCTCTTGGGCTTCAATGCCACCTACACCTTCTCTTTGTGTCCCGGAGCCTGTGGGGGCCATGGTCGTTGTGATTCAGCCACTTCCCAGTGCCAGTGCCACCAGAGCTGGGGAGGTGTGGACTGTACCAGCCCTCTCTGTTTCTCCCAGGCTTGCGCCCAGCACGGCCAGTGTGACAAGGTCAGAGGAGATAATTGTACAGAAATGTACATCAAGTACATAATGTGTTTAATGTTATTTTGTGATGCATAATGTAATAGGCTTATTTTGGTTGTAAATACAGACTTACTTGTGTTGTTTATGTTTATTAAAGTAATGCCTTTATGAAATGGACTCTTGGTAGAATTGCTTAAATGGACAAAAATACAGTTTTCGACATATTTCATTTCCAGTGGTTGCATGTGGACATAATCGACACCACAGATATACCTGAATGAGGCCTCTGTGAGCCTCTTAGGGCACAAGTTTTGTTTGAAACCCTGCATCTTCTGGTTCTGTCAAAATGCTTTTGAAAACGGGCTTGGGTTTTGCCACTCAGCTGTTACTCATGCTCTTTGTCTTTCAGAAAGGAGAGCGCTGTTTGTGTAGCTCAGGCTTCCTGGGCCAGAGCTGCCAACTTGGCCTCCGTGAGGACAGCGGAGGGGGGCAGTGGTGGAGCGTTAGTGAAGGTGACCCCTACATGCCCCCCAGGACAGGGTCTGCTGGAGTCTACCTGTCCTCTACTGGAGCAATGTATATGTTTGGAGGTGAGAAGCCTACAGTGCTTACTCGAGGAATCTATTTTTTATTGACTTTGTTTCGTTTATAATTTGGTGGTGAACAAGAGTCTTTTTACAGACTCCAATGTATTCGCATAACATAATTTGTTCAGCATAAGAATGTGGTGTATTATATTCAAGGTCAAGTTTTTTATTTTGATTTTTGTCCTTTTTGAATAAAACATGTATCCTGTTTTAATAATAATCTTGCTTATGCGATATGTTTCAGGCTTTGACCTGAACAGAGCTCTAGGCGACCTGGTCAAATACAACTTCACCTCCAACCAGTGGGAGAACAGGTCCTACGGTCACTCCCCTGTAAGTACAGTCGTATGCTGAAAATAAATACGCCTCTTCAACTATTGGTTGTATGTAGAATAGCAGGAACAGAAGTGATAATGATGAATGATAATGCCAAAACATCATAATTTAACATACTGTGCTAATTGTTTAGGAAACAGAGCACTAGTGTGACAGGCTCCTTTCACGCTGTTTTCACAAATTGCAGTTTGGGACTTGGCCTAACAAAACCTTTCAGTTGTGAGACTTGTTTTTAAACCCTGCAGTGCACTGCACTCTGAACACAATTGCACTCATTCATCATGATCACCATAATGTACTTCTCATTCTCCTCCTGGCTTTCTGCCCGCCCCTCCTCTGCTTCAGGCTGCTCGTCACTCCCACACGGCAGTGGAGTGGAAGGGTAATATGGTCATCTTCGGGGGCGAGCTAGCCGACGGCACTCTAGCCAGCGATGTCTGGATGTACCGCCCTGCCCAGGATGACTGGCAGCAGCTCGGCCTGTCAAATTCGCCTGGAGCTCCTAAGCTGGCTAATCACGCGGCAGCTGTGGTGGACTACCATCTCTATGTTTTTGGAGGTATTGTCACGTGTGTGTGTGTGACTGCGTGTGCGTGCACGTGCGTGCGTGAGAACACTTGGGAGAGTAAAACATTTACTTAGAATTTGTACATTTCGCAGGGCGCACTGAGGAGGACATGTTCTCGTCCTCTCTCTGCCGCTTCAATCTGTTGGGCTCGGGGCTGTGGGAGACGGTTCAGTTCACAGGGGGGAAGCCCCCCGCCACCGCCGGACACTCCATGGTGTTCCACAGCCCCTCCAGAACTCTGCTGGTCTACGGGGGCCACAGGCCCACCACTGCCAGGTACACATACACACAGGTGGTGCACAGGCGCGTAGTTAGTTAAAGTCTAGACAACAGGTTGCTGTTTGTGTGTGTGTGTGTGTGTGTGTGTGTGTGTGTGTGTGTATGTGTGAGAGAGTGTGAGTGTGACATGCGCTGTTGGAGTGTACCACTGTGTATGTATAGCTATGGATGAAAGTAATTACGAACGAGGGTATATCACAGTTTGCTTTCCATAATGAGTTGGCATATTGGTAATTTGTAGTTGAAAATAGTCAACGTTGTCGTTAGTCAATGTTCACATAAGATGAAAAAGTGCAATACAATTAGTAAGCTCCTCTAGTCACTGATACTTAAATATTTATCATTGTCATAGTTTATAACATAATTAACCCATTAAACCCGGGAAAGCACCTGTGTCATTATATTCGATTTCTGAGTTGGTTATTCAAAAATAGCAGATATACAAGCTAACAGCGCAACACGTTGTACCGTGCTGCGAGCTTGTACACCTGATATTTTTAATTTATAAGTAGAGTAAAGTAAAGTAAAACAAATCTTGATAGAGTTTGAAAGACTTTGAATAATCTTCAATTTGAACTACTGATTTAATTTGAACTACTGATTTAATTTTGAAGGAATTTGTTGAACTACTGATTTGATTTTGAAGGTATTTGTTGATTCAGCCTCTGATCTTAGTGGGTTAAAGTTGCCTTACCACTGCTTGACTGAGACTGCACAGGTACAGTGAAGTATGAAAACCCTCTGTTCTTCCTGTGCCCTATCCAAGGTTCAGCGTGAGGGTGAACAACACTGACGCGTTCCACGTCGACCAGCGCTTCTGGACGGCATTTCGTTCGCGTTTCCCGGCCACAGGTCCCAGAGAGAGGGCCTTCCACTCGGCCACCGTCATCGGCAACTACATGGTGGTCTACGGTGAGTGTGTGTGGTGTACAGAGTTTTCCATAAATATAACATACCGACCGATCTGCATGTACCTTCATATGTGTTCCCTGCTGGCTCGATGCTGCTGTTCATTATTATCACATTATGCATGCTTGTATTGCTTGTTTGCTTTTGTTTAGTTTTTTTGCCTAATAACATGGTCTTATTGTGCAAAGGGTATATATTTTTCCCCATATGAACTCTGCTATTTAGGGTTGAAATAGTGGGGTGGGAGCTATCTTTGGGAGAGCTTTTGTTTTGTCTTGTTTTGTTTTGTCCTTTCTGTGTGTATGGTTGTACTGTTGTATTGCTTTGTGAACTGTATTGTACAATGTATCTGTGTTGAGGACCCCCTCTAAAATGAGATGCGACATCTCAAGGGGCTTATCCTTTCAATAAAGGTATGTTATTAGAGACTCAGGGGTACTGTGCAGGCAGGCTGGCGTTTGGAGGACGGACAGATATCTAATATCTTGTGGTTGGATCCAGTGTGTCGACGACAGGACAGTATTTCCCTGTTTTGACTGCCGGGTGGGTGCTGCAGGGTTGCATGTACACAGCATCCACTAATTTCTGGTCGATAATTAAATGCATCGCATCGTTTTAGTGATTTTGGTAATTGACCGTTTAACCATTACTCGGCAATAAGATTTGTGGCCCATTAATACTGGCAATTAAATGCTTTTCTTTCTTTCGTTTGTTTTTACATTTTCTTCTGGGAAAGTTTTCTTTCACAAACCTGATGCATCGAGGCAGGTGTCACGTAATGAAGCTAGAAATGCAACATTTTAAACTTCACAGCACCCTGGGGCTTATTGTATTATCCTTTCTTTCCATGCAACCTGTACTTCTCAGGGGGGAATGTGCATATTCATTACCAAGAGGAGAAGTGCTACGATGAGGAAATCTTCTTTTACCACCTGGGATGTCACCAGTGGGTTTCTGCTGGGGACAGTCTGCTGAACAGTGAGTCCCAGTAGAGCCATGTTTCAATGTACTGTACACTCTCTCACACATGAACATGTACAATCACAAACGCTGCACATCTTATACAGTGGTTTGAACCACTTTCAACCTGGCATTGAGAATGTCATTATCATCTATTTCAGTTAATATTTATTGATAAAAAGACAACAAAACACAAACAAAAAAACAGACAATAAAAAAAGAAGAAAAAAGCAAGGGACAAAAAAAGGAAACACGACAAAAACAAGGCTGTATTTTTTTGTATTACAGGATACATTCATTGAAATCCTCATACATTATCGATAGGCTGAAAGAAGAGATCCCACTTTTCCCACTTTTTATAGAACTTATCCTCTATGAATGTTAGTTTTTCCAATGTCATTATCTTAAAAGAAAACTGCTATTTTCACTACTCATACGAAAAGTATCAATAATGGCTTAAATGGTCAACACTACATACAGTATAATCGTGTGTCTCACTTTCCCATAGGAGGGGAGGCCGTGAGAGGGCGTTACTCTCATGTCGCTGCGGTGATGGAGGGCCAGGTACTGCTGGTTGCCGGGGGTTACAGCGGCGTCGCCCGCGGAGACCTTGTGGCTTACAAAGTTCCGCTGTTCATCAGCAGTGATCCACGACGCAGGGTGAGTGCAGAGAGCACTAGGGAGTGAACGCACTGGGAGTTGGACTCATGAGGAGACTGGTGAACTGGTTGGCACTGTATAAGGAGTCATGGCAGAAGGGGGTGTGGTAGACTGGTAGTGATGACGAATAATTCAGATGTAGGTCGGTATTTGGTAGTGCACTTTGTGATGCTGTGCCTTGTGCATTCAGGATGCTGTATGTGCTGAGGCACCCGACGAGAGCATGTGTTTGAAGAATCCCGAATGCAGCTGGTGTGAAGGTCGCTGTCGGGAGTACCAGCCGTCCAACCCAGTAAGACCCCCCCCCCCCCCCTATTGCACCCCATCTTTAATTAATGTGGAATGAACTTCAATTTTGTCTGTGTTTCTTTTTCTTCTAATACTGATGTGCAAGCTGTAAATCAATGCATTGCGTTGACTATAGACAGAATCTCAGAACTCTCGTAAAATCGTTTGGCGCTGCTATTTCGCAATTAATCCCATATGATTGTGTATCCATATTTTCCAAATTATTAAGATAACCTCAACATTTGTACAATGCTTACAGTTATGATTACAGGTTATCATGATTTTAGCAGCATTAACATCTGTCATTAGAGTCTCTGTCATATGTAACCACCACTTGTGTGGTCCACAGTGCGGCAGCACCGGTTGCCTGGGTCTAGCACGCTTCCTGTCCGACTGCCAGTCCTGCCTGGTGTTCAGTGGCACCCCGCCCTCCCTGGCTCACGCTCCCGGAGACTTCGGCTGGTGTGTCCAGAACGAGTCTTGCCTACCGGTGTCAGGTGAGATGCAGAGAGGGAGGAAGGAGGGCTGAAAAGGAAAGAGGGAGGGGTTTATTGTGCTTTGACGGGAAAATAAATTGGGAGGTGAAATAGGATAGACTCCTTTTTTGGGGGGGCGCTCGTCAATAGATGAAGCGAGATGACCCGACTGCGCTCGATTGACCGGCAATGGGCATGTCCGACTGCAATCTGCAAGTTGCCTCTCCTGTTGAAAACGTGCTTGGGTACAGTCGGGTCACCTCTTTTCTCGCCCTTTTCTTTTTGAGAACGCACCACCCAAATAAGATGCATTGACGGCACTGGTTTCAGTCCATTGACCAGTAAATGCATTGTATGTCTTTGTTTTTCTTTTCAAACGAAATACATTATATAATCTCAAAAGAGGTCAAGTGTGTCTTCTGCTGTGTGCTGACCTCTCCCTCTCGGTCTCGCAGAGCGAAGTGCGTGCCGCGTGGACCAGATCTCTGGGGCGTACGGCTGGTGGGGGGAGCGTACCCGTTTCTTAACCTCCCTCCACTCCTGTCGCACCGAGAACTATGTCCCGGGACTGCACCTGCTCACCTTCCAGCACCCCCGCAACGACTCCCAGCCTGATAAGGTACGGAGTCCCGAATCCTAAATCCTGTTGTAACTACAGCACTAACCCCCCCTCCCCACACACTCATCCTCCTTCCTCTGCTGCTACTCAACCTTCCAAGTCGTCTGCTTTGACACTGTAACCCCTGAATTTAACCACATGAACCTTTAGCATCCCTCATCTGGGCATGTCATAGGTGAACATTCAGCAAAAATAGGTGAACATTCAGTGGAAATAACATATCTACAACATTCAGTGGAAATAACATATCTACAAGCTTAGTCGTTTGTTTGTTAATCGTAATCAAGGCAAAAGCTTGTTAAATGGCTATTTTTGTGTTTTGATATATGTCACAAATCACACTTTTTACTGTTTCTTTTCTGCCATGTGTATTTCAAGTGACTTCATTGCTCAGTTCTAATGCTGTTTTATTTCCATTCTCCCCTGCTGCTTTTTACCACATCCTCATAGAGAGGCTTACTTTGTCATAAGTAGTGCAGCAGCCGGTAGAGAGTAATGCTTCTGTTGATGGGTGTACACCTCCATCTATCTATCCTCCACCTCCCTCCATCCATTCTCACCCCACTTCCCCCAGGTATCCATCCTCCGAAGCACCAACATTATCCTGAGCCCCACCACGGAGATGGATGTCGCTCTGCAGTTCCGCGGCTTCATCCACCCTCTGTGGGGAGCTCCTCCGCCCGCTCCCCCTCCTATCGAGACCGTCGCCATGTGGGCTCGCATCCAGAGGCTCCACTTTGAGGCCCGCATGGCACCGGGGTCCAACTCCAACCAACTGGTAAGAGACGATTGTTTCGAAATTACACTTATTCGAAATCTGGAATTTATTTGAATGAATACAAGTTTATTTTAATCTTTATGGTATGACTAGTACATCTGCAGTGGTTGCAGGTGCTCTCCCTGAAGAAGATACTCGTTTACATACCCTGAAAAAGGCAGTATATCTGTCGGAAACTTTGTTTTTTCCTCTGTGTCCCCAATAAACAGCTATGAGTGTGCGCCTGCGGCTATTATATATATATATATATATATATATATATATAAATATTTCTTTTTTTACCATTGAGAAATGTAGACCTGGTGTCGGTACGACACCTAGTGGTTGAAGTGGTACTCAGTGAAGCTCCTGATGCCTTATTGGCAGAGTGGTATAAAGTTGGTCTCATATGGGGGGACCTGGACTCAAATCCCAGTAGAACGATCATGGAAGTTATGGATTACAGCTTTTACTCCTGTTTGGACAAATCGACAAAAGACTTAGAACCTGGCTTTTGATATGTTTTATTTATCAAATTTTTTTATTTTTATGAGATTGTTAATGGATGGCTGGAAATAATGACACATTACGGTAACAGAGATGCATTTCTATTTATTTTTTCACTTTGCTAATTCGTTTTTACATTGCTGTTTTCTGAAGTCCTTCTCCACTCTTCCTTCTGTCCCTGCGTTGTGGTGAGAAGGAGGTGGTCGGTCGCTGGGCAGCTCAGCAGGAGAAGGAGCTGAAGCTGCTGACCCGTCCAGACGGGACTCGTCTTTTCCCCAACCTCACCCGGGGGAACCGCTACCTGGTCCAGGCTGAGGGCTACCTCAACAACTCTGGCTCGGGACAGACCAGCGAGATGGCCCTCATCTGGAACAGGACGGCACTGCCGGGAGGAAGTGTGAGTGCCAAGTCCGAATGACATGGGGCAGTTGGACAGGAGGTTGTCTTAGTTTTCGCAGTGACATTAATATCAACCAATTTCAACCAGGCGTTCCTATTTTGGGCATGTCTTGGGCACAAAAAAACTGATTTCACCAGACATGCAACAGACATTATTTGAGTGATTAACACAGAATTAAATTGAGTGAATTGAAGTGTCCTTGTTAGGTGCCCATGCAATGTGTAGAATCTGATATTGTCCCGCTTCCCTAGTCACTTAGTCTGGTTAATTTCATTCTAGGAGATCTCCTTCCTGTTCTTGGAGCCGTACCGCTCGGGGTTCTGCTCGGGGTACACGTCCTGCCTGGCCTGCCTGTCGGACCAGTCTTGCGGCTGGTGTCCGTCCCTGGCCCGCTGCCTCCTGAGGGCCAACCAAGAAGAAGAGCCCTGCCCTGAGGAGCAAGGAGCCACCCAGCGCCATCTGCTGCTGGCTCCACAGCACTGCACGCTGTGCGAGGAATACAGGGACTGCTCAGCATGCACTCAGGTAACCAGGTTGCTATGGGAGATATATGATGGCTGGCTGTTTGTTTGTCTCTGTGCTGCTGACGTAGCCTTTGTGTGATGGGTTCCGTTGTAAAATGACATATCGGCCTAAATGTAAGACAAAATGAATGTTTATGTGATGAGTTAAACTTACAATGTTATGTTATTTAACATGTTATATTATCAGAACTCAAGGCATCAGAATGTTATGACTGAATGTCGACAGAATGAGTACAATGATTGAAAGAGTCTAACCTGCAGGACCCATACTGCGAGTGGCAAATCAACTTCAGCAAGAAAGGCGACTACCAGTGCAGCCGGCGGGGAAGGCTAGAGGGTTCCATCCGTGACCCAGGGGGGTGTCCAAAAGTCTGCAATCAGTGAGTAATATCTCTGAATCCTCTGACCCAGTTGGCTTCCACCCACCTACTTTTTGCCCTCAAACTCGCATAACAATGACATTTTGCCTCAAGTGAAAAGTTGGCAAGCAACCATGCTACCACAGAGAATCTCACCTCAGCAATCTGAGTTGACCTCTCGGTGGAATGTTACACACTTTCACTTAAAATGCTCACTCAATCATTACAGGTGCGAGCTACGAAAGCAAACAAACATTGAAAGTGGAAATTATACTTAGTGACTTGTATGTTTTCGCAATATTAACACATCATAACTAAATATAATTGCATACAGTGGTAAAATGATGAAAGCAAACAAACGGTGTATGGAAGTAACCATAAGTAACCAGTTGAAATCGAATAAATCTTCAAAGGAAGGAGATTAAATGACTGTCTATCCTAGGCGGAAGACGTGCGGGGAGTGTCTGTCTAACTCTAGCCAGTGTGCGTGGTGTGAGTCTGCCCAGGCCTGCTTCTACTTTGCTGCCTACCTCACTAAGTATCCGTATGGAGAATGCAGAGACTGGTATGACAGGTAAGCACTGCAATGAGGTCCATGTTTGAGTTTTCTTTCTAACTCTCCTTACCTTCATGGCAACAGTAAACACAAAATATTGTTATAGCTATGTCCTAATTGTGTAAATATTCTATTTTCATTCTATGTAAATATTAGTCAGTCGGTCAGTGGTGTATAATTCACATTTTGTATTCCATCTACGGCCCAGTGTCCACTCAGTGCCCCAGTGTAAGCAGTGCTCGGCTTTGAATACTTGCACAGACTGCCTGCGGACGTTCCAGTGTGGCTGGTGTGGTGACTTCAACAACCCTACGATTGGAAAGTAAGAAATGTGATTTAATGTGAATAAATGGGCAGACATTCTCAAAAATAGCTTAGTCTTATATGCTTAATTTACATGGTGTAGATCGGCGAAAATTGCCAATCTACAAACTCACAACGCGTCGCAGACTCTCATACTCGCATTGTGAGCTTGCATTGTCAGCTTGTAGATTGGCTATTTTGACCACAGGACAACGTCATAATGTTGTCTTCTGTACCAATGTGTGCTCTACTGTGCCATTAGTTTTATTGTTATTATTCAGCATTGTTGGCAGTTTGGCACCTATAAATGGTAAATGGTCCACGGTGCATTTATATAGCGCCTTTATCCAAGGCGCTTTACAGAGATTATGCATTACATTCACCCATTCTCACACACCGATGCCAGAGGAAACCATGCAAGGCACCAACCTGCACATCGGGAGCATTTGGGGTTCAGCGTCTTGCTCAAGGACACTTCGACACTAACTCTGGGGGGGCCCGGGGTTCGAACTGGGAACCTTGCGGTTGCCATCCGGTGATCTACCCCTGACTGCCGCCTATCTAATGATTGTACGGATGCTCTTGAGTGATTGCTGTGTTTTTGCCAGTCCTTACCTGTATTCCACCCATTTACACAGATGTCTGAGAGGAGATTGGGCAGGGATGGATGACTCCTCTGTCTACAACTGCAGTGTGGCTGTGGCTGAAGCCAGGGCTGCCAAGTAAGAAACCTGAACCCCTATTACATTGTGCACCAGCTTTCCTACTAGTGTCACAGTGTGTTGGCAATTAATGTCAGTTTACATTTTTCAGCAGTCAGTGGAATATAGCTTGCTATATATACTGTACATACTGAGCTCTATTATCAATATTATATATATATATTGATCATATTTAACTTTTTAAATATTGTGAATCATGATACACAATCTTGTCTTCTAAATTAACATTACTAAACCATTACTAAGTCAGATAATTGGACTTTCTGGTACCATGCAAAATTAGTCTAATATCAATGTGCTCAGCCTGCTTGGAACTTGGGTGTCTGTCCCGTGTACAAAAAGAAGTACCTCCAATTATCTAGTACGAGGTAGTAATGGAAAGGAAAAAGACGAGGGTAGAACCTTGACCATTCAATGGAAACACACAAAGTGTAGCTGTGATTGCCTGCTGAGTAGAAATAAGAACAATACTGTAGATATCTCATTTGCTCTTTTCATCGTGATATAATTGTCTTGAACGGTAACATCAAAGGGACATTGATGACCAGAATAGCAATCATTCAGAGTCAGTAATTACAGTTTCAGTAACCTCTTGAACCCCAGCACCTATTATTATTATTATTATTTATTTTTTAACTTCGTATTAAGATGGTTAAAGGTATATTCAGTGATTTCACTCAAAAAACCTTAGGTTTCGTTTTTGGCTGTGAGACCCAGCCTTTCGTCCAATCAGGATAGAGAGTCAAAAACGAAACCTAAGGTTTTTTGACCCCCAGGGGTTAACTGGGGACAGGGAGGAACTCCTTATATGGCCCGCACACTCTATAGTAGGGAGGATTATCACAACAAAACAAAAAAATAAGTGATATTTGAATTAAGTGAAATCACTGAATATACCTTTAATATCCAGGCGTAATCTAAACGGGTTATCATGTGCTTCCTGTGTGATCTCTCACATTTCCCATGTCTCATCCTTCAGCCCGGAGCCCCAGACGCTGGCCCCGCCACGGCCCATTGAAATGGACATGGACATCGAACTGGAACGGCTGGAGCTCCTGGACGAGGGCGAGTGGGACGCCGTCTGGTCCTATCCCTCCTGTCCCGACGTGGAGGAGTGCAGGCTGGGGCTCCACAATTGCCACCCCTTCGCCACATGCGTCAACACCCCCACGTCCTACGAGTGCCACTGTGAGAGGGGATACACGGGGGATGGCACTCTGCACTGCAACCAGACGTAAGGAGAAACCATTTCACTTAATTATGCTCTTCGATCGCATGAAGGCATCGATAATGTTTCTCCACCTATCACGGTCTCTGGCAACCAAAGACCCACCATCTCACATATATTAACATTGAGTTATCTCCCCCACCAGACTTTGTAAGTTCTTGTAAATTAATTAAGTTTAAGGAACCCATAAGGGTCCATTTGGATCCATTTACACTCTTGTGTTTAATGTGACATGACATTTTGAACTGGCATGATTTACACTTTTCACACTATTTTTATCACTGATTCATATCACTGTTCATGTGTATAATGGTGTTTATTTTGTCTACTGTAGTGCTTATTGTTCCATTGTATTCAATAAATGTATAAATTGTCATGTTTATCAACATTGATACTTGGCAAATAAAATGCATCTAAATTCTGACATTTTATTCTCTTCCCCCAGTTGTTATAATGAGTGTCGCAAGGGCCAGTGCAGCGGCAGCCCACGGTTCGAGTGTGAATGCTCCCTTGGCTGGACATCCGACCCTGCTACCCTGGTGCTAAGCGGGGTAGAGTGTGACGTTGACTGTGGCTGCAACTTCCACTCCACTTGCATCACTGCCCCAGGGATCTGCGACCAGTGTCAGGGTGAGACATAAAAGATTGCTGGGCTTTGCTCTTTCTGGTGTCTGTCCTGTGTGTGTGTGTATATATCAATTTCTTTGTTTGCTTTGTCTCTTGTTCATCCTATCTTTCTTTGCCTTGGGATTTCTGTTTACATCTTTCTTTCTTTCACATTTGTGCTGTCTTTTGCTTTCTTTTCTTCGCTCTCTTTCTTTTATTTTTCTTCTCTGGCCCCTGTTTTTAGACTGGACCACGGGCCCCCACTGTGAGCACTGTCGTCCAGGTGGTTTTGGTTCGGCTCTGGCTGGTGGTGGCGGCTGTGTGCCATGTGAGTGTAACGGCCATGGTGACCCACTTCAGGGCTACTGCCACAACCAGACGGGCCAGTGCTACTGCACACACAACACCCAGGGAACACACTGCGAGTCCTGCCTGCCTGGATACTACGGTGACCCCAGGTGAGAAAACACCTCACAGGCTCCTACATCAATTCTGTTGTCGATTGTCAGTGTGAATATATTATTTTTATTGTATTATTCTTAGTTTTGAAGCAACACGATAATAAAGGCTGTACAAATGAGAAGTCTTTATGTGTTTTCCAAGTTTTATCACTGTCTCATAATGCCCCGGGCCCTGTGCTTTATCGTAGTAAAAACCTCATGGCTGAGCAAGTCTGAGCATACATTTCTCTCCATCAATGCTGACTTTTGTTTTGCTTAAATAATAAGTCTCTCTCCCTCAGCAACAACGGCACATGCTTCCGCCAATGTCAAGGACGGTCCATACTGCTCTCCACCACCTCTACCTCCCCCCTGCCACTCTCCTCTTCTCTGGGATGGCGAGGAGGCATCGGGGGAAAGGGAGGCCTGTCTCACTGTTTGTGGGTTCTGTCTGTGACCGAGAACCTGGCTCCATGTCTCCCTGGCCAGCTGTGTCCGCCTGTGGCTCTCACGCTGCACCCAGACTCCCACACGCAATGTGCTGTGAGTACTGACTGGACCATGTGCGCATGCAATTTCACTCAATCATTAAATATTGATATCAACTTCTACAAAATGATTGCACATTATGGACGAGTAATTGACTCATTGAGCCATATCAACTAAGACCTCTTCTTTAAAACAAACTGCTACTGTATGTTGCTTTTGAATTGTTGACAGTAGAGCATTTCATGCACGCACGGCACGCACACAAATGCTTGTAGGACACAAGTAATATAATGCATGATAATCCCCATGACACGTTCCCCGTTTGTCTCTCAGAGCTCCTA
Organism: Protomyctophum parallelum; assembly: GCF_964188405.1. NCBI lineage: Eukaryota > Metazoa > Chordata > Actinopteri > Myctophiformes > Myctophidae > Protomyctophum > Protomyctophum parallelum. Next base: position 49,031,799 of record NC_139698.1, read on the forward strand.
CATCTATGTTTTTGATGGCCTTCCTCGCTTCCTGGGCAACGGAGTGGTGCACTCAGACCACAATCTGATTGGGGCGTTTTGTGGGACCACCAGGACACAGCCAATCACAGTGGAGGCCACCTCGGGTAATAACTGCAACCTTCTCCTTGTATTTATTGCACAGATTTGTTCATTTCATAGTTTTAATTGGAAAGTCGAATGGTTGGATAACGCAGAACAGAATAAACACTTCTAATCTCTTGTTTTACCACCAGGTGTGATCTCGGTCTACTTTGAGGCCAACGTGTCCTCAGACAAACCCCAGGGCTTCAACGCTTCCTACTGGGTGCGGCGCTGTGGCCAGAGTGCCGACGGCGGTGAGGACGGGTCACCGGTGTGCCAGGGAGACGCCCAGTGCCAAGGAGGCCTCTGCCAGTGTCCCCAGGGCCACGGCGGGCCTCACTGTGACCAGCCAGTCTGTCCCCAGGAATGTGGACTCGCAGAGGGAAGAGGATCTTGTAATATAGTAAGCGCTGTGATGCTTTTTGAGACTGCTGAGTTATATTCAGTCTACCAATGTGTACTTGTGAAGAGCTAATTGATTGCTGATTGATATCTTTGCTCGTCTCAGTCGCTGGGAGTGTGTGTGTGCGCCGATGGCTGGGGTGGCTCCGATTGCTCTGTTCCCGTGGACTCCAGTAGCTTGGTGTGGGAAACACTATTGAACACACAATTCACAGTGGTAAGCGACTTAATATGGTGACGTGCACTCAAACCTTAGTCTCCCTTGCTCTCATTTCCTATTAGCCTTTCTGTACGGTAGGCACAAGACAGGGTCACATAGTAAATTAATCCCTTTATTTAAATTTTCCTTATAATGGCATAGCAGCTATATTGAAACATGTTGTCACATCTACAGTATCATACAATACAACATAATTATTTCCAGGGGCAATTGTGGGTTACCATGTAAATAAATAAATAATGATAGTATTTATTTCAGAGGGGAAATCTTTATTTGGGGTAATGATTAAAAACACATAACTGATACCACCAGTAAACTAAAATGGCCTCGGTGTTCTCCAACTTATTATATCATCTAAAATACATAGCAGCAAGCACAATGTAATCACAGTCACTAAACACAACTATGTATTAAACTTCCTAAAGTGACACGGGTAACATTCCAGCTGTGCGTTTGTCTCCTGGCCCACAGAACCAAGCTCACAGGTTCCTCCAGAGGATGGGACACTCTCTGCTCTCTGGGCCCCAGGGCAACCTCTGGATGTACGGGGGACTCTCTCTCTCAGAGGGAATCCTGGGAAACGTCTACAGGTGAACAATGGCATCTTATATCATAAAGATCCTCATATTAACCGCATCTGTGATTTTTTTTAACCATTATTTTCTACCGTGGCTATTCAAAAATAGCAAAAATACAAGCTCATAGTCCGTCACGTCGCGCTATGAACTTGCAGATATGCTATTTCTCTTTTCTTTTCTTTTTTCTATTTAAAAAACATTGTGGAACATTGAAAACAAAATATTTTCACATGGGGTTTGGTGGCTTTTGAACACTGATATAGCAACATGAGTTTTTCAGAAAACTGATTTAGAACACATTTCTAGAATCGGCCTCAGGTCTAACTGGGTTAAAGCTACAATTTGAGGCTGTAAAGTAAAGACTATGTATGTCCATCATTGAATGAGTGACATACATGCTTGCTGCCCCGTTCAGATATTCAGTGTCAGAGCACCGCTGGACCCAAATGTTGACGAGCTCAGCAGAAGAAGGCTCCACCCCCATCCCTCGCTACCACCACGCCTCTGTCCTGCTGACCAATCATGAGCCTCTCCCTGGTGGCAAGGGTGCCAGTCACACCTTTATGATGGTGGTGGGCGGGGTCACAGAGAAGGGTGTTGCCATGGACACCTGGAGTCTCAACCTCAGTAGTTTAGTCTGGAGAGAGTACAAGGTGAGATAGTGATACAGAATGGCGTTTCATTCTGGAATGAGATACACATATACATGTGTTATACTACATTATGTCTAAAATCGATATAGAGCATTTTGAAATGAAACGGTTTCTGGATCGTGGTAATAAATGCCCGTGGACTGACCGCGATCTCCTCTCCCACCCTTAGAGCTCATTGCTGCCCCCGGTGGCAGGCCACACTCTAACGGTGCGCCGAGACACCTCTGCGCTGCTGATCGGAGGTTACTCGCCTGAGAACGGCTTCAACCACCACCTGCTGGAGTTTAGTCTCCTGTCTGGGAACTGGACCATCGCCGCTCATACCGGGACGCCTCCCACAGGTCTGGAGGAGCTCTAATAGTCTGCTGTTTTTTAATATTGTTGAACTGAATTGCCCTATCCTGTGACTTTTATATGAACCAAATGGGCGTTGTGTTTTACAGCACTCTTGTGCAACTGCATGGCTCTTTGGCCCCTTTTCCACACAACATAACTTTGGTTCCTGAACAGGTGGCCATTTCTTCCTGAACCAACTTTTAGGGTTCTGATTCTGAACCAATTCATTTTCAGCAGAAACAGTCTGAACTGGTTCAATATTATTATTAGGCGGGGGAAAAAGAACCATACCGGTTCAACCCTGTTGGAAAAAGGGGCTTTGTGTGTTGAAAGCTGTAATATAGTGTTATATACTACTATATATAGTGTTTACATAGCTTATAATTAACTGGCATATAATCACTTCCACTGTACATGACAGCGTTTTGTATGATAAAGTCTCGTTCAGAGATTATGTTTCACTCTGACTGACCACTGAATTGTCTTTGCATCTTCCTTCAGGTCTGTATGGCCATTCAGCAGTGTATCATGAGCAGACTGATGCCATCTATGTGTTCGGAGGCTACCGCTTCCACGTGGAGACCGTGGAGCCTTCCGGAGAACTCTACAGCCTGTACTACCCCAACCTCACCTGGTCTCTGCTGGTCCCCTCACAGGGAAACAAGGTACTGTAGCGTAGGCACTAGTTTTTATTGTTATGTTTGTTGTGGACCCCAGGAAGAGTAGCTTAGCTGCTATTGATGAAAAATCTATCCTTTACATTTTAATGTGAGCATGTGTTGTATTTTATGAGACACAGAGAAGAGTCCTTAATGTGATATGTTCTTCCCCATACAGCCCCTGTCTCGTTTCTTCCATGCGGCAGACCTGATCAAAGACACCATGGTTATTGTTGGAGGGAGGACAGAAGCAGAGGACTATAGTAACTCTGTGTCTCTCTACCAGATCAACTGTAACACCTGGATACAGCCAGGTAATTTCACTTGACTTTGTTTACTTATTATTATAAATTATGAACAAAGTGAGTAAAACTCATCATTGTAAAATAGTAACTAATTTGGTCCAGATCAGATAAGAAAACGTATAGACTTATAAAAACATCTCCGTAAACTATTGGCTAAGTACTATTCCTTGGCCTTCATTATAGCCAGGGCAGGTCTTTTTTAAAGATTTCTAATACATGTTCTAAACATGCTATGGCCATCTTAATTATTTCATTCTCTGTGGCTGCTTTTTTAAATCAAACCACTCTTACTTCCAAACCACTGTATCTTCCACTGTATCTTCTTCCCTCTCTCCCTCTATCAGCTTCGGCGGTGGGCGAGCCAGTCAACCGCTCAGTGTCTCTGGCCATGACAAGCTGGGACGGCCGCCTCTTCCTGTCGGGAGGTTTCAACGGCGTCACGCTGGGCCGCCTGCTCACACTGACCGTGCCCTCTGATCCCTGTTCCCTGCTGCCCACGCCAGAGGCCTGTAACTCCACCACAGGCAGCTGTATCTGGTGTAGGGGTGTGTGTGCCTCCTCGGATACTGCCGAAAGGTATGACATTCGAACAATCTGAATACCTGCGTAGTAGCATTGCTAGTTAGAGGTCTTACATTATTCCACTCACAGTGGAGCTTTGGCCAAATGAACATCTTTGTTTGAATGATGTGCATACACACCAGCAGCAATAACTAGACAAAGTGTCTGGAGTCTTTTAGTTCTGATCAAGTCCCTGCCAGTGTAAGCATAGCATAATGCTCCTAACAAACAGGAGGAGACAGAGAAGTCATTTACATCTCACTGATAAAGCTCAACAATGCTTTCTGTCCTCAGTGTGCACGGAGTCTAAACAGAGCCTGTCTATCTTTCATTTTCTTCTTCTAGGAAACAAAGCAACTCACACAGCCCAGCTGTGCTCCAAACTAGTTGCCATGCTTTTAATTGGTGGCTCTTTTCAGCTGGATGGATTGGCCTGAATTTGATTTTCAATAGTCTAGTGTCTGTCAAGTTAAAGCTATAGAAAGCCAAGCCAATGTTGCAGCCACTAATTTTCAAAAGTGGAGGCACAAAAATAGCTTTCAACATTCATTATGTTGAAATGTCTAAGGAGCTGCTACAAAAATATGCCACTTTTGGGTTTTTTTGTGTAGTCTCTCAAGCCACACTATCTCTTCCACAGTTGTTGAATGCTACAGCTACATAATCTGTAATGTACACTGTACAAATATAGAACAGAAAGCTGTCATCTGCTCTTCAGACTGGACTTTCTTTTTATCCATTCTGCTGAACAGCGAGATAGATGGGCTTTGGCTAATTTGGTTTTCTGTGGGAATTATTTGCGCGACTGCACAGGCTAAACGGAAGTTTTCTACTCATTTAATTTCAGACGTGTAAAACCCTGAGGATAATGGTTTAACCCAGGGAATGTTTCTTCCCTAGACTAATTATGTATGTGGCAGTGCAATGCACCATATTTGTGTATGCGATCCTGTGCTAAAGTAAACTGAACGCTAAGTACAAGTCTTGACACTTGACACTGTTGGCTGGAAGCATTTAAAATTTGTGGGAGTCTAAACGTCTGTTGCAAGAAACTCATCATCATTTATTTAACTCACGACCATGATCACATGGTATGGAGCACAGATTCATAAAAGTATAGAATAAAAAGTATACATTACAATACACAATATACATATAGACATATCGAAAGGCTTTCACTATTTGAACAGTGGAAGAACATTTTTCAGAAAAGCACCCAATTTATAGATGTCATACTATTGAGTTCACTTTGCCACTTTTGCAAAAACTGGTCTTTCAACCTTTGTTCGACAGTTCGCTTCAACCAGTCACTAGTACGTAGCTGTTCATTTGTTGCTGGTCATCTTGTACTATTTGCCAGTTTTGCATAAGATTGGGATGTCTGTCCAGTTTCTTTTATTTGCAATTCATTTATCTGAATCCATGTGTACAGTATATAGTGAATCTATTTATTAACATCATACTGTTATGAAGTCAATTTCAGCTGGCCTTGATTAATAAAGATAAAATAGAATAAGACTATTCTAAAATCTCCTCCTTCTCTGGCAGAATGGGTTGTTCTACCGGTCTCTCTCCATGCTCCCCGACACCTCGACAACCAGACCAGTGTCGCAGATTGAAAACCTGCAGTGAATGTCTGGCCAGACACCCCAGGACCTTCTCCAGTCCAGCTCAGGTAGCACAGTCACACCGTGCCACTGGGACCAGAGTTCTCTATATATAGCCTTTTTTAACTTGTAACAAGTTACAGGGGAAGGCCAATGCTTTTAGATCAAATGTTAATTCTGACTTGCAAATTGGTTTGTCATATTTTGCACCGTTTGTGGTAGTCAGGCATTGGCTTGTACAGCTGTTTTCAAAATGAAAACGTTTTTATTTAAATGAATATTTAACCAATGAAAAGTTTAAACATGAGCATGTTACTAAATAACATTGTGTCCATACACAGCAATGAGGAGTAAAGACAGACGACTATAAACTGAAAACTAAAGTGTTGCGGTTGTTTTTTCTGTCTTGGCTCTCCAGCCTGCCTTGCAGTGCAAGTGGTGCACCAACTGTCCAGAGGGGGCCTGTATCAGCAGTTCAGTCAGCTGTACATCAGAGCACGACTGTCGCATCAACCAGAGAGAGATCTTCCTGTCCAGCAACTGTACTGAGACCAGCTGTGAAGCCTCCGACTGCCCCAAATGCACCGCCTCAGGCAAATGCATGTGGACTCGCCAGTTCAAACGTACAGGTACCCTATCAAATGTACCCTTTGTTACCATAACACAAATTTCCTGAACGACTATCAACGTTCTTATGGCCAGAGCTGCTTACAATGACTCCTCGACTGTACTTGCATACATCCAGGCGAGACCAGGCGCATCCTGAGTGTGAACCCCACCTACGACTGGACGTGTTTCAGCTACGCCTTGCTCAACGTTTCCCCAATGCAGGTGGAATCCTCCCCACCTCTGCCATGCCCTCCACCCTGCCACAGCCTCCACAACTGCACCCTCTGCCTGGGCTCCCGAGGCTCTGATGGGGGCTGGCAGCACTGTGTGTGGAGCATGGCTTTGCAGCAGGTATATAAATTTTCTAATTTGTACACAACTCTTCACTTCCTTTTCTATTTGATAATACTAATAATTTGGTATTTATCACTGTGTATTTCCACACACGATGAAAGATGTCCTCTGCAATTAACCAAGTGTCAAGAGCATTTGGGGTATTCAGTCGATGCCGTTGTAGGGCTTGATAATGAGTGCAACAGCAAAATAACCATATGTCAAAGTGATAATTGAAGGTTTAGTGATGTAAGATTACATGACATGTCTCCTGTGTGTTGTAGTGTATGAGTCCGTCCTTCGTGCCACTGCGCTGTGAGGCAGGCCAGTGTGGGCGCCTTCTCTCTGGCGGCGACTCCTGCTCACCGCAGTGCTCCCAGCTCACCCAGTGCTCCCACTGCATCGCCAGGCCCCAGTGCGGCTGGTGCGCCTCCCGTGGAGGCAACGGGGCCGGCCGCTGCCTGCAGGGAGGACTTGACGGTGCGTGAAATAAGCCACGAGTCCTCCTGAGTTTTGAGATTTGAAAGGGACACTGTAATTGACATTCTCATTTCCAGGTGTGAGCGATGGAGTGTGTCCTCTGAGGAACAGCAGCTGGTCTTTCCTCCACTGTCCAGAGGAAGACGAGTGTGCCAACGGCCACCACCACTGCAACAGCACACAGGACTGTCATGACCTGCCCCAGGGCTACCACTGCACCTGCAAACAGGGCTACATACTCAGCAGGTAAGCTCACGCCTTAATGTCACAATCGCTTTATTCACCAAATACAATGGAACCCCAGCTCTCTTGTCATTATAATCAGTGAACATTCCTTCTATAATAGGACTCGTCATTCTTACTCTTAATCCTGACATGCTAAATCTGGCCCATATTCACATGACTTTCTGCCGGTTCTATTCTTACTAGGCCTTTTTATAGTTGGAGACGGAAGATTGTCTGGTGGTGATGTCTGGAATTAATTGTTGAGAGAGAACGGGAACAAACCTATTGACTCACCCGTTGCTTTGTTTCTGCAATGCCATTTCTTTTCTAATTTATGAATTGTTTCCACCCAGTTCTAGCAACTACATTGCATTTCAATATCATCAGTAGGCATTTCAATATCATCAGCAGGCAGAGATCTCCGATCGTCTGGCTATGTGAGACTATAATTCGTAATTATTCATAGGAAATTATAATATTTATTTCAAATTATTGAGGGGCGCTAGCCCCTCCTACATCCAGCTTTTGGTTACCGTCCCCAAACTTCGCCTTAAACAAACAAATTCCCATTGATAATGAATGGAGAATTTCACGTCATAGTGTCTGAGAAGTGTCTATTTTGCGTCATGATGATGTACGATGATAAGATGCACGTTAGGGTCTGACATCACTCCTGTTAGGATTTATTTTGAAATGACGATCGACTTAACCCTGTGAAACAATGTTGACCCTAGATACCTTTGTGTTTGTCCTTTTTGTTTCCCCCCACTTCCCTCCGCTCAGTGTGCTGGGACAGTGTGAGCCGGTGTGCGCCCAGGGCTGTGTGAACGGCACGTGTGTCTCCCCGGGGGTGTGCCAGTGTCACTTTGGCTTCGTCGGGGAGAACTGTTCCTCTCAGTGCAGCTGCAACAAACACAGCAACTGTGCCGGGGTCAACAAACCAGACGTCTGCCTGGAGTGCCACAACAACACTATTGTGAGTAGACAGAGGGATCTATTGATTTCACACAGTGCAGTGCGTTTGTTGTGGACTCACGTATCAGTTCTATTTTCACTTATTGTATTGTCATTACTCATTATCAGTCAGTTGCCTATTGTGTTGTATTTGGATCAGGATGTCAGCCCTGTTTTTCTTCGTCTTTTCTGCCTTCCTTTTTAGTTTGTTTTGAAATTAAATGTCTTTGAGCCACATTGTTATTACTGGTACTTTGAATCTGGGTCTATCATTATAGGAAAACATGAACTTGGAACTAATATGGACACACAAAAACAGCTAGACAATATATTAACTAACTGGCCCCTAGTCTGACTGAATCTGTCCTTCTCTTTCTGTTCCAGGGTAAACACTGTGAGAAATGTAAGCCTCTATTTGTGGGCTCTGCCAAGGGCGGGGGCACATGTCGTCCCTGTCGGGAGTTTTGCAGGGGGAACAGTGGCATATGTCTGTCACGGGACGAGCACAAGAAAGCCGTGGATAACCTACACCTCTACCCCCTGGACCCCATAAGTGTGAGTGTCTTGCATCTTCGTGGTTACTAAAGTCTACCCTCTGTCTCTTGGACCACAGTTTGACATACAAGAACCTCCTGCTTCTAATACAGTGGTTCTCAAACATGTGTGGCTCAGATCTCCCCTGGAAATAACCTTTTCATCTACGGCACCCCTGAATTGTATTGTATTATGTTATGTTATGTATTATGTATTATATTACATTCAACAAAGATAGCAGATCTACAAGCTCACTATGCGTCACAGCTTGTAGAGCTGCCGTTTCCTAGTGAAAAGACTTGTTGGTGTACTATTAGCCTCGGTACCAGGCTTTCATTTTTGTTGGTGCAAAAATTGAAAGCCTGGAGGAACGCATTGGCCGCTCTGGTCTAAAAGTGGGAGTCAACCCTTCCTTGATGTGACGTAGCGCTGCACTAGGGGGAGAGGAGGGGCCGGGGGTGACGGACAGATCGATGAGATCCAATCAGGGCGTGCGCAAATCTGAGCCGCGACCCGCCCCTCTAGACCAGAAACCTAACACGTTAGCTCAGGCTAGTGTACTATAGGCTCAGGTGTACTATAATGCACAGCATGCAGAAAACCGACACTTGAGAATATTGATTGCTTATGGTTGTGCGTTTCTCTATATGTTTATAAGATCCAAAACTGGGTGTCAGAGGGTCCCACGGAAGAAAACGCTGTGTGTGTGAGTTGCCAGAACAACAGTGTGGGAGACAAGTGTGAGAGCTGCCTCAGCGGCTACTTCCTGCTGCAGGGGAAATGTGACAAGTGAGTGTTGTTTTCTGCTTGGGAAGAATGAGACATTAGATAGCTTTGTTATGGAAAAACAAAAAGAGGTGAATGGCTGCCGCCAGGACTCCTACTCCAATTCAGTACAGAAAGTCTCAACAGTAGCTTCATTAAAAGAAAAACTATTGTTGATAATCATTGTATAGCTGTAGCAAGTATTCCAAATCTGTATCCACATTAAAAAGTGGGTTTAAGCTTACCTTTTTACTTCAGGACAATATTGGATCACTTACAGTTTTATTAAGTTTCAGTGAAGTAAGAGAAAACTGTCTCTGAGGAAAATCTCTAGCTAGGATATCCACATTTATCCACTTTTATAAATAGAAGCGCTCTTGAGATATTGTGTACCCATCATTGTACACTATGGGAACGCAGGCTTGTCCTCTCTGTCTGAGAGGTGGGACAAGCACTGGTATCTGTCTATTTTCCAAAGCCATCTCAGGAATGGTCACCTCTTACATTTATACTTTATGTTGGATCAGAATCCAAGTCCCTATCAGTTCCATTTGCTAACTCAGAGCTAGGCAAAGCAGCTTTCTCTGTCAGTGCTCCATTTGATTGGAGCGAGCTCCAGAAGTCCCTAAAAATCTGATCACTGCCTTCCTTAGGTCAATTCAGGGAAATTATTTCTAGCACTTTTGTTCAACAATGTAACTGTTTTAATTAATTCTGTTATAGTTCTGAGTACTTTCTGTCTTCCGATTCATATATTTGCTATTGTTGTATTTAAATGTATATTGCTGATTTTGGGTTTTGTATTTCGACTACATTGAAAATGAGGACCTGCCCCTCAATTGTACTTAGTTGTAGTTTAAATAAAGGTTATGATGATGATGATGTATCGTTTTGACAGATATTATGCACAAATAACAAATATATGGTCATGTATTGTGCATTTCTGTCAATCAAATATGAAAGTGATTCCATTTAAATGTTTCTTTGGTCCCCCTGCCGCCAGGTGTCAGTGTAACGGCCATGCAGACACATGTAATGAACATGACGGTACTGGCTGTCCCTGTCAGAACAACACAGAGACCTCCTCCTGCCTTAGTAGCCCTCAGAGTGACAGGAAAGACTGCTACAGACAACAGGTAGGCACTTCCTGTCATCCACTTACATTACAACAAACATCAGTGCACTCTTTATGTCCTCATAATTACATTTAAATGTTATATAAAGGTATTGGCCATCGTCATTTTAACTGTATTCCTTAGTTATTATTCCTTATTCATATTTTATTGGTTCCTTGCATGAGGAAAAATAAAGGGAAGCTCCGCACACTCAGATCTGCGCACAATCAGTTTATTTTTGGCAAGCTTTCGGTCTACTGACCTTCTTCCTTGCATGAAAGTAGTCTTTCAAAACCTTAAATTGGGAGCATGTATTTCTTTCTTTACCAACTACAGTCATATAAATACTTTGCTCCATCTCATTTGCAAATCTAGTGCGCCAAGTGCAAAGACTCCTTCAACGGCACACCGGTTAACGGGCGCCAGTGCTACCGGCAGTTCAACGTGGACAACGAGTGCTGCTTCGACCCGACGTCCCAGACCAACTGCTTCCATGACCCGACCATCCGCAACCTGCCCAGAGGACGCACCGTCTTCTTCTCTGCCCAGCCCAAGTTCACCAACGTGGACATCCGTGTCACGATCGATGTGACTTTCGGGGAAGTGGAGGTGTACGTGTCCAACTCTCACGACACCTTCATCGTGGAGGTCGACCGCCAGTCGGGCGTTCACACCATCAAGATCGAAGACGAGTCCGCGGCCCGCGGAGCGGCGGGCGGGGTGGACAAGGAAACGCCTCCCTCCCCCATGAAGGTGTACGCCAACGCCTCAACCTCCAACCTCGGGAGTCCCATGCTCGCCAGCAACTCCATGCTGCTGCAGGCCAAGCCTCCGGGAGTGGAGAGGAAGGTGCGGGAGGAGCGAGCCGAGGGTCTCATCTCCTACATCACGGTGTGGAAACCCCAGACGGTGCTGATTGTCCGTGGTGTCATGGACCGTGTGGTCATCACCTTTCCCCATGAGGTCCACTCACTCAAGTCCAGTCGCTTCTACATCGCCTTGAGAGGAGTGGGCACCGACGAGGCACAGGGAGAGTCCCAGGGTCTACTGTTCCTGCGCCAGGACCAGGCCCACATCGACCTCTTTGTCTTCTTCTCTGTCTTTTTCTCCTGTTTCTTTCTCTTCCTCTCGGTCTGCGTCCTCCTCTGGAAGGTCAAGCAGTTCCTGGACTTCCGCCGGGAGCAGCGGCGTCACATCCAGGAGATGACCAAGATGGCTTCCAGGCCCTTCGCCAAGCTCACGGTCTACTTGGAGCCCGAGGAGCTGCAGCTCATCTACCTGCCCTCAACGGGCGGAGGGGTAGGGGGCAGCACTGTGTCACTCGCCCACGCCCGCACCGGCAAGCTGGGGGGCATGGTGGTGGGCCAGAGGGGCAGGGCGGGCCAGGTCTCCTACAAACATGACCCGGGCTCCGGCCCCAATGCCGGCCACCACCTCCACCACCTCACCCTGGGCGGAGGGGGCAACAGCGGGCAGCACCTTCCTCTGCACTACCTGAACACCCACCACTACGCCAGCACTGCCACCGGAGCCCCAGCCTCACACCACCACCACCCGTCCACACACAGCGGCTACCAGCACTTCTGCCGCTCCGACCCTTTCCTCTCTCAGCTCATGGGCTTCTCCTACTCCTCCTTCAAGGTGGGACCCATCACTCTTGAGCCCACAGATGACGGCATGGCCGGGGTAGCTACCGTCCTCATCCAGCTACCCGGAGGCATTCTGGCACCAAACCGGGCCTGTCTGGGCTCTGCGCTGGTCACCTTGCGGCAGAATCTGCAGGAATACTGCGGTCACGGGAACGGAGGAGGGCATCCAGGGGCAGGCGCCGGGCGTAAGGGCCTGCTGGGCCACCAACACCTCACCACTATGGCCATGTAGGGGGACAAAGGAGGGACATAAAGAGAATGACAAAAATAATCAGTGGTAAAGGAATCACAGAACAAGTTTGAGAGAAGCACTGGTGCACGTCACAGGAAAAAAAAAAGGCCAAAAGAATAAAGTAATTTAAGAGCCAGTTACGGTCAGCATCCTGAACATACCTGTACATACACTGTATAATTAATTGCTGAGTGTCCTTTATTGTATTATGTATTGCTATCGTTTCAACGCTTCACATGACCAAGCCAGCTAATCACTAGAATGCACTACAACGGCTATACGTATCAACATTGCAACCTGTCTGTGTTCACTAAGAGGTATAAGCGCACTCGACAGCCGGCCACACAGAAAGACTTTTGCTGGACTGTCAATATTTGTATTTCTTTTGCAATGACCAATGGAGGTGGTGAGGAAAAACCTGCTTACTTTGGAACCAACTTGTGCTTTATACCCCCCAGAAGTGACAATCAAAATTGCCATTGAGAACAAGATCGGTTCTGCCTCTTGTGCAACATTTGATTGTGTAGAAGAAAAGAAAATTCAAACTTGTTCGTCAGGTGGTTTTTATATTGTAGACATGAGTGATTCTAACTAACTTAATATATGGCAGGCTTCTAGGCTACGTGTCTAATGTTATGCTGGCTCAAAGGCCTGAGTATATTTTTGCATATTCCTCCACATGCTGTGTTATATGTTTGATGTTACATTTGTTTCTTCTGCCCATCTGCCTTCACTTCTTGCCTTGTCTGTGAGTCAACATGCTTACACTTAAAACTTGTGTTTTGTATTGTGCAGTGCAGCTTAGAGAGGGACTTAACACTTATTAGGCCTTTTTGTAACAATCGAAGGATTACTTCTTTGGTATGCATAATGTATACTTGTACAGTGGTGAAATACGCCAGAAATAGCAGATCTCCGAACTCACAGCATGTTGTGATGCGACACGTGTGCTTGTAGCTCGGCTATTTTCAGCATACAACACCGTTTTTGGACAAAGTGTAAATCATGCTTTACCAGTCTTCAGTTCCTGCTACTATTATGAGTTGACGACATGACTGGCTAACTGCTTTCCCGTGGAACCCATCATTGGAATGAAGGACTAATATGTAATTAAGGAGTATTTAATTACATTTTGATATGAAATGTATGTTGTGCAAATGTTGCTGGTCTGTTAAGTTTTTATTGTAGGCAACTCCCCTGCTTGGATGATTGTATCAGCCAATCAGAGCTGGAGTTTGATTAAAAGAAAAGTATATATTTTTAATCGGTCATGACATAGCAAAAGTAAATGGGACAAGGAAACAATATAGAAAATTATATTGTGACGAGAATCATAATGGAAAGGGACAGTTGAAGTGGAAGAGTCACATTCTCCTGGTGAGAGATGTATGAAAGAAAAATGACATTTCACAAGACTTATCAGTATTTCTTTGTTTTGTATCATTTTCAAGGCGACTGTTACTTTATCTGTTGCGTGTTATGTAGATAGTGTTTTCCTTTTCTTTTTGCACTGCATGGAGTTAATGGACTCCATTAATTCATGTGAAACACTAGGAGAGGGCTCCCCTCAGTAGATGGATGGCATGATGCAATGTCACAGAGAAACAGAGAGGTGCTACTGGATTCCTTATCATGACAAATGTTCTCCTGAACCGATATGTTCAGCCACAGCTTTGTTGTCAAGCGTTATGAAAGCTCAAATCGATACTGTAACTCTCTCACTATTTATACCAGTTCTCCACCATTAAGCATTAATACTGTTTTGTCCTGTATGATTGTCTTTTGTTTTGTTTTTGACACTATTATTTTTGTACATAATGTTCTGTTTGTCATTTGTTTTTGTTTTCAAAGAAGGGAACAGTGCTATACAGACAAGTGGTTGTGTATGCCTGAAGATTCTCTGTCCTGGTGATGAGTCGGCGACAATAAAGTCTGTGAAAGATTGTATATCTTGTGTTTTCAAATAATTGTTATTCTACTAAGGGTTGCGGAGCCTAGTAAAACAAAAAGAATATTGATTGACTTTATTAGATAGAAATGTAAACAGCACGAGGTACAGTCAGACATTTGGGCTAAAAGGATAAAACAAAGTCCTGGGGTTTCCATTGTGGTCCTATGTATTAATTTCAATTCATCAGATTGTTTTTTAAATTCAGGTTTGATTTTGGTTCCTAACGCCAATTCAAATGGATTCAGATCTGAGCCAAGTCTCCTGAAGAGGCGTGTCTGAAGCCTGTCCTGGACGGGGTATCTGAAACAAACCCATACTTTACCATCTATTGAAATAACATATGCCTACCTACAGTAACTTCTGTTTCAGTACCCCAGCATCCGTATTCTGGGGAAACATTGCACAAAAAATAGATATAACAGCAAAGATATTTAATGTAGAGCGAAAACAGAAAAGACAGTATAGAGCCCTGAGGGAGTCTGCTCAACAACATAAACTAGAAGAAGTGCTCCTCAGAAAATCACCAAGGCAGCTTTTGGAGGATCAAGTTCTACCAGCTAAACCGTTTGTTTGGTTTTGAAAATGTGGCAAATGTCAAGGATAAAATGCCAATACAGTTTGAAGGCATCTTTGATCAGTCCGATTTCTGGTCTGAAACTACCCATTGTAGAAGCACGGCTTTAGAATCTTCTGTCATCTCCTTTATCCCCTCATGGAGTAGATGCAGTGTTGTAGCGAATGCAACCCCCATTGCCCCAATATTACCAAAGTCAGGAATAGTGGTCAGAAAAACTTTACTGTAGTCATATTTCTAACATTGAGCTATTTTCACCGTTTTCTTATTTTTGTTTGATAATTTAAAAGCAAATTATCACAGACATTGACACGTAGGCTGCATTAATTAACAACACCCTGGATAACAGATATGGCATTTATTTCCATAAAACATTTTGTTAAAGCTATACTGAATCACAGAGAATTGTGGTCAAACATAGAGGCTGTCCGCAGATCCCATCAAATCACAAATGCTGTACACTTTTTCTCTTTGCTAAAAAGCAAAGAGATAAATAGCCTGAACAAGGAAGTCTTGTTAAATGTTAAATTCGATTTTAAATACGTTAATCATGTTTAATTTGACATAATATCAAAACATGAATTTGTCAGTTTGTAATGTAGACCTATAGGTATTTTCAACTGATAGCTGAACAATAAGAACTAATGGCAAGCACTGGTCTGCAGGGGGCAGTGTTGTTCTACTTTTCACAATGAGGGCTGCAGAGAGAGATTATATAAATAAATATGTAACTGCCGGGATACTAGTTCTTTGAACTTCAATCATTTCCTAAATTGAAGTTAATTTGTTATTTACTTTTCTTATTTTGTTCATCTTATTTTGAAGCTTCCTGTATTTCGGTTCACTTTTACTTTGAAACTTCCTGTTACCACACCACACTTAGCTGAGGCTGCTAGCTTCACACACTCCATTCTCACACTCACACACTGAGTCAGTGACAGAGGGAAAGAGACACACCCCAGCATTTGTTTGTTTGTGACTTTGTTACACTGCACAGCAAGGTATTTATATGCATCATGCACCTTTGTACTCAAAGTAAGGTTGCCTGTAACTTGCAGTTTTAGTGAACAGTTGACTGAATGACTGAAGTTGTTTATATTGTTCTGCAGCGCCTGTCACACTATGTTTCGTGTAGGCCTACCTGTGACTGTTTGATGATGTACCCTGAGGTTCAACTGGTTCATGCAGCCCTTTAGCGCCCTTGATAAGCAGACTAAAGCGGAGTGAGGTACATGATTGTTTGTTTGTTTTGGTTTGGGGTCTCATTTATGATTTGTTTGGGACTTAATTAATTGTATTTGTTTCTGGTATGTTTTGGTGTATGATATTTGGTTACTGTGCATTTTGACATTTTCCCTTTCTGCTATTTTATTGGTCATGTATTGAAGTGGACTGATTTATTTTATCACTGTATTATAATTGCTATGAAATAACCATTTTATTGTTAGTTGTAATATTGAAGTGATGAACTTAATGCACAGCTTTTATTGTTGAGTGAAAGCTATGAAATTGTTTGATGTGATCATAACAGTGCTTCTGTCCTTTTATAGTTTTCACGGTGTCGTAACAAAATAAACACCCGTTGAGACCACATCGATCTTTATCATCATTTCAACTATCGAGGGCCGCTACAAAATAAATGCATAAATATGTAGATTAAAATAAATAAATTAAGTGCAGGTCAGTACACAATCTGCCAAGAGGATAAAACCAGAAAAGACTTGTTAACATAAGGATCCTCCATTTTCAATTCATCAAAGGAGATTAGAGTTAGGCAGATATAAATGATGATGAACGGATGAACGTGAATTAGGGGGGAAACAATGGTCCTACCTATAGACGGCAGATAGTGATTTCTTATTTATTCTTTCCTGAAAACCTTAAAAATATTACTTAGGCAATTATGCTATGATCGAGTGGTCTCAAAGAGTTAGGCTGCATGTTGATTCCTGCTCAGGGGCGTGCACAGATAGACACTTTTTTTTTTCTTAATTTGTAGTGTGTGGACCATGCGGTGACATTGATCAAATCTTGATAAAAAACGCTTCTACTATATTATTTAGGCCCCCACACAATCTAAAGCTATGTTTCTATGTCAGTGGTTCTTCGATTAAACAAAAATAGCAGACCTACAAGCTCGTAGCGCGCCACTCGGTGGCGCGCTATGAGCTTGTAGATCTGCTTGGTGTTTGTAAAGATGATTTTAAAATGGCAATGGTAACAACCAAGGAGGTACTTAAAAAACTGAGTGCCCTCCAACCCCACAAGGCCACTGGCCATGACAATATTCCCTCCAAATTTCTCAGAGACTCAGCCTTTTCCATAGCTCCAGTCATCACCCACATAGTTAACCTCTCCATCAAACAGGGACAGGTCCCCCAAGATTTTAAACTGGCCAAAGTAACCCCCTTGTACAAAAAAGGGAGTAAATTAGAACCCGGCAACTACCGCCCTATTTCTATTCTAAGCTCCATCTCGAAAGTGATGGAAAAAATAGTCTATGAACAGGTTGAAAAGTATCTTGCCACTAATAAATTGCTGTACGAGTTCCAATCTGGTTTCAGAACATCCCACTCCACTGACACATGCCTCCTCTATTTGAGCGATCACATCAAACACGAGGTGGATGCTGGAAAATACTGCGGCATGGTCATGCTGGACCTCCAAAAGGCTTTTGACACCGTGAACCACTCCATACTGGTTAACAAGCTTAAAGCTATTGGTTTTGATAGCACATCAGTGAGCTGGATGCAATCCTACCTGGAGGGGAGAGAACAGATGGTGGAGGTGAACGGAACACTGTCCCCTCCCCTCCCAGTGAGCTGTGGTGTCCCACAAGGAAGCATACTAGGGCCTTTACTGTTCCTAATTTATGTTAACGACATGACTTCAGCTTGTGACTGCAACTTGTTCCTGTTCGCAGATGACTCAGCACTGCTGGTCTCGGACAGGAACAAACTGCAGGTTGAAAAGACCCTCAGCTCTGAACTCGGTAGAATCTGCACCTGGCTCGCTGATAACAAACTATCCTTACACCTGGGAAAAACTGAATCCATCCTCTTCGGATCAAATAGTAAACTCAGCAAGGCAGATGGCTTCTTGGTTAGAGTCCGGGTGACAATATTATCACACGAAAAGATCAAATTACCTACCTAGGTTCCATCCTGGAGGCTAATCTTTCCGGTGATAAAATGGCCACCAACGTAATCAAAAAAGTCAATCAAAGAACAAGATTCCTTTACAGGATCTCCTCACTGGTCAGCAAAAACACCTTGAAGACCTTAACAGGAGCCCTCGTACAAGGTTTCTTTGACTATGCATCCACCTCTTGGTACCACAGCACCTCAAAGGCCCTTAAAACAAGGCTCCAGACCTCCCAAAACAAACTGGTCAGGCTCCTACTTGGCCTCACCCCCCGAACCCACCTCACCCCTGCCCACTTTGACAGGCTGGGATGGCTTAGGGTCGTCGACAGAGTACAGCATCTTGCAATGGGTCTGGTCCACAAGATTCAATACACCACCAAGATACCCATGTACCTGTCTAAATACTTCCTTAATGTAAACGAAGTCCACACCCACAACACCAGAGGGAGTGCAACAAACCATGTACAACCCAGATTCGGCACAAACAAGGGACTAAATTCTTTTCGCTCCTATGCCACCAAAATGTGGAACGCCCTACCAACAGTCATTAAGACATGTGAATCCCTTGACTCCTTCAAAACCGCTCTCAAAGGGCACCTACGGATGGCTGCAATTCGAAACTGGCCTCTGTAAAATCTGAATCCCCCCCACCCCCCCACCCCATTTCCCTCACTGTATATTTTCCCAGTGCTTGTATATTTTCCCTTTTTTGCTTCCCATATGATGAATTCCTGTTCTGTTCTTTAGCTACATAGAAATGTCTATTTGTATGTCTCTAAATGGTTGTATGTCTTTAAATGTTTTGATGAATTGAACAATGTGGACCCTGTTGTAAACAAGTGTAATGCTTAATTGGGTCGTCCACTCACTCACTCTTTGTATTGAGTTTGTGCTTAAAATGTACTGTAAATTCTACAAACTGTTAATAAATATTTCAATCAATCAATCAATGCTATTTTTCAATAGCTAAAGCACCAAAATGGGTTCCCGCCCCAAAATGTGCTGCACAAGGTGCCCTTTTTTTCACTTGAGCACCTGCCCCTCTAAATGTCTGTGCACGCCACTGGGTTTGAGGATAGACATCAGAAACTCTCCACAATATGCAGATTTTACAACATTAGCGGCATGCATGCATCACACATGATATTGATAGGATGGATTGGGCATATATATCATAGCAGTGGCGTGCACAGACATTTAGAGGGGCAGGTGCTCAAGTGAAGCTTGTCGGTCTGCTATTTTCGAAGAATCACTGACATAGAAACATAGCTTTAGATTGTGGGGGCCTAAATAATATAGTAGCGTTTTTAACAAGAATTGATTAATGTCAACATGGTCCACACACTACAAATTAAGGAAACATTTAGAGCACATTGCCAAAAGGGCAGGGGGTGCTCTAGCATCCCCTAGTGTCTATCTGTGCACGCCACTGTATCATAGCCTGGCTAATAAGCCAGACCGAATCAGCCGTTGGCAAAAAATAAATGCCGATTTGAGTCTGGGTTATTAGCCAGGCTATACATATATCACAGACTGGACAGTAGGTATGATGATGGTAAATAGGCCTACAGGACAATTCCCAGTTCCATCTCCCATTTACACAGATTAATCAAACAGCTCTGAATATTATGCCAATTGTTACCAAGTGGGATTGTGGATCGGCTGTTTGTCAGTAATAAAACCTTAAAAATGACATACTGGACATGAGGCGGACTTGCAGGTGAAAGATAAAGTTTAATAAGTTCCAGGCCTGGACAACATGAGTGAATAATTAACTGAAGAAAAGAAAAACTCAAACAAACAAAACATAACCTGAACAGAGCGGTACTGGTGTCAACCTCTCCCCAAGGCAGCCCACTCTCTACTGAACCATTTCCCCTTTATATAGACTCCTGACTCCACCCCCTGGCTAAGCAGCCAGCGAATCACAAAGCATTTAGCAACACCCAAGATGCTCCCCCTAAAGCAATCAATCAGAGCTCTCTTCAGGCAACCAAGGCAGCTTCCCAATTACAGCATCTCTGCATAGATAAACACAAGCATAATTAGATTCACATGTCACAGCAGAAAGTGCACCTTCTGTGGGCCTGAGAATCAACCTGTTACAAATCTTCACCGTATCCCACATATCATTAGGGCCTATAGGGGCCCTATCTTCACCTTACCCCACATATCATTAGGGCCTATAGGGGCCCTATCTTCACCGTATCCCACATATCATTAGGGCATATAGGGGCCCTATCTTCACCTTACCCCACATATCATTAGGGCATATAGGGGCCCTATCTTCACCTTACCCCACATATCATTAGGGCATATAGGGGCCCTATCTTCACCTTACCCCACATATCATTAGGGCATATAGCGGCCCTATCTTCACCTTACCCCACATATCATTAGGGCCTATAGGGGCCCTATCTTCACCTTACCCCACATATCATTAGCGCATATAGGGGCCCTATCTTCACCTTACCCCACATATCATTATAGGGCCTATAGGGGCCCTATCTTACCCCACATATCATTAGGGCCTATAGGGGCCCTATCTTCACCGTATCCCACATATCATTAGGGCCTATAGGGGCCCTATCTTACCTTACCCCACATATCATTATAGGGCCTATAGGGGCCCTATCTTACCTTACCCCACATATCATTAGGGCCTATAGGGGCCCTATCTTCACCTTACCCCACATATCATTAGGGCCTATAGGGGCCCTATCTTACCTTACCCCACATATCATTATAGGGCCTATAGGGGCCCTATCTTACCTTACCCCACATATCATTAGGGCCTATAGGGGCCCTATCTTACCCCACATATCATTAGGGCATATAGGGGCCCTATCTTCACCTTACCCCACATATCATTAGGGCCTATAGGGGCCCTATCTTACCTTACCCCACATATCATTATAGGGCATATAGGGGCCCTATCTTACCTTACCCCACATATCATTAGGGCCTATAGGGGCCCTATCTTCACCGTATCCCACATATCATTAGGGCATATAGGGGCCCTATCTTACCTTACCCCACATATCATTAGGGCCTACATGGGTATAGGGGCCCTATCTTACCTTACCCCACATATCATTATAGGGCCTATAGGGGCCCTATCTTACCTTACCCCACATATCATTATAGGGCCTATAGGGGCCCTATCTTACCTTACCCCACATATCATTATAGGGCATATAGGGGCCCTATCTTCACCGTATCCCACATATCATTAGGGCCTATAGGGGCCCTATCTTCATCTTACCCCACATATCATTATAGGGCCTATAGGGGCCCTATCTTCACCTTACCCCACATATCATTATAGGGCCTATAGGGGCCCTATCTTCACCGTATCCCACATATCATTAGGGCCTATAGGGGCCCTATCTTACCTTACCCCACATATCCCTAAACTCTTTTGCCACCCACATTTTACAATAGTTCAAATAGCCAATCTACAAGCAACATGTCAATGTAGATCAGCAAGTTGAACAATTTACAAATCTTCGAACTTGTTTAAGTGAGTAAGCGTTTTAGTACATCTTTTGAATCCTCCTAATTTATTTACTTTCGCAACTACATCTTTGATGACCTCTTGAAGATAAGAAAAGGTGACCTTCATGTTGTCCAGCCATTCTGTGAGCTTCTGTGAGGATGGACTCGGCACTCGCGCATTCAGAATCGTTGAATTGTTGAGGATATTCTTCTCCGCCAGAATTATATCGTCGCATCTGTAGTAGTTAATGTCGGAGTTTTGTAGTATGCAGCCGTTTCTCTTGTGTTCATTAAGTCTGTCTTCTATTTTCCTGATGGTCCTGCCGATTTTTAATCTCCCGTCTGGGCAAGTGAAGCTATAGATAAAACCTGTTTTAACACTGTACCGATCGGAACACGGAAACTTAGGAAACTTAGGAAACTTAGGAAACTTAGGAAAGTAAGGTCTGGACCGACAAAAGAGAACCTGTTGTAAAAGAATAAGAGAAAATATAACAGCTAGATTCTTCACTGAAAACATGTCTCTGCCTCTACACGATCCCAACAATGTCCAGTGGAATGAAAGATGTCAGGAGGGAGGAGCGCAAAGCACCAGCAAGCCGGACCGATGTATGGAGAACCGGGATGACTGGAAGCAGCGATGGAGGGCTCGTCTGAGGACGACCTAGAGAGAGAGACAGAGACCGCACCTTGAATTTTAATTCACACATTATTAATCATGTTACCAAGATTGCCTTTTTTCACCTTAGAAATATTGCACGAATCAGAGCCTATTTGTCTTTAGACGATGCAAAAATGCTAATCCACGCCTTTGTTTTTTCTCGGCTTGATTACTGCAATGCACTTTTTTCTGGACTGCCTAAGAAAACAACTGACAGATTGAAACTTGTCCAAAATGCAGCAGCCCAGAGTTTTAACTAGAACTAAGATGAGAGAACATAATACTCACTCGCTTCACTGCACTGGCTTCCGGTTGTTTTTAGGATTGATTTTAAAATTATTTTACTTGTCTATAAAGCTCTCAATGGTCTCGCACCTTCCTACCTACATGACTGCCTGCCTAAATATGTCCTAAACTGCCCCCTAAGGTCTTCCACTGCTGGCCTGCTCGCTTTGCCTAAAAAAATGGCAACTAAAAAATACGGGGAAGCAGCTTTTTGCTTCTACGGGCCGTCGGCATGGAACAAGCTCCCACTGTACCTTCGTCAGGCAGCCTCTGTAGACATTTTTAAAGCACAGCTCAAGACCCACTTCTACAACATTGCTTTTAATTGATCTTTTATTTTTTGTTACTCATGTTCTCACTGTATTGCATTACTGCTTGTTTTTTAATGTCGTTGCCTTGCTTTTTATTTTTTATTCTCCATTGTTCTGTAAAGCACTTTGAGCTGCATTTCATGTCATGAAAGGTGCTATACAAATAAAGTTTTATTATTATTATTGATTGGGGGGAAAAAGTAAAATATACAGTGAGGGGGACCTTCTTAAACATTTTAGACAATCTATTTTGAAAAACATTTTAAATTGTTAAAATCTACATCGACACGTATAGTGAGTTTGTAGATCGCTTATATGCATACCTGTATTATTTGATAATCGCAATTGTTTTGTCATAATCGTTTCCATGTCGAAAGATGTTCATACATAACAAAAGCGGAAATAGCAGATCTACAAGCTTATAATGCATCACTTGATGACCATTGTAAGCTTGTAGATCTGCTATTTCCACTATTTGTAGTACCTTTTTTAATGTATAAAATGTATAAAAAATGCCAGTGATTTCTTGGTATATTTCAGTTATTTGTCATATCTTTGCACTGTGCACTTTTTCATTATGTAACGTTCCAATTTCCAATGCCAAAAACACAATTAGATTGCTGATAGCAATTATTTGTGTGACAATTAATCGCCAACTTAAATGTGTAATGGTGACAGCCCTAAACATACGGGGTGATAGCCTTATTAATCATTTTATGTACGCGGATGACCTTGCCATACTTTCCCCAAGTAGCAGTGGGTTCCAACAGCTACTCAATATTTGTACAAATGACGGTATTGACGTTGATATTCAGTATAATGCCAAGAAGAGCATGATACTCATATGTAGAACTAAAGAAGATCTGGAACTTAAGTTTCCTGCCTTTCATCTTTTTTTTTTTTTTTTTTTTTAATATTTTTTATCCCACAATTTTCCCGGCTGGCTAGGGGGAGGCAGTTTAGAGACTAGGATTACTGCATGTTTTTGTGAGGGTACCTACCCTAGGGGACACGGGGAGAACATGCAAACTCCACACAGAAAGGCCCGTTCGCCAACCCCCGCCTTCGGGTATGGGCACTGATGACGCCGCGCGGAGGAGGAAACACGCCGCCAGCACCCACAGTGCCCCGAGCGGGAATCGAACCCAGGACCTTCTAGCTGTGAGGCGACAGCACTACCAACTGTGACACCGTGCCCTGTACCTGCCTTTCATCTGTCTGGTCAAATTATGGGTGTGTCCAAAATGACAAAATATCTTGGGCATATCATAACAGATACCTTAGAGGATGACGAGGACATGTTTAGACAGAGGAGAATGCTATATGTACAAGCCAACGTGTTGGTCCGTAAATGTCATCATTGTACTACGGATGTTAAGGTAAACCTCTTTAGAGATTATTGCACCCCTCTCTACACAGCTCCACTGTGGGTGAAGTATAAGAAGGAGAGCTTACGCAAACTGCAAGTAGCCTATAATGACTGTCTTCAAATCCTGTTAAAAAACCCCAGGAGCACTAGAGCCAGTGGGCTTTTCTGTTCATTGAACCTGACATTCAAATTCATGAGCAGGCTGGATCGCTCACTGAATGGACTCATTGGACAGATGACAGACCCAGGCCGTAGTTCTGTAAGGTACACGTCTACCATCAGAGGACACTGGCATAAGTGCCTCGCCTATAGTAGTAACCTGTGGGGCTGGGTTAAATGTACTGTTTATTTTTAAATGTATTTGTATTCTCGTATATGTGATGTACTGTCTTACCTTGTGGGCCACGAGCCTGTAATAAAGTTTATATATACCTGAGTTCCACGTAGATAGTGTACCAGTGGTGATCAGAGGTGTCAGGAGATAGTGGTGTTGTGGTGATATGGTTCCAGATGTCAGGAGATAGTGGTGTTGTGGTGATGGTAATTATCAGTCTTGGGATTCTTTTTGGCTTTAAGCCCTGTATACAGGTCAGTACACAATCTGCCAAGAGGATAAAACCAGAAAAAGACTTGTTTACATTAAGGATCCTCCATTTTCAATTCATCAAAGGAGATTAGAGTTAGGCAGATATAAATGAACGGATGGACGTGAATTAGGGGGGGGGGGGGTGGTCTCATGATTGCCTACGTCCTACCTAGATGACGGCAGATAGTGATTTCTTATTTATTCTTTCCTGAAAACCTTAAAAATATCACTTAGGCAATTATGCTATAATCGAGTGTCCGGCTGGGGTTCAATCCCCAGCCGGGTCATACCAAAGACTGTAAAAATGGGACCCAGTGCCTCCCTGCTTGACACATCAAGGGTTGGATTGGGGGGTAAGTCCCTGAGACATACTAGCGTCATGTCCAGGGGGTGTACTTGTACAATGAAGCCTGAAGGCTTAAAACAACTGTAAACATCACCATGCACAACAATAACAACAACAACAACAACAGGCTACAACACAGACACACATACAGTAACATAACAATAAAGCAATTTTACATATTTGAGAAACCCTGCCTATGCAGTGGTTCCCAAGGTGGGGTCCAGGGACCCCTATAGGGGGTCCTTGAGGGAGTTCTAGGGGGGTCCCCCCCCAGCTACATGATATACCAAATGGACCCTTATGGGTCTGTAACTCTGTGTACAAATGGACCCTTATGGGTCTGTAACTCTGTGTACAAGTGTACAAATGGACCCTTATGGGTCTGTAACTCTGTGTACAAGTGTACAAATGGACCCTTATGGGTCTGTAACTCTGTGTACAAGTGTACAAATGGACCTTTTGCGTGTCCATTTGGGAAATATAGGGAAAATAGGGAAATAAAAATGCCATTAAATGGGGCTCCGTAGCCTAATGTCAAACTGGGGGTCCTTGAAATGAAATGGGTTGAGAATCACTGCCGTAAAAATCTTCTCTTATGAGGGGTCCCTGCAGGCATATCTATTCAAATGGGGGTCCACGGGGCTGATTAGTGTCAATTTGGGGGTCCTTGACATGAAAAGGGTTTGGGAGCCAGTCGTCTATATAGTGACTCTATAGATCCACACCAGCTGGAGACTCCTGAACCCGGAACTGTCCTTTCTAACAGGGCTGTTTTAGAGAAGCACTTATAGCAGCAGGATGTGGATTTTGGCGTTTATATGTCCACCCAACGCAGCCTCTGTAAACTACGGGCACAAATACGTGTTTCTCTAATAATGTCGTGGCCACGTGCACCACGTACACGTGTACAAATCACTTCACTTCACAAATCACTTCACTTTCAGAAATGCAAGCTATAGATATAGGCCTACTATTAACTGGATACGGTTATTTCTTTATGCTCTTAACCCTGGCACTCCATCTTTAAACATTTTGTGCCTTATGATAAAAGGCCTTTTGTGTGTGTGTTGTGTTGTACAGTCTGACTACCACAGTGAGAGTTAACAGCCCTGTCACAGACAGGAAATCTTGCTCTCCGCTGCTGGTGACAAAGCATATAAACAGAAGAGACATAACTCTGTTATCAGAGACAGAAGACGTATACGGTCTCTCTGCAGAGCTCTAGATAAGAGCAAGACTTGTGTTAGTTAGTTAGACAAATCGCCATATTCATTATGACGTCTATAAAGACAGACTTCTCGCATCATTCGCATGTATAATTTGTGAAGTGAATTTGACAATGAATGGTGAATTTTACTTCATAGTGTCTGAGCCATAATAGAGTCTATTTGCTCAGACCAGGGGGGCAGTCAGACAGATATTTTCAGGAAATCGGGATTTCCTGAAAGTTCATATAATGGCCTGTTGTGGCCCAAAAAAAACCCATAGCCCCATAGAAGTCCATGTATTTGGGCCCAACTTCACCTAGACTGTATTACTGTATTAATCACTGTATGATTAAACATGCTCATGAATACTTTCTGCTTCCAGTCACTAGTTTAAAGTCTAATTTCTAATGTCATAATATTCTTTTTGGAAAAATTATGGTCCCATTTATAAAATAAATTACCATAAAGTTGCATGTTCTGAAGGGTGTGGCTACTGTTACAGTCTATGATCGGGATTCCCCTCCCACTCGAGTCAAAATAAAAACCAACTAAGAAGAAGGGGGGGCAGTCCCGCCTCGTTGTCTGGGCCAGCCAATGGCCAGCTGGGCCCAAACGGATCTAGAAAGATGGCGACTTACAATTCAAGGACTGACAAGCTTCATTTTACGTTCATGTTAGACCCGGGGAACGCTTTGTCCATATTTTTTACAGTCTATGGCTCAGACACTATGAAGTAAAATTCTATACTCATTAGACATAGTGGGCTATCTATAAAATAATTTTTCTGTGTGAAAAATGGGTTTAAAAGTGTTTCAACTGATCAATCAAATGAGATATTGGAATATAAGCGATATTATTATAGTTAACTAAAAGCGAAAACTGAAATTTATAGTAAAAAATAAAAACATAAATTAAATTGTTAACTGAACTAAATGAAAACTAGAATAAAAAATAAAATACATGATAACTAACTGTATAGTGTGTTACAAAACTAACTGAAATGATCGATAAAATGCCCTTAGTTTTCGTTCTTGTCAATGTCAATGCCTCTTGGTATGAAATCTTAATTAATTAATTTATTTTACAAACAAATCACTTACTGTACATACTGTAGCACCTTAACTATTTACTTAAATCATGTCAAATTACTTTTATATACAGTGTATACATAATGCAATTCAACATGATAAAAGCAAGAACAGTAGTAAGTACAAAACAAATCATAAAGGAAAACTATTTTACTTCATTGATACTTACAGACAGTCACCTTGTCGTCTCACTTCTCCTGCTACGAATGGCATAGAGAACCAACCTCTTCCCCTGGCTTTTATCTGTCTGGGAAGAACCTGTTAAACAAGGGAATACCAGCACTCACGGAACTGTCCTTAATTTAATTTATTGTTTCGATTTTCCCAGAGTATAGTTTTTCAGTTCCTTGTTCCTTGTTCCTTGTATATATATATATATTTTTTTTTTACCTTCCTTGTCTGGTTAGATTTGGTAATGTGTAAAAAGGCTGAGTCACACTTGTTGTCTGCGTACACCTGACAAAAGATATGAAATATTCAGACTGTACATGACCAAGACATCTCCCTTCAGAAAGGGTATGGGTATTTATTTGTGCCATTTGTGCCATTTATCCAACTGGCTTATGCCAGTACAGGGTTTCAGCCTCCTGAAGGCCTTAGGACCCAGGATGCTGCCATACCCTGCTGCGTAGAGCAAGGACTGTCTAAAGAGGACGGGACGCGAAGACCGTAAGGGCGCCGCCATGTTGACTCACATGGTGCTCCATGGAAGGACAGAAACATGCGCAGTTTAGAGACCAAAGGAAGCTGAACGTGGAAGTGTTGGCTGCATAAAGCCCATTGCGCATGTTTCTGTCCTTCCATGGAGCACCATGTGAGCAACATGGCGGCGCCCTTACGGTCTTCGCGTCCCGTCCTCTTTAGACAGTCCTTGGCGTAGAGCAGGGTATATGCTCTAGCTGTGGGTCTCTGCTGGTCTAAAGCAGCAGCATCAAATATTTGCAAGAAAAACAAAATAGGTCAAAATTGGCATATTGTTTTACAGTCCAATAAATCGTCTTCTTATTGGCCTTCATTGAGTTGCGTGATTGACAGCTGACATGACAAGCCTCTGTTACGGGTCTCAAGGCTGCTGAGCAGTGTTGTCTTCGTTGACTAAAACTAAGACGAAAAATGTTCGTCGACTACCTTTTTCCAATGGTGAAAACTAAATGGAAACTAAATTAAAACTAAGCTACGATGACTAAAACTAAGACTAAATATAGTGACAATTTCGTCGACAAATAAAAACTAGACTAAAAATGCTATAGGAAGGGACTAGTGGACACGAGATCCAGTAGAAGTCATTTTACACTTTGGTTGCATCTACAAGCGATCTGCAAGCTTACAACGTGTTGCAGTGCGACGCGTTGTGAGCTTGTAGATCGGCTATTTTCAGCAAGTGTAAAATCAGTCATTACAACAGCATCAAGGCCGGCCAAAATACATTTTAGTCGACTAAATCATCTGTAGATTTAGTCGACTAAAATCTTATGACATTTAGTCGACTAAAACTACACTAACACTAAGACATTCCTGGTGACTAAAATGTGACTAAAACTAAAGGAAAACTATTCAAAAGACTATATGACTAAAACTAAAATCAAAAATTGCTGCCAAAAACAACACTGCTGCCGAGTACCTCATTAATGAAACTGAACCTGAATAAACAGGGATAAAGACGGAGAAATTAGTGTTGCTTTTCTTTCCACAATGTAACTGAGGGGAACCGGAAGCTGCGCTCCTTATATTGGGACCCCAGAGAACCTGGGCTAGAACAAACGTTCCGTCCTCACTGCATGTTACACTTTGCTATAGTGCAATTAATTCACAGTATTAATTAAACCTTCATAAAACGAAATTATTAAATAATTAAACAGACTCTTAAAACACATTAAGTTGGGTCACACTCTCCTGGTGCTGCATGCCACACCTTTGTTGAGCGATTGGGACATATCATCCAATGGATTAAAATAACTAAAGGAAAGAGACAAATATATATATATACGTTTTGTGGGTTTGAAATTATTGCTTTTTGGGGCAGAGACAGACCGGCACGGCTTGGACCCATAAAGATATAAGACACAAAGTTAAGAAACAAAATGGCTAGTTCAATCACATTGGAAGTGGCTTTTGGTTAGACATAAGGTTGGTGAGGGCCGGGGTGCGTTAAGGGTTAGGTTAGGTTTAGGTGTGCTGTCCCGTGGGAGGTTAGGTTAGGGTGAGGGTTTGAGATGGTTAACATCGGTATAGACAACTTGACTGCGTGTGCGTGCACGTTTGTCTTGATTTGTGAGTTCTCTTGGCACAGTACCATGGGTGTGTACACATAACAAAACCATGACGCTTCTATGCAACGATTGGTATGAAAAACGTCATTGAAGCTGAGAAAGGCCATGCCAGTGCATGTCGGCTATGGGGATTAATGTGGTTGACACGCACTGTGGGAGGAGAAGATGAGTTCAGATATGTACCAGTGCCACTGTCTGCAATTTTGTTTAAAGCTGCATTACAGCTCAAGCAGTAATGCTTGTTGAGTGTTATTATGATTTAGTTGTTATTGTAATTTGACACTTTTGAAACACTTTCTCTCAACTGACAAAAAATATAACTTATTCCTTGTCCAGTTCTGCCCTCTTTAACCCTTATCCCTAATCCTATTTGCCATTTTTTTTACTATTTAAAAAAAAACCTTTTAGAATAGCTTATCTGCAAGCTCACAACCTGTAGATGTAGATCGGCTAGTTGAACTATTTTCAAAATAGTAAAAAAGGGCAAATAAGTTTAGGGAAAAGGGATAATGGATAAGGGTGGCACAAGATGGAGCCCAGAGTGTCTATTTTACGTCATGTTGATGTACGATGATATGCTATAGCTATTGAAAAATAGCAGATCTACAAGCTCATCTACGAGCTTGTATAGGTCTGCTATTTTTGAAAAATCGAAGAACGACGGACATAGAAACATAGCTTTTTCAGAAAACTGTCAGGATGTAGAAGACATCTTTTGAATCTGATCTCAGGTCAAAATGGTGTAACATACGAATCGACCCAGACCATTACTGTCATTCATACAGTAAATGTATAACGCATATAAACCCAGGAAAATGGCATACATTAAGCATGTTGTTCTTAACTCCCTCTGAACTGCAGTAACCCTCCCCAACCCTATAACCTTCTGTCACTGCACATTGTTATCTTCCTCGTTGCCCGGCTCCTCCTCGCTTGTGAAACAATCACACGCACGCACGCACGCACGCACACGCACACACACACACACACACACACACACACACACACACGTGCTGTAAGGTAACAATTTATAAAGCGACGCAGAAATTATAGTGCAGGTGATGAAGGAAACACATATTGGGCTTATTAAAGGTTAATTCTCATCTAAAATAAAAAACAAGAAGTTTAATAGTTGAACTGAACATAGTAATCAAACACAAGAGAAGACAAGACAATTGAGAGTAAGGGCGCGTTTGTTCATAATTATATACTGAATTACCACCACTTTCTCCAGTCCGGAAATGGCAGTTGACTATATGAGAGTTCTGCATTTTAGGTTTCGAAACTATAGCTGCCGCAGAGGATGTGGCCAATGAGACTTCTGTCTAACCCTCAGAACATAGATATGGACACTTTTGCTTGCCTCAGTTTTCCTTGCCTTGTGACAAAGTTATTGAAGAAATACTTCAAAATTGGAAACCATTGTGTTATGTATAAATTAGAAGGTCAAAAACCTTTCTGATTCACCCTTGAATTATGTGAAATGGCCTGCATGGTTCCCCACTTTTACCCCGAAATGCCTCTAACCTCCTTATAGAAGGCCTTTTTTTTCCCCCCTGAAATCCCACCAGTCACCATCACAAAAGCTGCTTGTTTGGTTCTTTGTAATGATAGCACCCTCAGGACCGTGACTGTGCATCTTCACAACAGATGCTCTCAGTCGTAACTCGTAAGTGGATAATGGACAGTGTTTAGTCCTGTCCTTCTGCTGCCCTGTGAACAGGCCTGGACTGCCCTGTGAACAGGGCTGGACTGCCCTGTTCACAGGCCTGGGCTGCCCTGTGAACAGGGCTGGACTTCCCTGTGAACAGGCCTGGACTTCCCTGTGAACAGGCCTGGACTGCCCTGTGAACAGGGCTGGACTTCCCTGTGAACAGGGCTGGACTGCCCTGTGAACAGGGCTGGACTGCCCTGTGAACAGGGCTGGACTGCCCTGTGAACAGGCCTGGACTGCCCTGTGAACAGGCCTGGACTGCCCTGTGAACAGGGCTGGACTGCCCTGTGAACAGGCCTGGACTGCCCTGTGAACAGGGCTGGACTGAGACAAAAAGCCTGGACATTCTCGCGGAATTTGGCCCAGACTGGCCCGCATGCACCACAACCAGCGTGCCGATACTCTAAACTGACTTTACGGGTCGAGGCCCATACAAATATTTGAAATGCAAGCCCTTTACAGCACCACATTTAACAGTACAACATAAAGAATACACAACCAACAGACAATCATTTAACATTGGGCCCAGACCGGCCCACCAGAGTGTCGGCCCACCGGGCCAGTCCACCCCTGCTTGTTAAGAATCACACCGGTGGAAAACTACAGCATACTCACATGTTTTACTTAAGTAAAAGTATAGCAATACTGCAATGTAGAAATTACTCTGTTACAAGTAAAAGTCAGTAAAGGTATGGCCTACAAAAGTATTTGTATCAAAAAGTAGAAAGTACTTGTGTAAATAATTATGCTGAATGTTCCGTTTCAAATGTATAAATTGTCTAAACATCCAAAATAGCAGATCTACAAGCTCACAAATTCACAATGCGTCACGTCGCTGCAGATATAGAGATGTGACTTATAGTTATATATCATTGGAATGCCTTCTCTAAATGGTGCATTTATATAGCGCCTTTATCCAAGGCGCTTTACAGAGATTGTGCATTACATTCACCCATTCACACACACATTCACACACCGATGGCAGCGGAAACCATGCAAGGCACCAACTAGCACATCGGGAGCAATTAGGGGTTCAGAGTCTTGCTCAAGGACACTTCGACAGTAACTCTGGGGGAGCCTGGGTTCGAACTGGCAACCTTACGGTTACCATCCAGGCACTCTATACCCCTGAGCCACCGCCGCCCCCTCTGAGGGCAGCTTCATGTGAATCATGTCCTCTTCAGAACGCTTTCCAAAATCAGGTTTGATTGATTGATTGATTGATTGATTGATTGATTGGAAACATTTCATGGAAAGTATACTACAGGGCTTAAGGTTCTCAGTCCTGGGGACGGATTTCAGTCCTGAGGATTTCATAGGGGTTATTTAATGAGATCAGTGCAGATTTGCAAAAAGTAATTTTCAGTCTTGGGATTCTTTTTGGCTTTAAGCCCTGAGTGCTACAGTGTAACTAGGATACAGTGGTGTAAAATAAGTAAATATATTTAAAGTACTGCACTTACGTAGTACTTTAACTTTACTTTAGTAGACCTATTTCCATTTTTTTTATATTAAACTTCTATTTCTACTAAACTTCAAATATTGTACTTTTTACTCCACTAAAATTATTTGACAGCTTTTCTTTAGTTACTAGTTATTTGCAGCTTTAGATTAATAGAAACTCAAAATTATTTCCCAAAGAACACATCTACCAATGTGTTGCATTGTGATCCATTGTTATTTTAAAATATCTGAGGTATGATAGGGCTGTGTGATCAATTATTATAGTCCATTAACAATATGCTATGTATAGTGTATATTATTCTGAAAAGGGCATTCTGCATGATGGCTAATTTCACTTTTGCTATTTTAAGTAAAGTTTATTTTGATGCTAATACCTTTTGTATTTTTATATTGTGGAATTGCTACTTTGACTTAAAAATATCTGAGTAGGCTACTTCTTCCAACACTTCTAGGATAGTAGCCTATGTCACCAAACCTTAGCATCAAAACAACTAACTGCAGCGACCAGCCTGTGGTTGTGGAGAGACTTCCCAGCATTCCTCAGAGCCTATATGCGTTATGATAATTGAGTTATGAGTTTTTGGTACCATGATAGGGAGCAACCCCTCCTCCCTTCTGTGCTCTGTGGAGTTGTTGGTTTGGTGGTGTTTGGAATTACAAATAAAAGAGTGTCCCAAAAGAAAGTAGTTGACTGCTACTTGTGGTCTGAAATCCACTGATCATTACATTAGTGCAAGAAGTGACTGTGTGATGGCCAAGCTGGAAGAGATCTAGGAAACACTCCAGCTTCTCCAGGAGAAGAATACTCTAAGGAGAAGACTGGAAAGGTTGAAAATGGGCTGGTGGTGGTGCTTGCTGGGTAGAGGTGCCAGATTACACCAGAGAAGACCGACACAGCACTGGAAGAAAGCCATCAAGAGGACATCATATCAGAACCACTGGCTGATATGATGGTGGTATTCTTCACTGACCTCTCATCCACTGTGTGTGTGTGTGTGTGTGTGTGTGTGTGTGTGTGTGTGTGTGTGTGTGTGTGTGTGTGTGTGTGTGTGTGAGAGAGAGAGAGAGAGAGAGAAGGAGAGGTGCAGATATAGGCCATGTTTCCCTAAAATATATACAGTACATTTTTATTTGTAAATGACAAAAATGCAAAACAGCGACCTCTGGAGTCGCAAGATTCGATAGGTGTAGCGCCAGTATTATTATTGTCGAAACAACCTAATTAGTTAGCTAGCTTCCAGCTACAACCAAATAGCCACTTTAGCGCAGTAATCGCTTCAAATACATACAAAGGTAGGTCTTTTCCTCACGATCACTCACAAGCTGGCCTAGTTTGAATGAGCGACAATGACAACTGTTAGCAAGAAATAAAATCCACCATGATGATACAACACAACAGCACAGTGCTAGCCATAGCTAGCTCACTGCACTGTAGTAGCCTACTACGAATTTACGTTACTACCTAGTTAATTATAAAGGAAATTATGAATACTCGCCCATATTATCTTTGCACGTTGGTATGCTACGTATAGTTTTCGTAGTTAATATTATCCTTGTTATTAGTAGGTGTGTGTATAGCTAACATTATTTAATTAAAGGACGATTTCCAGATACAATCACAATACCAATTGAATGCGGGTCACTCCACATAACAGCCTGTTTGTATAATTTGCTTTAATGTCATTGTGGTCATGTTTAATATGTAATTATTATAGATCTAACTGTTATGTGCATCTCAGACAGATCTGGCGTAGAAAATGAACCAATCCCACTTTTGGGGGCACTTACTGTGCCACGTAGTAGATGCGGGACCGTACCCATGGTTCCCTCATTCTAAAACAGACCCTATGTTCCCTCCAGTGGGGGCTGGTGGTGATTTGGGGTGGGGGGGCTGTAAGGCATCAATTATACTATAATGTAATTTGCTACCCATAGTTCACCCTGCAGCAACAGCATCACATTGCAGATATACCAAGTTACAGCAATGGCACTACATGGGTACTCTAGTCTATCTACTTTGTTATAGCAAATGCTCCACAACAACACAGTGAACTCCAGTGAACGTTGTTCGTATGTCCGTATATATTTT
Source organism: Protomyctophum parallelum (assembly GCF_964188405.1). NCBI lineage: Eukaryota > Metazoa > Chordata > Actinopteri > Myctophiformes > Myctophidae > Protomyctophum > Protomyctophum parallelum. Next base: position 49,066,678 of record NC_139698.1, read on the forward strand.
TTATTTAATTTTCACAATTTTAAATATATAGTGTTAGGATGACATGCTCATTAATACGTGTGTATGTTGCAGGAGATTTGTGGTATTGTATGCGATATCGGTACCACATCTGTCATGGTATGTGTGAGTCAAGTCAACTGTATGACCACATTGGAAAAGAACATGGCATGACATAATTGTTAGAGGGCAGAACTGGACAAGTAAATAGTTAGAAAGTGTTTAAAAGTGTCAAATTACAATTACAACTAAATCATATTATAATAACACTCAACAAGCATAATTCATGGAAACCCTTGATCCTCAGACCTCCTCAGCTCTGATCAACGTTGGGCACCACAATCAAACTACTATTATGACACTGCATTCCTTTAAATCCTGACATGGCCTTCATTAATCACAACTGTAGCCTACTTACTGTATAAGACCAATTTATTGAAATCCCAAACATGGAACATGGACCATGCATTATGCCACATATAATGCCTGTCTCAGGACGGCCACCTGCCAGTATACAGTGGATAACTTCCCATATAACTATATAGCTAACTACTTTAACACCCCAATTTTGGGCATGTCATTATAGGCTAAGAAAAAAGGACAATTGCTGATCTACAAGGTCACAACATGCCGTAATGTGTTGTGAGCTTGTTGTGAGCTTGTACGTTTTGATAGTTGACTTATTTAAAATGTGTAGCGCAGTGGAATAGAGTAGACACTATGACACGTCAAGAGTCAATTAGTAGTGTAGTACTGTAGGCTATACATTTGTGTTCTGGTAATATCATTGATCACTTGTTTTGCATGTCCGTGGCAAAAATAATATATTAATGGAAATGACACAGTACGTGCCCTCTTGCCCGAGGGTATAAATGCACGTATACTCGCCATGCGAAAACTTTATATGCTCCAAGGGCTAACTGAGCTGACAGTCCTGGTCCACCTAAATGCTCCAGGGTATGCCCTATGCCCTAGGCACCAGGGTCAACTCACATAAGTTACCCCAACCTAAAAGTCTATGTACGTGACCTGCCTCGTCTAGAGGCGACACCCAGGACTACGTGAGGCATAGCAAGCTCTGCCACGTCCAGGTTATAGAATCTTGCAAAAAGTTGATGGAGATGAGTGATGACCAACTTGCAACCGTACACACATGACACATCCTGTATCGAAACACCCTTGAATAGTGCCCAGGATGCTGCCATACCCTGCTCTACGCACCCGATAAAATGCTCAGAGACATTAAGATGAATTGCAGCCATGCCTGCTTCCTTGATTTAGATGCGTGGTGACAACGATATGGTTCAAGAGTTATAAGCCAAAACGTAAAGTGGGCTGTTATAGCGCCACCAAGTTAATTCATTTTAGTAATTATTATGAACCTATTATTATGACGAGACGAGACAAGCTGCCAGCCAATTTCATTGGGAAAAAATGCTGTCTGTATTACACTTATTATACTTATTACACTATTACATTTATTACACTTGCACTTATCGGATTGAGGGAACATAGGGCTGAGGGAACATAGGGTCTGTTTTGGAATGGGGGAACATAGGGCTGAGGGAACATAGGGATGACCCCGTAGACTAGGGATGCTGGGACACAGAAGTGTGTGTGCAGGAATATGTAATGCCCCCTTCTTGTCAGATTTGTAATGCCCAGAGAGGTTATACGGTATACCCCATGAAAAATATGAATGGTTCCAAGAATGTAAGAACTTTATTTTCTTTAAGTCAAATGTTTATTGATATAAACACTATACAGAAACATGTACATCACATGCATACATGGAACCACACTCATAAACAATGATAATAAAGAATATATACACACACAAATAATAATAAAACAAAATAATTAAGTCAAAAACAAAAAGGAGAAAATGATAACCAATATAATAATCCTCAAATCAATTGGAATATAAAAGCTATCTAACACCTTCTGAAGGAGGCTAAATGTAATAGTCTTTTCATATATTTGATTTAAGTCATTAGTCATTACGGTCTCATTCCATTTATACCTGTCTGTACTGTATTTGACCGACTACGTCAAACGCGAGGTAGACATGGGAAAATAGTACTGTGGCATAATTGTACTTGCAAAAGGTATTAAACACTTTAAAGCATTCTGTCCTGGTGAATAATAAGCTGAGGGTAATTGGGTTTGATAGCAGCACATCTGCAAACTGAGTGAAATCCTACCTGGAGGGAAGAGAACAGGTGGTTTATGTGAATCTAAGCCTGTCATTGTTCCTCCCTGTGAAATGTGTCCCACAGGGAAGCATTATGTATCCCACTCATCTATTCATTAACTCTACTTCACAGCATACGAACAGGAGGAAATGTTGACAACATGAAGATCAAACCCGCGGAAAAGAAGGCTTCACTCAACAGAACCAAGAGAGCTGAAGAATGTGAACCGGTCATAAGTCACTCTCATGCAGAAGAAGAGGACTTCACCAATGAAGCTCATGCCAATGGACTGGAATGTCTCAATATTCAAATCAAGGAGGAACCAGATGTTCCCCAACAAATTGGAGAGGTGTCCGAGTCCGACTACTTGGACGCTGACAGTGACTCTGGAACTGTTGAGTGCAAATCCGAATCTAGCCACGCTGACAGTGGACAAGGAAACATAAACATTAAGGATGAGCTTGATTCTGCGCCAGCGTCAGAGTATGACTTTGACAATGCAGATGTTAAAGATGAGCTGGAGATGGATGTTAAGGATGAGAGCGATGACGAGGAAGGTCAAGAGGAGGAGGCCAGCTGGAGGGATGCTACTGAACAGGGAGGAGAGGAGAAAGGTAATGTGTCACCTAACTGCGGGGGGTAAAAGAGGTACAAGTTAATACAAAATAAGTAAATAACACATCAAGGATAAATAAAAAACACACAAAGTCAGAGACTTATTTCCATTGTGGTCCTTGGTCTTGTAAAACATACAGGTATAATTACATTACATATACACCGTATAATATATATATATATATTTTATATAATTATAATCTTTCTAGGATTTTCAAAAACAAAACAATCTGGTCACTGTAAGAAGATCTTAAGAGTGTGTAAGTTACATTGTAACTCAGAATTTCAGACCCCGTAAGGGTCCGTTTGGTCTTCCTACAGTAACAAAGCCACCGAGTGGCGCGCTACGAGCTTGTAGGCCTGCTATTTTTGAAAGATCTAAGAACGACTGACATAGAAACATAGCTTTTTCAGAAAACTGTCAGGATGTAGAATCTGATCTCAGGTCAGAATGGGAGTAAAGTCTGGAAGTCCTTTGACAATTCTAATGCTCTCTCTGATGTTTCTTTGTTTCTTTGTCTCTGTCTTTTTGAAGACTCATCAGAAGAGTTCTTTCCTTGTCCACACTGCACTGTCTCCTTCACCAGCTGGGATTTCCTGGAGAAGCATGTCAAATGGGTCCACCAGAAGCAGTATCGAGCCATGCTGGACAAATGCTACTCAAGTCCCAAACCGGGCACCGGCGCCGTACACCCCTGTAGCGTCTGCAGCTCCACCTTCAGCTCTCCGGCACTGCTTCGGGACCATGTACGTGAAGCCCACCCCTCTCCACCTGCCCGGAGGCTCCATCCATGTCCCGTCTGCCCCCGCAGTTTCCAGTACCTGAAGAACGTGAAGAATCACTGCCAGCGTTGGCACCTTATGTCTGTGACCACCAGGGGTGGGCACCTCAGCTGCGCCAGCTGTGGGAAGACTTTTGAGGCAACATGGGGCCAAGGGCCTCACTTGTGTCACGAGCCCGAGGACACAAAACCTCAGGACACGCCTATTTGTATGGACACCACCGTGGAGTGTTTGATATGCGGCAAGAAGGTCAGCACCCCTCAAAGCTTGGAGCAGCACATGCGTATCCACACGGGGGACAAGCCGTATGCCTGCCAGGATTGTGGCAAGAGGTTTGTGGATCGCAGCAGTTGTAGGATTCATATGAAAATACACAAGGGAGAAAAGCATTTCAAATGTGAGGTATGCAACAAGGCATTTTTACGTTCATGCCACCTGAAGAGCCACATGACAACTCACTCCGGTAAGAAGGAGTACTCCTGCCCTGAATGCGGCAAACAGTTTGGGCTCAAGTCCAGCCTGAACCTCCACATTGGGAGCCACTCTAGTGAGAAGCCGTTTCATTGTGCTGTGTGCGGTAAAGACTTCAAGATGTGGAGGAACCTGAGGGTTCACAAAAAAATCCACTCAACCGAGAAAGCCCACCAGTGCGGAGACTGTGGGCTGCAAATCGGAGACCCCGGGGCTCTGAAAACCCACCTACGGACTCACACAGGCGAGAGGCCATACCATTGTACTGTGTGTGATAGCAAGTTCATTCGCCTCTCACACCTGAAAAACCACCAGCGCACTCATACCGGCGAGAAACCCTACAAATGCACTGAATGTAGCAAGAGCTTCACTCAGTCTGGAGACCTGGCGAAGCACAAACGGATTCACTCTGGCGAGAAGCCGTTCGAATGCCCAGATTGCCACCGGCGTTACATTTCTTCCGGGGACCTCGGAAAACACATGAGGAGTCACACAAACCTGCGCCCGTATACCTGTGAGGAATGTGGAAAGAGCTTTCGTTTGTCCGGACATTTAAAGACCCATATGTTAACTCACACGGGAGAGAAGCCATACTCCTGTCCCATATGCCTTCGCAGGTTTGCTCGTTCCCACCACCTCTCTGGTCACATGGCCAGATGTCGCTGAATTATTGCTGGAGTATAGAGTCAGGCCTGAGTTCTACATGATGTATGTAGGAGCTCATGTACATTAGTCAATGACTTTCCCATGTTTTACTGACTGACATGAGTTGGCGAAAGTTGTGCTCACTGCTTAGCGCTGGAAATAATGTTTCACATGACAACAAAGACTTTCTTAAGCTGTAATACTCTACGGAATTAATGGAAATAATAATTGAATTACGTCTTATTTATGCATGGCCATTTGTGTCACCCATTATCCCATGGCCTTTACAGTATTTGTATTCAGGGCAGTGGTGAGGGCCTCATGACATGAGGCAGAATATGATTGAGACTTGAGGAGATGGTACACTGTAGGTAAATGCCAAATATATTTGGTGGGCTGACGGCGGCCCAGAGTAGATCCTCACATTTCAACACTATATCGTATGTTGTTTTCTATATGTAACCTTGTATAACATAATTATTTGATTAATGCATGGAACTGAATGCACTGTGTGCTGTTGTGTGAAATTATTCCACTTGTTAAAGTCATCACTATAGATGCAAAATGTTTTGAATTTGTGCATTATAATTAACAGCAATTCTACATTACCTGTTCTAACAGTTGGCTGCCTGACTGATGAATGATAAGAAATGGTGTTAACAGGGATTGCCGTTTCAATTTCACTGCAGATTCATCTTAAATGTCCAATTTGTCTCATGAAGAAAGTGAAATAGTACTTAAGGCAGGCATGTATTCAGTGTTTTATTTGTCCCCATTGCTCCCCAAGTAAATAAATAAAAATGTATGAAGGATATATTTTGATTGATATTGATGAATTTGTTCTACTATTTTGTATTATAATAAGATAATGTAGGTAATGTCTACAGTTTAGGGATGAGATTACATGCCTTACTACTCATTGAACATTTAAAATCCATCAAGTTGGATTTGTTTAGTTATACAGAAAATAATTGTCTGATAGTATAGCCAATTGCACCCCAAAAGAGTGGACAGATGGGGACTTGTTTTTCAACTTAACTACACAACACCAGTGGTTCTCAAACTTTTTCCATGTAAAGGATAGGACACACTATGGTCATGAAGTGTGGTTCATGACCAAAAGAATAAGGTTGCGAATACAAGCGGGTGAAGCGGCCAAAATTAGTTTTCTCCGACGGGTGGCTGGCATCTCCCTGAGATAGGGTGAGAAGTTCAGTCACGCGAGAGAGACTCGGGAGTAGAGTCACTGCTTTCTTCACCTGGAAAGGAGCCAGGCATCCTAACCAGATGCCTGCATCTGGTTAGGATGCCTCTCGAGCGTCTCCCTAGGGAGGTCCTCGATGAACGTCCCATTGGGAGGAGACCCCGGGGCAGACCAAGGCGCAGTTGGAGGGATTACATCGACTCACTGGCCTTGGAATGCCTCGGGACCCCCCAGGAGGAAGAAGGGAAGAGGAGAGGAGAGGGAAGTCTGGAGCTCTCTGGTAGAGCTGTTCTCCACCAGAGAAACCCCCCCCCCCCCCCCCCTCCTTCATGAATCATATTCGATTCATCTGAACATTTAATGAGTAATGACATACAAATATATGCAAAAACTAACATCATATAAAACAGTTAGAAATCAAAATAAATATGTAGGGTAAAGTTTTGAAATCCTAGAAGTGGTGCTTCTAGGTCTAGGATCAACGGGAAACTTGAAAAGAGAGGACCGATCCGAGCACTCTAAAAATGATGGAGATCAGATGATGGTGTAAAATCAAGGTACTTTATTACAAACGGGTTAAAATACCAACATGTTTCGAACAATTAGTTTTTACGCCCTCCTCTCCATCATTGTATAGGCTATAGGCTATTAATTGTCTCAATGTTTTAATGAATTGAGAGGATTACACACTCACAGGAGCCCAATGGAAACAAGCCGCTCCCTAAGGCTTTCTTGGGTTGCATCATTTAGTATGAAACTACCTGCTCTGCTTTTTTTTTTGCAAACTGTTAATCAATCAAAGCTGATCCGGTCTAGGTCTAGAGCAGATACGGAAACGCTGCGTGCATTTGCAAATGACCGGATATACAGTGGGCGGGCTTTCAAACCTCACAGGCGCGAGGTTTGTCCGCACGGTAAGCAACACTACTTTGACTTTATTCATGAAAGGTATGCATGATGAAATAATGGTTGGTAGTTGGTACTAAATAAGACACTGCACACAGGTCGACACAAAAACTATCCGGGCAGGCAGGCTGACACTGTTCAGGTAAAGTTATCACTGCAGTGCACAGGGTGCACATTCACTGAATAGCGGAAAGCTAAGCTATGTAGCCTGTTTGTATGCAAATTGCTGAACGTAAATACAACATGGACTGATTATTATAGCAATGCCAACGTTAAACTCCTACCACATAAGCACGATAACATGTCGACTCAATTCAATTCAAATTAGCTTTATTTGCATGAGAAAACATACGTTTACATTGCCAAAGCAAGTGTCCCAATATAATAAAAAAATGTTGAACACACACACGCATTGTATCATGCTGTTGGAATTTTTAACCTGCCAGTGCCTTCTACACTCTTCTACATCTGATGCCTGTTATGAAATAAAATGTGAATAGCCTATGGGTCCCATATTTTATAGAAGGCATCAGTTGTGGTGCGTGGCAGGCAGGTTATATATTCCAACGACATGCACTGCATGATTATTTTGTGCCAATCTTTCTTTGTGGGTGGTTTCTCATTAATCCAAAACAACAAAATATTTTTCCTCACAGCATAAGTTCAACGATTAAACAGACGTCTATGGAACTAGTTAACAATCTTATTATCAGGAAGTTCCACAATCAGACACATAGGGTGAGTGTTGGCAAACTTTAACCCACTAATGATTTCTTGTCTTGTCTGCAGAACCATGAGAATGGAGAATCAGACACCCCAAAGAAGACACCTGCAGTCAGTGCAAACATAAAGGACTGTTCCTACGGAAGGGAGATATATTTAATCTGGTTAAAAACACAAGCTGATGACAGAGGTCAGGAGGAGATATATCCTAAAACAACTCGGGAGTAGTTAATGACATCCCACAACAAGATGGTCAACTCTACAAAGAGAGGACCTGGCCCTCCTACAAAGACTGTTCTACATAGTGAGGTGGAACCAAGCAATAACCAGGAGGATGGGAATGGGCTGGTCATACAATCTACTAAGAGAGGACCAGGGCGCCCTAAAAAAACTATTTTCCAACTTAAGGCGGTTGAATTGAGCGACAATCAGGATGCCGGGGATAGGTTGACGATCACGTCTACAAAGAGAGGACCGGGCCGCCCTAAAAAGACTATTGTACAACTTAAGGGAGTTGAATTGAGCGACAATCAGGATGATGGGAATGGTCTGGTGATTAAATCTCCAAAAAGAGGACCTGGGCGCCCTAAAAAGACTGTTCTACATGAGGGGGTTGAACTGGGCGATAATGGGAATGGGGTGACGGTCACATCTACAAAGAGAGGACCGGGCCGCCCTAAAAAGACTATTGTACAACTTAAGGGAGTTGAATTGAGCGACAATCAGGATGATGGGAATGGTCTGGTGATTAAATCTCCAAAAAGAGGACCTGGCCGTCCTAAAAAGACTATAGCACAACATGGGGTTGAACTGAGCAATAATCAGGAGGATGGGAATGGGCCAACGATCAAATCTACAAAGAAAGGACCCGGCAGACCTAAAAAGTATATTGTACAACAAAGTGTGGTTGAACTGAGTATTAATCAGGATAATGATTATGGGACGATGATCAAATCTACAAAGAGAGGACCTGGGCGCCCTAAAAAGACTGCTCTGCAACCCAGTGGGGTTATGCTGAGCAATAATCAGGAGAATGAGATGAATTTCAAGCAAGTCAAAGAGGAGCCAATAGACCATGAGTTATGTGAATTATTTCCTGTAATACAGAATGAGATGAATTTCAAGCAAGTCAAAGAGGAGGCAATAGACCATGAGTTAGGTGAATTATTTCCTGTAATACAGAATAGTAAATTGGAATTTAAGAGAGAAAGTGAGAAAGGTTTAAATGAGGACCACAGGGAAGAGGAGGCATCAACTAATGATGAAAGTAAGACACCACACATACAATTTTAATTCCCTCTTTTATGACTCTTTTACATTCCCTCTTTAATTGTCTGATCTCCCCTCTCTAGCTGTGCCTGTGCAAATTACTCCAGGTTCCCACCTGTGTCCGTACTGCGCCGTCTCCTTCAAAGACCTCGCCTTCCTACAGCAGCATGTCAAGTACCATCACCGTGAGGAGCACAATGACACAGTCAGACGAAAGTCTTCAAGGCATGCCACGACATTTAAGAGAGAAAGTGAGCCATGTTTAAATGAAGACTATGAAGAAGAGGAGGCACCAATGAACAATGAACGTAAGACACCTCACTATTACCGGTAATTGTTTTTTTAAGTGAAATTGTTGAGGAAGGTCTTTTAGTCATCTCCACTAAGTGGTTTATTTGATTGTTGTCACTGATATGATGACACATGACATGACACTGATTTATTTTGGGGCTTTTATGCCTTTATTGATAGGACCGTAGACTGACAGGAAATGGGGAGAGAGATGGGGAGTGGCAGGCAGCAAAGGTCGTCGGGATCGGGATTCGAACCCGCAACACGCTGACAGGCTGGAATTGTAGCCTAGGGTGCCTGGACCACCACACCACCGGCCCGGGTCATGACATGACACTATAGATAGTTTATTTGAAGCAAAGTATAACTAAATCCATCCATCTGTCCATCTTCAACCGCTTATCCGTAGTCGGCTCCAGCAGAGAGCTCCAGACTTCTCTCTCCAGAGCAACATTAGTAACTTCATTCTGGGGGATCCCAAGGCGATCCAAGCCCAGTTTGGAGATACAATCTGTCCATCCGATCCTTTGTCTGCCCGGGGGCCTCCTTCCAGTGGGACGTACATCAGGAGGCATCCTTACTAGATGCCCGTACCACCTAAGCTGGCTCCTTTCCAAGCAAAAAAGCAGAACTGAACTTCTCACCCTAACTCTAATCTATCTGCCAGCCAAACTAATTTTGTCCGCTTGTATCCATGAAATGCTAAATAAATGTCCATTAGTGAAATTCACTAGGTTATGAATGTTTCTACTGAGTGAGTTCACTCAAAACAGAAATTGACGTAGTAGTTTTAGGATTAAGTAGGCTAGGCCCTAGCCTCTAGGGGATTGAAGAAGAGGTTGACATTATGTTTCAAACTAGGGTGGGCCCAATCAACCTTTTCATTATATATATCTTTGAGGTGCGCTAGCCCCTCCTATGCCCAGCTTTGTGTGTCTGTGTGTTCCACGGAAATGACTTGATTGGCTGAGCACGGTATGTGATGTGTGAGGATGTATGATGAATTTGATAAGAGCGCCCCTCACCTCACACGAGTGATTTTTCCATTTCATATTTAGTATTCGTTCAAGTACTGATTTTACTTTAAAGGTGTTTGTAAGTTATAGAGGTGCTTCGATCAATCGGCCACCGATCGGTTATCGGACGATAAATGACTTGTATAATATCGTTTTGCATCTTTGTGACAGGCCTAAACATTCTCCCTTTTCTCCCCACATACACAGGAACAGTTTTGACATATATAATTTAGGAAATATTACATTCTTCTCCTTAGGCACAAGATCGGCATCGGTATCGGCCGGTCGTGAGAAAAAACAGTCAGTGATCAGGATCGGTCCCCAAACACCTGATCAGAGCATCTCTAGTAAGTTATTTTATACACACACACACACACACACACACACACACACACACACACACACACACACACACACACACACACACACACACACACACACACACACACACACACACACACACACACACACACATACATACATCAAGCAAACATGGACCTATAGTTTTATCTTTTGTCTCCCATTTGAGGGGCCCTCCTATATTCAGCTATTAGTGTAGATTTTCGTCTTACACAAACTTGTATTAAATTCCCATTGACAATGAATGGAGAATTGACGTCATATGTGGACGAGCAAATCGGTTTAGTTTATACTGTATTTTTGTCCAACACAAAGTGTGTCTTAGCAAATAGACATGTTAAGTCATGATGATGTACGATGATATGAGCATTGAGCGCCCCTCACTTCACACAGGTGTGATTGTTTTATTTTTATTTCACTTATTACTGGCTTTTACATTCCATCATTGATTGTCTGCTCTTTGACAATGAATGGAGAATGTTACGTCAGTGTCTGAGCAAATTGCCTTAAAACACATTTAGTGCCGGAAGTGCATCAAAATAGAAGCTCCGGGGTGCCAGAGTTGTCTGATCGCTTTTACTCTGAAAGCCATGAACCGGAAACACTTTCCTAAAAAAGTTGACTTTACAAAGTGACCTCACATCCCTGATCATCTTTTTTTACGCTCCAAAAAGCGTTTTTTTTAAAGATATTTTTTTGCGGCTTACGCCTTTTATTGATTTTTGAAGGGACAGACAGTAGGCTGACAGGAAACGGGAGAGAGATGGGGGATGACATGCAGTAAAGGCCGTGTCGGGCTCGGGAGTCGAACCCGCGGCACACTGCGACTGGATTACCAGTCAGGTGCCCAGACCGTTACGCCACGGCCTGGGCCAAAAGCGTTCATATTTTGCGGGAGCGACGGATGAGGAGCAGAAATGAAGCGCCAGCATATCGATCCATTCATCACCACGGAGAGCGCCCTGGATTAGGAGATACGAGTCATTCTTTCCCCCGCGCTAACATGGGAGTCAATGACAAGCTAATAGTTGCACAGAGCGTTAGTGTACGGAAAGCGAAAAGCGAAATGCCAAAAAATAAAATAGGAAAAATTCTCAATATTCTTATCTCGCCCCGTGTCACTAGGACGTCGCTAGGACGGCCACAGACGTCGTAGGCACAATTTTTTCTGAATCCTTATGACGGCTTCATGCGTCGTATGAACTGAAACGGTTAATGTCTATTTTTGTCCTACACAAAGTGTGTCTGAGCAAATAGACGTATTAAGTCATGATGATGTATGATGATATGAGCATTGAGCGCCCCTCACTTCACACAGGTGTGATTGTTTTTTTTTTAATTTCACGTATTATTACTGGCTTTTACATTCCATCATTGATTGTCTGCTCTTCCCCCTCTAGCTGTGCCTGTGCGAATGACATCGGATTCATACCCGTGTCCATACTGCACCTTTGGCTTCTCAGACCCCACCTTCCTACGGCATCATATAAAGTACCAACACCCTGATGAGTACATTGACGCAGTCAGACAACTGTCTTCAAAGCTCCAGTTCAAAAAGAAAGCCAGGTACAATTGTCTTAAGTGTGATCGTACCTTCCTCACTCCAGGGCAGCTAAGTCTTCATAAAAACAAGGCACATCTTACCGCTCCTCCTAAGAAAAAACACACGTGTCCAGTCTGTGCTCGCAGTTTTGATTACCTGAGGAACCTGAGGAATCACTGCCGGAGCTGGCATGACATGGCTGTCCACACGCACAGGGGACATCTCCGTTGCTCCAACTGCAGGAGGAGTTTCAAGAAGTCCTGGGGCCAGGGCCCTCACCATTGTGTAGGTAGGAAAACCAAAATAATATTCGCTCATCCTGATTATACAAAACCACTATCCCTTGTTGTAGGCGTGAATTGTAAAGTGTGTGGCAAAATGACGCCAAACCCCAGCAATCTTAAGAAACACATGCTCCTGCACACCAACGAGAAGCCTTATGACTGCAAAGAGTGCGGCAAGGCCTTCAGAGATACCGGTTCGCTCCGTAAGCACATGTTTGTACACACGGGGATAAAAGATCATGAATGTGAAGTGTGCAAGAAAAGGTTTTCGCAGGCGACACTTCTACGTATTCACATGGTCGTGCACACGGGTGAGAAGGCATTTTCCTGTGCCGAATGTGGAAAGTCCTTCGGCTACAGGAGTGATCTAACCAAACACAGACGGAAGATACATTTCCCACGGTCAGAGGAATCATTTAAATGTTCAGAGTGTGAAAAGGTCTGCAGTAGCAAAGTTAATTTGAAAAGTCACATGCGGATCCATTTTAAGACTCTTCAGTGCGGAGATTGTGGACTAAAAGTAGTCAGTTTGGCGGTTCTGAAGGTCCACATGCGCAAACACACAGGAGAACGGCCCTACCAATGTAAGGACTGTGGCAAGAACTTCAAACGCAAATGCCACTTGTTGAACCACCATCGGACCCACACGGGTGAGAAGCCCTTTAAATGCGACCAGTGCGAGTCAGGCTTCTCTCAGTCAGGAGACCTTGCCAAACATAAAAGAAGACAACACACAGGGGAAAAGCCCTATGTGTGTACCATTTGTAATAAAGGGTTCGCTGTCAAAGCGTCACTGGTCCTACACGCCGCATTTCACTCGGATGAACGTCCGTATGAATGCGATGAGTGCGGCCAAGCTTTTCGCTGGAAAAACGGGCTGAAGTCGCACAAGAAGCAGGTCCATATGTGTAAGAGGCCGTTTCAGTGCCTTTATTGTGACCGTTGGTTTAAACGCCCCGATCATCTGAAGACTCATCATGGCAGATGTGTTAAAAGGAAAATGTCAGAAAACCTGAGTGAATGAAGGGAGTCGCTGTTTTCATACCTAAGTTTTTCTATTCTGTCCCAACTGATGTAAGGGAGTCCATTCCACAGTTTTGGAGCCAGAAGGGAGAGTCTTTGAGCATTGATCTGGTTGTCGTAGGAATGGGTGGGATTGTTGACCTCTCTGTTAGGCGCCGGTGCCATACAAAAGGGGTGTTATGCATTTAGAAAAAATGTATGTACTATTATTCCAAATTGACACTAATATGTGTGAATTTAATTGAGTCTCATTTGTTTGACTGCTAAACAAATGGCATGAAGACAAAGCCAACCACTCACTGTTATTTTATTTCGTTTAATTTACCGCTGCTATAGAGAAGACGGCCCCTCCAAGTTGTACTAAAGCTAACAAGCATGCAGCCACAAGGACTGAATTTCTCGTAATAACTTCATGAACACTACTAGTCAAATGTCTTTTTTTTTCATGAAACATGCTGCCATTTTAATTGTATCACTGAATGCAGTGGTATTAGAGATGGATTAGCTTTTTATTTATATTTTTCTATGCTGATATTTGTCCTTTATGAACATGTTTGTGTACTTTCCACTACACAGATGGGGATGATCAGACTCTGAGGGAATACAACAAAAATGCCATTATTTTTTTATAGTGCTCTTGACTATCGTCTCAAAATCCATTGGCCTGCTGTGGCCCAAACTTTGAATATTAAACCAAGCCACAGGACTTTAATTTTTGTTTTTGGAATGCCAATATTTCTTGTTTTAAACAGACCTCAGTATTGTAGAATATTGTTTAAATAGCAGTTTAAAATGTGGAAGAGCTGAGACTTTATTGTATTTGGTCACTTTGTTGGAAAGACGGTGAAGACACAAGTATAAATTACCATAATATACCGTATAAACCTCAGTCAGCATCATGGAGACCATGATGTAATGTAAAGTTTGTGTGGTTTACAGTTTCACTCTGAAGAATTGTAATTGTGTAAGTTGTGTGTACTCAACAAAACTTAAGTTTTAATGATAAGGCATGATTTAAAATGTACAGCAAGGTGATTTGGTTGAACCTTTTTCTATAGGTCTTTTTTATTATACTTAAGTTGCTATACATATTTTGATTCTCTCCATTTTAAACTAAAATGGAGTGAATCAAAATATGTCTTAGTATTATTAGTAGGCCTATAATCAGTATGGGAAAGTAAGCATGTTTATTGATTTTAATAGATAACGTTAAAAAGAATGTTAAACCATGGCTATCTCTCCATTGAAAACCTTGTTACTTTCCTTGATGTACCCGTTTCCTCCACCTCATTTGTACCTATGCAATAACAAACTGCATATTGAAATGCATCAGACTATTGAGGAGTTTTAATTAAAATAAATGACGTAACACAATCTGTACTACCAGATGCCTGTCTGACTTCATGGCACCATAGCCTAAGGCATCAGCTTTTACCTGTACCTGTAGTGTCCCTGCCTTAGTGATACCCATGTGGATAAATGTCTTCACACTTTCAGATTGCCTTCTAAAACAAACAAGTTCTCACCACTTGTGTTATATTACTTTGTGCTTCCACACCACAAGGGCATATTTTCCCCTGATAACGCCGTAAGGTGTAGTCTTAAGAAACTCCTGCTCACATTCATTTACACCCTAGGTATGCATCACAGGACAACAGGCCTGTCTGGGTCAATTCAGAGGGAATTGGCCTATTATTTGTATGTCCGTGATTACGAGGACACCGCAGTAACCGCAACTCGGGCACAGATAACAAAGATGTATTTAGGGCCAAATAATATTGAGTGTACCTTTTGTTTAAAGTGGGAATCAATACTTCTTAAAGCGTGTCCATTTTTCATTTAGCCGCGTCATGTCTGTTGCAAAGGAGGGGCAGAGAGATGAATGGGGTGGATCTTCTAATTCCCCCCCCCCTCTGTTGCAGTTATCATAATTGTTGAACAACCACGTTTTTAAAGATCGGGGCTTCTGGAGAGGCAGGCCACACAAAGAAAGTTAATAGATTTAGAAAATTGAGATGGATTGTGCGGCAGACGTTTTTGGAATGTTCCATCGGCTTGGCAGGCAGATGGACAAATATGATGTAGGACCCATGTGTGTGTTGTTGTTGGGGGGGGGGGGGGGGGTCCAGTGATACACACACACGACTTCAGCACCGAAAGCATCCTAAGAGATAAAGGTACTATTGTTGAGTCTTTGTATTTCTTCTATTGTTTATTGGGGTGACAGGCCGGATATGCCACTGTTTGAGGCTCAGATAAGCCATAATGCAGATGAGTTGGCTGCTGAATTGGCCCTGAAAGGCCAGTAAATGAAGCAGTGGCAATTCCTCTCTCAAGGCACCAGGGGGAAACCAATAGCTGTTGAAAGCATGACCTTTAATTCAAGAAGTAGAACTTTACCTGTTTTGTTTATGTAATGTGTCACCATGTCACAGAGGCAAACTCCTGTGCAGCTACTATAGGCTTTGTCAAATAGTTACTCTGATTCTTCTGATACGGAATAAGGAACCTTGTGTGTGTGACCCGTAGGGACTGATATCACAGGACTGCCTTTTATTTTCACCCTATTGGAACATCATACATTTCCATCAGAAATGTCCAGTGTTTCTCCAGCTCATAATGATCCCTGTATTTCACCCCCTGACCCTATCATTTGTTGTGGTGAAGGGAGCTTTTAGAACCTCTAGAGGATATTTACAACAGCAGCATGTCTCGTCCACACAGACCTTTTTATGATATTGGTCATTGTATTCACATGACGCATTCAGACCTCTCAGCTCCCTAAAATACTTTCAACATGTCCAATTTACCCCCTCTCTGTGTCCAATTGTCCATAATATTCAGATCATTATGGTGTGATGCTTTACTTCCCTGCACTCAGTATCTCCCCTCTTCTGTTCTATTTTCCTCCTATTCCCTTCTGTCTAGTGTGTGTGTGTGTGTGTGAGTGCGTGCGTGCGTGTAGACAGTATATGAGATGTATTTGCAAGGCTCTACTACACTCTATGCATGTCTACAATATAACATTATGTTTCATCGGTGCAGATATTGTTGGACTAAGATGTCTGTGAGTACTGCAAATCATCAACAAATCGAAACATAAAACCTAACATTTATTTAGCCTTCTCCTCATCCCATTGCCAAATGGCGAAGGCATTTTCAATCTGTCCCCGTCGCTGACAGGCAGTTGGTAGTCTTTTAGGATATAGTCTGGGAAAAAAATTGAATTACCCCCTATATTGGATCTTATAAAAGTCCAGTTGTGCCCTCTGTCGTGTGTGTGGGTCTGTGTGTGCGGTGGATGGGGGGTTGAAGTAATTCGAGCTATCCAATTTTCCTCGTATTTACTGTCTATATTTTTGTCAATTTGGCAGAGGAACGCACCGTGTGCGTTGGCGCTGTGGTGTCACCGGTGTCGTCACACTGCGGTGGTTTTGGCGTTTGGCTTGGCCTCTGAGGTCAGTGTGTGGGAAGAGATGGTGGCTCTGCGGGGCTCTCTGCCCATCCCTCTGGGCTCCGGCAGGGCCCCGCATCCACTCCTCTCATTCATGAAGGGGTCAACGCACAGGTCAAAACACCCCGTTTGACTCCCCCTCCTCCCTGTAACACAGTCGCGTGTGGGCGTAGATGAAACCGGGTACTTTGAGGACCCTTTGGTAAGACACAGCTGGCAACGGCTCCCCTCTCTTTCTCTTGCAAGTCCACAAACGTGCCTAAAAGCATGGCTTGCTCAAAGGAAGGACGAAGAGAAAGCAACAATTAAATTGTGTTGAGTGCAGAGAGTAGGCCGGTGAGCGCAGGTGGAAGGTGAGCCGAGCTGCATGTAGTAGTGGGATGAATAAGACCCTGTTTATTCCCTATTAGCGTCAATGCATTGACAGCCGGCTCCGATGAGCTCTGTACCTTGCCTCTGCTGATGCCTCTAACTGGTACTATACCATTGCACTGAAGCTGTGCTTCAGTCCATGTAGTATATGAGAGTGGTGTAGTGCTGCCTACAAGCCACACTAGTATGGCAGTGGGTAACTGCTGTTGTGGATCTGTTGTTGACCGTGGCCACCCTCCCCTCGCTCTCATCCCAGTGTAACCTTTTGCTCTCTCTGTCTGTTTAGCAGAGGGATAGAGATGTGGAGGGCGAGGGAGAGTGACAGTGTGCGCTCCCTTGCTCAGTAAATATGAACTGCACCCATCCGACAGACTCATTCATCACAGGGGAAAGAGGGGGAAGCGCCAGGGAGGGCAAGAGATGGAGGGAGTAAAAAGAGGCAGGGTGGGAGGGTAAAAGGGAGGGAGAGAGAGAGAGAGAGATAGAGAAGACGAAGAGCAGAAAAGGTCCAGCAGGACAGAGGGAGGAGGAGAAAGAGGAGAGGTGGGACAAAGAGGAAGCGGATGGGGAGAGGATGAAAGAGAGGAAAGTGTTCTGGGTGAAATGGGTGGGAGAAAGGGATAACAGGCTGAGGAGGTGGAGAGAGACGGAGATGATTGAAGGATAAATAAAGGATGGTGGATAGGTATAAGGGGGCGCGAGAAAATGCCCCAGCATTCAGGGAAAGCTGATGAAATATATAGGAAGACATTTTTATTTTTCATCACCGTCTTTTGTCCTTTGTTATCTCATATTATAGATGTTCTGCCATGATTGCTGGCGTCTTTGAGCATCACTGTTTATGAGCGCAATCCTGTTGATAGTTGCCTTACAGTCAGCAAGCCTGGACCTCGCTCTTTGACTTGTTGCGCTTTGGATGGATTGTTGACCTTGAAAATATACAATTCCGGCAGGACGTCGGCACTGATGTTGGGAAGGTCGGGCTATAGCATCGTTGCAACAAAAGATGTAGCTTTTCATGAATATCAGAGTCCAAGTACTGATCTAGTCTGATCGTCCCAAGGCCTAAGGAAGGATTTGGTCTAAGGGGAGCTGGCCTGTGTTCCTCTTCTTCATCACTACTTCATGTTGTAAGAGCTGTCATATATTGTGGACTGCTGTGCTCTCATTCACATAATGTATGTCCATGTAGATAAGAACACACATTGATGTGTGCACAGCACACACACACACACACACACACTTACAGTACACTCTACAGTATATGCTGTAGTGTACACCAATGCAAGCGCTTGCTTTTATATACTATGAGTTGTTAAAAAAAATAAAGTACTTACAATTTTCTTGACTTTGACATGTTTTGGAATTACTTTGAGTCCATCAGTTACCACAAAGTAATACACAAAATAATACATTCACTTGGCATACAGGCTTTATTATAGAACAAAGTCTTTCAGATGTGCCTATGGTATACAGTATATTGTGTATATACAAGTCCTTTGCACTTTCCCAACCATATCCTCAATTTCCAACAACTTCCCTTTTTTTTACTCTTCTCTTCACTCTTCTCCCTCTTTGTCTCTCTCCATCTCCACTCAAGAGAAAGACAGGAGAGAGGGAAGATGATGTGTGACAGATGCCATATTTCGACTTTCTGTCAGGGAGATTAATATTGACACAGTGTGTTTCTTACCAGGGGCTTGTTGACTGTGTGTGTGTTGGCCTTTGGTTTCATTATTCTCCGCGCTCAGCCACTTTTTTCTTAAGAATCAGACAATAACAGATGTGGTGACTGAAATAGAGACACTGGTATTGGTGTGGGCTGACTGAACAAGTCATATTGCTGGGTGGACTTGGTCATCACTCCTGCTTGCCACGGTGGTATATACCCCTCAAGGGTGCCCGAGGTACAGGGGTCTATCAATTTTATGCACCCCCCCCACCACCACCACCACCAATATCGTGCAGAGTGGATGAGAGTATGTGGCGTTGTCGTTATAGATTTAGAATCCCGATTAAGTATTGGTGCAAATGAGTACTGTAAGATGGAAGGTCTCTTTCAGTGAGGACCTCTCCAAACTCACGACTACTACTGCCAAGTCTTTAAGCCTAATTCATACTGTGTCATACGATAGTGTCGCTCACCAACAACGATGCAATGTGTCCTTTATTTCTTTCTTTCTTTCTTTCTTTCTTTCTTTCCTCCTTTCTTTCAAACAGTTATTTTAGGCAAGCAACATTGTCATTGTCATGCCACAAAGTATAAATTAGGCTTCATCCAGTGCCCATTCATGTCTGCACCGTGATGTGTCATAATTGTCATGGTAGTGCCTGGAGGTTGGAGACCACCCTGTAATTGGAATATGACTGTTTTAATCCCCAATCCATGTCTATTAACACTGTGCACTTGACGTGTCTGTCGCGATACAGTTACTCATGTATGAATTTCAACAGAATTTTATAAAGGGATTGGCCACTTTGAGACATGGCACAAAAGTAATAACTCAATCTTTGATGTATATATGTAACATGGATTGAAATTCATAAGTGTGTTTATGTGCCAAGACCGAAAACGGCATGGTCTATGTGTGAACTTGTGAACTTTAGAGCAGCACTAATATCGAAAACTTTCTTTCCGATGGCTGGCTATAGAAATATTTCTGGAGCAGCTACAAGTAGATGGATTTTACAGCTTCCTGATTTTGTAATTTCAAAGCATAGGCTCACTGTTAGTGGGAGAATAAAATCAATAGGGCTCTCTGGGGAGAAGCTCGGGCCTGTAAAACCTATGATATGAGAGAGGGGGGCTCAGAAACAGGAAATGCAACTGAAAGAGAAGGAAACGAGGAGGAGCAAAGCAACTTTGGCGAATAAACAAATAGAAAAGCAGAGCAGTGAGGGAAGATAATGCCACTGAGACAAGAGGCCGACGGGGGAAACAGTTGTCGCTGGAGACTTTTATTGACTTTTTTTTCCCTCTATCGCACGTGACTGAGCGGGGGCTAACAGATAAATTCACAGAGAGAGAGAGAGAGAGAGAGATGGAGAGAGAGGGACTGAGGGGGACTGAGGGGCCGAGAGAAATGAGAAAATAAATTACACTGGAAAGATATGACGATAGGCTACACGCGGCTTTAAATCTAAAAGGGAATTCGCGACACACTCGACCAATTTGTCACTGCACATTTTTTTTTCTGTGTGCCTCTTTTCATTTCTTTTTGGTACTTTTCCCCCTATTATATTTCACCCTTTCAATACCCCGATGCCCCTAATTTACCCCACTTTTCTCATGTAGGCTTGCTCAATTCTTCTTCACTTTCCAATCTTTCTTTTCTATCCATTCTCTTTAGCCTACAGGATCATATTGTTTGGAATTGGAAGAACATCGTTGTTTTTTATATGATCTGCAGCTCTTTATTTCTTTCTTTCTTTCTCTCCCACCATGTCCAACTCAAATGTCTTTATTTGTGTCTGTTTATAATTTATTACAAATCCATAAATCCATCCACTTTAGCAGCTTATCTTTCAATAGGTCTTCCTTCATCTGTAACTACACCCTGGCTCTGTGATCCCCCCCCCCCCTCCCCCCCTTCCTCTTCTCCAAACATGGGCCTATCAAAATCTGAGAGAAAGGAGGAAATGAGATGCATCGAAAAAAAGAATGAGGGGGGCCACAGTAAAGGATGGCTGGAAAAGAGGTGGAAGAATGGAATGGAAAAGAGAAAAGAAAGAAAACGCAGACTTAAAGTATACCCCCCTCTTTTATTTAATTTAGACGCCAGGCGAAAATCGATCCTGCCATTCGATACGCAATCCGAATCAAGGCGAATTAAGCGGGCGGAAATTAACTCTGAAAATATTTTTGATGGAGTGGCTTGTAGTCTCTCGGCCAAATGGACTGCAAAGTGGAACAAATGACAGGGGCCTAGTGGTGGAGACAGCGCCGCTCCATCTTCCATTAGTCCGTAATGGGATAGGTCCAGCCCCCTAGCTCGACTCGGCTGCATTAATCAAAACAGCCGCTATATGAAGATTTATGGTTCTCCCCGCGTCGCCGCTCCACTCCAGCGCCGCTGGAGCTAGTTCTCGGTGTGTATGTTTGAAGGAGGGGGGTTGAAACGGTCTCTCTCTCTCTCTCTCTCTCTCTCTCTCTCTCTCTCTCTCTCTCTCTCTCTC
Source organism: Protomyctophum parallelum (assembly GCF_964188405.1). Classification (NCBI taxonomy): domain Eukaryota; kingdom Metazoa; phylum Chordata; class Actinopteri; order Myctophiformes; family Myctophidae; genus Protomyctophum; species Protomyctophum parallelum. Next base: position 49,088,005 of record NC_139698.1, read on the forward strand.
TCCATCCTATATAGACTTTACGTTGCCTACCTGTGGGCCTATATACAAACACGCGCGTGTCGCGCCTTTACGCACATGCACACGCCTTTAATCCAGAGACTGTGTAATCGCATTTTGTCATTTTTGTCTGCATGCTTGTCAAGCCCTGGCCCCTCAGTTGACTTATTCAATTGATATGTAGGTTACTATATATTCGCACTTTAGTGTAGACAGTCCTTTTATTTAAAGATAGGCCTACATCATATTTGGGACCCCACCACCCACATCCACACTTTTTTAACATTTATTATTATTATTTAAACCTATATTTTTTAAGCTTTTACAGGACCTGTCTGTTTGTCTACATTTCTATCTGTAGACTACTGATTTCATTGAAATTATAATATTTATACATTTTAATTTAATAATATTTATTTATTTATGTCACTTTGCACCTCCTTGCTCCATGGCACGCTATTAGGAAGGGAAGGCATGCCGTTAGCAGGCCATCGGTGTGACGAGCCAAAGGGACAGACAGGGGGAGACAGTGTGACGGAGAAGAGACCATGGCAGTGTGACTGGAAGCTGGGAGTCATTAAAAAAAGAAGAAAGGAAAAAAAATAACTTGGGCCAAGTTTTTGATGAGATGTGACTGATCAGACCCACCACGCAAAGAACATCAAAGTCTGACTTTCTCTGTCTCTTCTTTCTATCTTTCTTTTCTTTCTTTCTTTCTTTTTTGCAGAAATTCAGCTTTTCTATCTATTTATCGTGTGTGTGTGTGTGTGTGTGTGTGTGTGTGTCCAAGTGAGTAACCCCCCCCCCCCCTCCACACACATACGCACACACTTCTCCATTACCTAACTTTTACTCTTTCCTATTCTCTCCCCCGTCTTGTCAGTGTTTTTTCTCCCCCCATTATTTTGGTCCCTTCTCCTCCTCCATCAAGCTCCTCTACATCTTAAACCATTTCAGTCCCATTCCCCCTAGCTGTTCCCCATCCTCTGGCCCTCTGACTCTCCCAGTCGGATAACCATATACCAACAATGGAGATGTCTCTATAACAATCCATCCATCCATCTATCTATTTACCTATCTATCGCTCCATTCTTTTTTTGCCCTCACCCCCACCCCTGCACTCTCTTCCTTCTCTTTCCTCTCTCTCTTCTCCTTTCCTGGTGAACGGAAGGGAAACTCACTGCCAGTTTCAGTCTGCCGAAGGGTTTATTTAAATTAGAAACGCTTCAATCTCCTCGTCCCACACTGCACCCCCTCCACGCGTGCGCCCCCAACCAACCCTCACTCACATACACCTCTTTCTATCCCTCATTCACTCTCTCTCTCTCTCTTTCTCTTTCCGGGCCGGGCGGCTATAGCCACCTTCCTGCTGACAACAGCCTCTAGGGTCCAGTCGGCGGCAGGCAACTTTGTTTAGCAGATGGAGGTGGTGACAGAGCGAGAGAGATGGGGTGAGGCATGCGGCGAGGACGAGAGGAAACGAGGGAGAGAAAGTGGAGGTGGGAGAGAGGGGACTTCGGAGAGACGGGTCAGGGGAGACCTGTTAGTGGGTTGTTCTTTAGTTCCTCTGTGCTCTCATGGCTCATTCCATCCAGATTAGGACTGTGTGAATGTCTACAGGCCTCTACCTTTGTTGACTTTTTGGTGCTCTCTGCCTCTCAAGGGCACACCGGGTTTCATTCTCTTGCTAGTGGACTTTAACAGTCTGTCTCATCCATACGTTTCTCGCTGTCGTTTTTTCCGTCCCCTCAGTTAACCCATTCTGACCTGAGATCAGATTCATACGAAGGTTTCCACTGGACACACACTGGTCTGATGAACCCATTCTGACCTGAGATCAGATTCTAAAAAATGTCAGTCGTTCTTCGATTTTTAAAAAATAGCAGACCTACAAGCTCGTATCGCGCCACTCGGTGGCGCGATATGAGCTTGTAGATCTGCTATTTTTAAATAGCTAAAGCATAACATGCTGCTGACACCAAAATGGGTGCCCGGTCAGAATTGGTTAAAGACTATATAGTCAATGTGACGGACTGACCAGAAGTCTGTAGTGCATATTTAATTGAAGTGATCAAATGCTATACTAGTACTTTCTCAATATCCTTGTGAATAAGGCAAAGAGTATTTGATCAACAAATCATCGCCCGGAATTCATTGTTGCCTTCATCATCCAACCTCGGGCGAATGACGAATGCCCGAGGTGAAAATCTCTCTCTAGGCCTATATATAGATTCAACTGAGGCAGACTTATTTATTCACAAAGAAAACGAGAAAATATCGTTTGTGAACTCTCTCAATTCAATGGGAACGAGTCTTTTCAATGTTGTGCATTTTGATTCATTTCTCGGAGAAAAAAAAGATCACATGCATGCTGGTATCCACCGGTGTGTGGATACCACTGGGGGTGTGTGTGTGTGTGTGTGTGTGTGTGTGTGTGTGTCACTGTGTGTGTGTGTGTGTGTGTGTGTGTGTGTGTGTGTGTGTGTGAACTAAAACACAATGTTGCATGCCTCACCTTTGCTGGAGCGCAGCCATTCCGTGAACTGTTGAAGGTTGCTGTTTTCCGCTCCATTGTCTCCTCAACTGTTAATTCTACCGAACCATTCACAGCGACCATGTTTTATTCATGTTGGGTTTTCTGATGGCATACTAAATAACATTCTGCCACTTGTTGCTTGTCCAAAATACTGGGTGTTTCACACACCCCTTACTGCATCACATAGCCTACAGTGTGCATTCTCGTCAGCTCACATTGGGTCCTCTTGTCAAGCTAAGCTAGGCTACACTAGCCCTGCTATGTTCAATGTTGACATTTCTAAACCAAAATTACATTTCGTATCAATATTCAATTGCTATATACAATTTAAAAATTGATGACTTAGATTCCATATATTGCTATGCAACTTGGACGCCATGTTGTCAACGCACAAGGCCTTGAGGCTTGTGGAGGCGCACCTCTCGGCACCTGCCTTCACAAGCTTGCTAAGGTTACGGCTAAACCCTACCACCAAAACAAAAGCTATGCCTAAACCTAACCCTATAACCTCACAATATTATGCCTAACACCTAACCTCAAAACCCTGTCCACCTGGGCGAAACACTGGGGTGTGTGTGTGTGTGTGTGTGTTATTTTCTCTGCCATAATTTCATCTTGTGTAGCCTATACCTTTTGCACCTCATAGCGGGGCCTCCATTGTTGATAGCACCCGACAGATGGTGTTGATCACACTCTGTGTGACTGCTGCTGCCTTTGACAAATACATTTGAAACTGATTTTTTCTAAAAGTGATTTTAACTGCAGTTGATATTTCTTTCCGATCGTTTTGGTTTGGTTTTAATAGCTAAAATACCAAATAAACAAGACTCATTTAATCATGCAATATCTATAGTCCTATCATGCTTCCCTATAGGGTATTACCACTTCTGGGACTTCCCATTGTTTTAATTTCCATCTCTTCATAGAGCTGTATTTAAGACTCCACGGAGTGGCTGTTTTACTGACTATTACAGGGGGGGGGGGGGGGGGGCTGTGAAATGCCTTTTTTGGGGATGAGGAAACCTCTATCCAGTGACCTACAGTATCTGTGTGACAATCCCACACCCCCACACTTAAATGCCCCAGCACCCCCGCCTCACCCACACACACCAAACGCCTGTCTCACCCATTAACGCAATTATTTTTGGTGGCGGGTCGGGTGGTGGAGTCGGCGGCGGAGCCGACACGGCCGAGAGAGCAAAGGAGGTGTGGAAAGCGCAAAGATAGAGGCCTTTCTGTTTGTCTCTAATGGCTGAGTGACAAGCAGACAAGCTCATAGATCATGGAGAGGATTAATTCTACTGGTTAAGAAATGGCACCGGAGGGGCACGGTGGCACAGTCTGTAGTGCTGTCGCCTCACAGCTAGAAGGTCCTGGGTTCGATTCCTGCTGGGGGCGTGTTCTCTCCTCTGCGTCGTCAGTGCCCCTACCCGAGGTGGGGTTGGCGAAAGGGTGTGTGGAGTTTGCATGTTCTCCCTGTGTCCCTAGGGTAGGACTAGGTACCTTCACAAAAATCGTGCAGTAATCCTGGTCTCTAAACGACCTCCCCCTGGCCATCAGCTTGGACTCCTCATGCATAGAAGGAAGCATGAGGTCAGTCCGCTGCCCCCCCCCCCCCCCCCCCCCCAGGTTGGCAGAGGAAATGTAGCACCCAGGATTACATTAGATAAATGACACTGGGTAAAAAAATGGGTTGCAAAATCGTGGGATAAATTTAAAAATAAAAATAAATGGCCCAGTCAGATCCACCAAAATCATCAATACACAACTCACATTCACTTATAACACATTGCACACACTGACACAGAAAGTGGATTTCTTTAGGAATACCCCATTGAGATAAAGTCTCGTTTTCGAGAGGGTCCTAATCTACAATCAATACAATACAATACACAAAAAAAGGAGAAAAACAAAAAACAAACAAACACAACACAAACAACAGGGTATTACAATATGCAAGCATAATAGCAAAGAGATGGATCATTTGTTCTGTCAGATATGACTCACTTTCGTTGGTCAGCATTAGAAATAAGTTGAGGAGCAATAGTCATCATGGCCTCATGGGCATGTGCAGGAGGTCGTAAGGTAAGAAGACAGCGCACTTTTGAACATGTTGAAAGATGAGATTGTTCGAATATTAGTTGGTAAGTTGTTCCAGTCAGAGGGAGCTTTAAACATAAATGCATTCTTACCCAATGTATTGGAGACTATGGGAACAGAAAAATAAGGTTAAAGTGGTACCATATAGAGCATGCAAAGCCACACACGGGCATCATGCACGCATGGACGTGCACGCACACATACAGTACATGCGTGCGCATACGTATACTGTACATATGTACAAACGCATGCATGCACATCTATACTGTGCAGCACGCATGCTAAAACAACACGTGTACACATTCTTAGGCCACCCATGTCATAACGCATTAATTCCCAACACACATCTCTATGAGCTTGTCATTCATGCCCAGCGAATCGGCATCAATTTAATTTGATTCATTCACAATGGACGGGGTGCTCATCATTACAGCATGTATATGGTGAGAGTGGGGAGGGGGGGGGGGGATAATTTACAATTACTACAACTCACATTGGTAGCATATTATTCAACAAGGTCATTTCCTTATGCTCGTCCCTTCCCGCCTGGCCCCGCGGGCCCCTCTGTATTTCTAATGACGGTAATTCCAGGTTTGATCTGATTATCGTGTATACAGTGAAGTGAGAGATTCCCAGTGACTGGCTGGTAACGACCAGGGAAATGTGGCCTTTATACACCCACCCCCCCTCCCTGAAGAGATTGAAAGGCATTGGAAGTGGAAGTAGAAAAGGCGGTATGTAGGGTGGTGGGAGGGAGTGTGTGTGTGTGTGTGCGTGTGTATGCGTGCGTGTGTGTGCATGTGCGTGTGAATGACCTGTCCGTTTAACCAGTGCGGTTCAGGGGGAGATGGCAGGGGAGTGGGCGGGGGGAGGTGTGTGTGTGGGGGGGGGGGTCTCTTGAGAGCAGGGTCTGGGGAAATCACACTCTCACTTCCACCGACTAAACAACCCAGGAGGCTGCATGGGAGCTGGCAGCAGCCAATACGCGGCGCACACACTCACTCTGCAAGTCTCCATATCCTAGTTTATATGCAAAGAGACTGCTAACCACCACACCGCTTCTTCTGTGTGATGTATGGCCCGTGTGGAAATGGGACTTCGGCTCGGAATTCATGCTGCTAATTCGACTTCCTGTGTAATTCAACAACGTGCATGGTAAAAATCTGGAGTGTCGATTTAACTCAAAGAGTTGAAGTGAAATCAGCACTCTGGATTTTGTTTTTACAGTCAATGAATTATGTAATCCTGACAAAGTAATACAAATCCATGTGAATGGACCTATTATATTCCATTCAGATTCGCATTCTGGAGGTTTAGACAAGCAAGTATACTACACAGTAAAAATGTGATAACTTATACTAATAGTTGTAACTCTGAGATTGTACAAATGTACCCAAATCTTGGTCCATTTGGACCATTTATTATCTTGTGTATATATTGTAGTGCTGAATGATGTTGCACAGTCTTGCAGACCATTGTCACTTGAGTCTGAGTTAAATTAGAGGTCAGGGTTTTATAGTGTATGTGGGTCAGTGTTAGCTCAAATAGCTTCTAAAAAAGTGAGTTAACACTGGGCATTCGTACTGTAAATGACAGACTACATGTGTAACAGATTCTGCACACTAAATAAAAAGTGGTTCTATGGCTTGTAATGGAGGAACCTCTTTTGGTGCTATATTGCACTTTTGTGAAATGTTGAAAAATAAACTAAGCTGAAGAACCAGATAACCTCTAAAGCAGTGGTTCTCAACATGTGGGTCAGGATGATTTTGGGGGCGTCTCCAGATGACAGTGAGGTGACTTTTTAGACCTGAAGGAAAAGGAAAATGACCATTACTGCATCAAAAGTGTTAAAACTATTCAAACATTGTCCAAATTGTGAAATAATATAAGAGCCAATCTATAAGCTCACAATGCTTGTAGACCTCTCACAATATTTATCTGTGGAGCAACTCGAACAAAATGTAATGCCTCGATAACTACATTCCCAGTGCAGGGTGGGGCATGGCGGTCCCCAGTCCAAATATGATTATTTCGGGGGGGATCACGGCCTGAAAAGGTTGAGAACCTTTACCACTGCTCTATAAAAGAACCATATGGTGCTAGGACTGATTCTTATATATGACAGCTGTTCTATAGCAGTATTTTACCAGTCCAGTTTGTTGATGACTTTTGATGCAGTAATGGTCTTTCTTTTTTTTTAGGTATTAACTTGTCACTTCACTGTCATTTAGGGACCCCCCCCCCCCCAAAAAAAAAAAAAACATCTGCTGGGGTACTCCCATAGGGTACCCCAGCAGATACTCCCATAGTGGTTCACAAAAAACCACTAGAGAACCAAAAACGTTTGGTCTTTTACACGTTAATCCAATAGACTGAATTTGAAGGTTATAGTTTACTCCTGCGGGATGCAGGCTGTAACAGAAGGATTTCCAACAACAGCATAAGTCTTGGGCTTCCTTTTTTGTAACTTGTATATTAGTGCAGTTAGCGTGCTATTGCTCCCATTAGTTGATCCCAGGCCTTGCTGTATATTATATGCGCTGCCAGTGCCAGCTCATTGATTCTTTAACTAATCACGCTAATTAAAATGCCTTTTATGCATTCAACGGTTTACACAGCAGCCTACCTATAGCGCTCGCTGTTTAAAGGCCATGCAAATGTACAGAAATTTCAGTCAACGCCTTCACTGGGTCGGCTGCGCTCTGCTGACGCGCGTTCGATCGCAGGTTGACCTTTGACCTTTGATTCAAATGGTCCCATCAGGAGGAAGTTTAACTGTCTCAAATCGGCCAATGATCATCTTGTTTGATTAAATACGTGTTTTACTAAGTTTGAGACCTGGACTGCGCGGTGTGCAGTTGATGTGCGTGCGTCCTGACAAGTGAACAGTGTTTCTTGACCATGGGGTCAGTATAACCAAAAGGTGACGTCTTGCAAGGTGTTCATGTGAGAGGCGAGCACAGACTGAAGATAACTTCAGTCTGTATACTTAAGTTTGCATTAGTTTGGGTCCTGACAACCTAGTCATCAGTATTAATTTAGTCAGAGTAAAAATGTACTAGCCCCAGTGGTGTACTGTACATGTTTTACTCTGACTTAAATGAATACTTGAGTTGCATTGTGTAAAAAGTATAGGCTACTTTGTCACTTGAGGAAATTGATAGTGGGACTCATAAGTCCTATATTGTTCTCATATGTGGGCCTAAGTGTGTTTTCAAATTCCTATATATCACTATATTAAATGTATGAATGAATGATGGGAGAATGGAGAGTTTGCATCCTCATTGTTTGTGTTTGTTGAAGGATATTATACATGAAATAAATAAATAATATAGCCTCAAGACTAAGTATTGCGCACGGTCGTCTCTGGCTGCCTTATTTTGATAGATGTCTGTTTATGACTCGTTCCGCTAAGAAATTCCTACAACATTTCTTTCCTGATAATATATCAATTTATCAGGCGAGATTTCATGTTAATTTCCTCCCCTCCCCCTAAAATAAAGTGTCTCTTACTCCCAAACGATCTCGAACTAATTAAGCAAGCGTTAATTAAAAATTCAAGAGGAGGATAAACGCGGAGAATTGTTATGGAAACGTTGAAGTTAATCAAGCTTCCAAATTATTGATAACATCCTTAGAACAGTGATCGATCGGGAAGACATTAAGTGGCAAAATAAAGTAGGCATTTGTGTGTGTGTGCAGTGTGTGTGTGTGTGTGTGTGTGTGTGTGTGTGTGTGTGTGTGTGTGTGTGTGTACGTACGCGCGTGTGTGTGTGTGTGTGTCGCGCGCGCACGTGTGTTCGTGCGAAGCTAAGTGCAAAACAATTAGGTCTATAATGTATAATGTTGGTCCATAAGACAAATAGGATATGTTTTGTCTAATCTCAAAGTTGGCAGTGCGGGCGCGCGCTGAGGCACGCGTACGTGCATATACGTGTAGTGGTGGTGTGCGCGCGCTCGCGCGCGTGTGTGTGTGTGTGTGTGTGTGTGTGGGGGGGGGGGGTTAGGCTATCAAACGAATGTTATTCATACAATTCTGAATCAAACGTGGGGAAAAAGGCGAGTGAATTTTTTTAGCGAGATATTTCCAGCATGCCAAATATTATTGGCATCGTTCTGATGATAATGTTTCCTGTCCCGTTGCATATTGCTCTGCACCCATCCCGAATAGCAAGTGTTTTCCACACATGCATGTTTACATGTTGTTTTCCCGTCGCCTTTGCCTGCATGCAGTCTGTTTACGCCTGTGTCAATGCCCGTGTGTAGCATGTGTACTTACAAGGCGCTTCATCATCCCGGCAGCAGCGATAGGAGCAATTCACCCATAAAGTGGGCCTTTCGCCCATAAATAATATTCAAGTCGCTCTATTGTTAAGTGAAAAGTTGACTGGTGTTTGATTTTTTTTTTCTTCTTCTTCTTTTTTTCCCTCCCCCTTTCTTTTCTGCGGCGACCTCGGGTTAGGGCTCATACATCACGGGATGACAGCTATAGAAAGGCCCTAAATTAGCAACTAAATCGAATATTGATCAGCTATGTGCGGCCCTGCGAGTCGCCGCTCCTTGCCGTTTTTTCCAGAGCGAGAGGCGGAGGGGAGGGGGGGGGGGGGGGGGAGGGAGGGGGGAGGGGGGGCGAGAGATAGAGGAGGGGGTTCGGGGTGGGCGCGGTGAAAGGTGATGCTGAGTGTGGATCTCTCTCTCACACACACACACATGCACAAACGCACGCACACACACACACACACACACACACACACACACACATGCACACACATGCACACACATGCACACACATGCACACTGCTGCCACTACTGCCTGCAGTCTGCCCCCTCTCTTTACTCTCTCTCTCTCTGGTTGAGTGCAGGTGAGTGCGTATCCGTTCCTTTGGACACAGAGCAAAACGTATATGCACATTATTGGCACGGCTTCCCCGCCACAGGCTTACATTTTAGACAAGGCGTCTAAAAGTTATAATTATAGAGCCTCCCCGAGATGAGCAAATTTAAGATAAAAATTATCGGTTTCATATAGCTTTCATCTTATATGAATCCCACCCGCAGCCCCATTTCCCCAAAGTATAACAAATAATTATTGTTTACATAAGGTTCAAATGAAGTCCCTCATTACACACTCGCCTATTGGCTAGTGTGTTTATGGATCATTGACTCGATGTTGGCGCTGTTACATCGACATGTCTCTCTGTCCCGCTGCTGGGATGAGTGGGAGGTCGGCAGCGCGCAACGGGAGCGCGTTTGATGAAACGATCAAGGGCCTTTCTCCCGGGAAGCGTTTTGTGTCCGGCGCCGCGGTGAACCGAACCCGGGGCCGGGGAGTGGGTGGTCAAGGTTACGCCGGGTCAGTGAGATTAGCCCCGGCGTGCTCTTTAACAAAGAGGCTGGAGCGACAGGACCGCTGAGTCCAGATCAAAGTATCGGCTGTAGGACAAGCGGGGCGTAAGACAGGGATGAGCCGCGGATTACAACGGGCTAATTGGAAGCGATGC